>NW_028270158.1:47559078-47864757 GCF_037043375.1 Chiloscyllium plagiosum
GTGCAGGGAAAAGTTTTCACACAGAAAATGGTGGGTGCCTGGAAAGTGCTGCCAATGGAGGTGGTGGAAGCAGGCATGCTACCTGTGTTTGAGGAGTATCTTGACAGACACATAAACAGGAGGTGAAAAGAGGAATAGAAAAGGCATATGGATAATAAGTAACAGACCCAAATATGGATTAGAATCATTGCAGGCTTGGTGGCCAAAATGGAGTACTGAATTGTATTATGTTGTATAAATTGAATTGTATTGTATCACTAAGATATAACCAGTGTGAGCAAATGGACTATCGTTCAGAAATAAATGATTGGGGAATGCCAAGGAGAGAAGACTAGAGGAGGGAAGGTGTTTTACAGATGAGCAAGTTGAGGTTTTTTAGGGATGAAAATTCTTCAATTGAACTCAGTGAGGAACACATTAAGGAGGAAGTTTGTGTCAGTCAGCAGAATCAGAGCTTATGAAGTACAAGCGAGGTCTTCAAACTAACCATCACTGAGTTAGCAACATAAGAGCAAGGAAATTTCCTGTAAAGCAAACAGCAGAAGATAACAAGTGTTAAAGTTGGTAGAGACCAAAAATCTTTGTGGGGCTGGTTTATACCCTTCCCAATGTTGACATAAGAGAATCATCATGTATTTTTGACGGCTCAATTCTTTATTCTCCAAAATCTTATAGTAAACTTTCAACATTTACCATTTCAATGGTTTTAGGCAACTTTCCACATTTAACTGCATCATTTTTAATTCTGGAAACTGCAGTTTTTGGGCTATTCTTCAAAGGAGTTATTTCAATAGCCATTGCTACTTACTGTTCCTCCTCTTTGACGAATCAATAAACTAAAACATGAAGTATTGGCAGTCTAACCCATGACTTGCATCTTATGTTTCATTAATTGTTATTTCCTGATGTTAAACCTAATAGAGATAAACAGTTTTCTCAACAGTAGTCAAGGAATAACTACTAAAGCTCAATACATCTCTTCAACTTGCAGTTACTCCTTAAAATCTTAAAATTTCTGAACAAGACTTTGGTCTCCTGTCCTGACAGTTTTCTGTGGTTTGATGTCAAATTTAGTTTAATAGCATTCCTGTAAAGTGCTTGAGAGATTTTGTGCCATTAAAGATGCAATGTAAATTCAGGTTGTTGTTAAGGTTCCCTAATTCCATTGGACATTAGTAGCCACAAACTTCAATGTTCAAGGAGCTTTCATATTGTTGAAAAGCCGCCAGTTACGATTTGAAGCTGAGAAGCCTTTACAGGACGTGAGGTGCAGTTTTATCCTGTGTGTCAGCTATGAGTACTAATCTCAACTGACAACAGTCTGGATACATTCCCAGGAGATCAGCGCCAATCTATTAGGAACAATAGCTCAACAGCTTTTCATTTGGAGATGCACAACCTGTAATAAAGCAGCTGCACAGTCAAGAATTGCTGTGAAAGAAATGTCAGCAGAGCCTCACATCGCTCAGCCCTACAACGCTTGGTCATGTCAGATGTGCAAACAATGGTTCATGGATCAAGCTCTCATTTGTATTTTTCACAAGACATTTCTGAAAGGTAGTTTATGAATCAGATGCAATATGAAGTTAATAAGAATACTAAAACATATTTAAGGTCAGAATCATTGTAGTCACCAACAAATAAATCTGAAAGCAGATTAAAAAAACAAACCACAAAAACTTTAAGAAGAATATAACCACTCTTTTTTTCCATAAAGCTTTTTAAATAATTCTTGGTATGTGAGTGTCACCACATTATAGCCCATCCTTAACGGCCCTTGAGAAGGTGTTGGTGAGCTGCCTTCTCAAATTGTTGTATATTAGGGAGGGTGTTCAAAAATGTTGACTGACAGTGAAAGAACAGCAATACAACTCCAAGACGGGAGACTCTGTGAATCAGAGAGGAACCTCTTGATGTTCCAATATATTCACTGCCTTTATTCATTCAGGTGGTAGAGGTCACAGATTTGGATGGTACTGATAATGCAAACAACAGAAATGTTTAATACAGTCTGCCATTGATCCTTAACAGGACTACAGGCAAAGAACATGCATGTGGGACTAACTGGATAGCTGTTTGAAAGCCAGAACAGAGAAAATAGGCTAAATGGCTTCCTTCTGAATTGCATGATTCTAAGACAAGTAAAATGAGAAGTCAATCCTTTTTTCAAATTGTACTTTTCTCTTTCTTCTATACATTATCCCTTCCAGATTCCCAACTCCACCCAACCCTTATCTCCAGCAGAATCTGAATATAAAGGGAGACAATTCTAGGGAAAGCAAGGTTGCTTATGACAGCACATCCCCCGACCACACACTGAACCACAAGGTTGAGTGGCTGCTAGACTTTTCCCTCCCTCCTTTACAGGAGATCTGGGCAGCATTCCTTCCATTCACACATTGCCAGTGACACTGAGCTTTCTTGTGAAATCAAATGGTGCAGGAGGCCATTCAATCATCATGTCACTGTTGGTTCTTCCAAAGAGTTTTTTTCACCAGAACCCTGCTAATTTATTTCCTTTCTTAATTTTCTATTAAATTCCCATTTTAAAATTACACCTAGTGCAGTATTGTTTGCCGCAGAAAACAAATTTGCATCTTTCCTGATTGTTTTGCCAATTATCTTCGATCCAAGTCTTCCAGCTACCAATTCTTTTTTGTCTGTGGAAACAATTTCTCCTTAGTTACTGTGTTCTCCTGCAGCCTTTGATCCACTTAGTAGTTACCTCTGTCCGAAATATGCTCAATGACTTGGCCTCCACAGTCCTGTGCAGCAATGAGTTTCACAGAGTCACCACCTTCTGGCTGAAGAAATTCCTCCCATCTCAGTTCCAAAGTGTCATCCCTTCACTCTGAGGCTGTGCCCCAAGTCTCACCTCTCCATATCCATTTTATCCAGGCCTCTCAGTGTTCTGTAGGTTTCCATGAGATTCCTCCCCATCCTTCTAAACTCCAGGTGCAGACCCAGAGTCCTCACCCGCTCCTCATATGACACGCCCTTCCTCCCTGGGATCATTCTTGTGAATCATTATCACATTATCACAGTCTGCTGTGTGCAAAGTGGCTGCTGGATTTCCTGTAAAATCGACCACACTTCAAAAAATATTTCATTGTCTGTAGAATGCTTTGAAGTGTTGGTTAGCAACAAAATATTACATACAAATGTAAGCTTTTCTTCCCCCATTCAGTTTGAAAGCCTCTGTTAAATCTCCCTTAACCTTTCTATTCACAGAAGAATAGTCTCAGTTTCTCCAGAATCTTCACGCACTCCAGCTAGTTTTATAAGCAAGTGATTGTGATTGACCAAATCCAGAGCAAATATTAGAGATAGCTGCATCACTTAAATAATACATAAAACACATGAGCCTGACAACCAGCTTGCAGACAACAGCAGTATACCTTGCCTGTAATTAATGTGTGCTCAGTTGCTCTGAATTAATGCAGTGTAACATTACTGAGTGTGCAAAGAAAACATTCCTTTAATTAAATCATTCCCATTGAGTAAACACTGCTGAATATTTTAGGAATTAATTGCTGTCTCAGTAAATGATCCACTGTCACATTAACGGTGTGCATTGTACTGTCGCGCTCCCAAGGATCCTTACACAACCATTAAACTGCACTCTGAATGCCTTGCTAGAAATGGTTACTGGACTGAAACGCTTTTAGGGCTTTTAAATAGCACTGGAGTGTACAGTTTGTAAACACTTAAGCACACCTTTCAAAGAGGTAGCTGCTATTGTATCAGTACTCCTTATAGGCAATCCCTGTTCTTGTCCAACACTGCAAATACTGAGAGGTCTGAATGACTGCCACCTTACGCTGACAGACTGTGGTGTGTTTTGTGATGTAGGTGTGATTTGTCTTGTTGCTGAGGTTTAATGGTGTGGCTGTTTGCCATATCATCAACGGAGATTTAATAGGAAATAGCTCATTTGTTTCATAATTTCTCTGTCAGTGCCAAGGTTATTGGTTTAGTGAATTACAAAAAAACAATTTTGCCCTCATGGCTGGAGTAACTTTCTGTTAACAGTCAGATTAATTAGGATCAGATTAATGAGGTGTGACTTTCTGAATCTTTGAGTCCTAAAGGAATAAAGCAGATGTTGCTATTTGATATATTAAGAAATTTTCTTTTAGTAAAAGAGTACCTCCCACACTGACTCCCCTTCAAGGTTCTAAGACATATTATCATCTAGAATGATGTTTGACCTTCCTCTTCCTATCTCTTGTGACATGTTTTGTCACGAGAGAGGACACAGAGCCTGAGTGTGGAATTTAGGGCCAGAAAGAAATTAAAACCCAGAAAAAGTTCTAGACAACATATTTAAAAATTACCCAATATCATCTGCTACTCAATAGTGCGAATGAGAAAAGAACAGGAATAAACACAGTGTGGAGAGAGTGTCACGGTGGTTACATTACTAGACTAGTAATCCGGAGGCTCTTGTTAATTTTTCGGGGAGATGAGGTCAAATCCCACCACAGCAGTTGCCATCCTACATGTGACTCCAGACCCACACTATTGACTAATAAATACCTTCTTGAAGTGGTCTAGGAAAGTATTCAGTCATATCAAAGCCACTCAGAACTGACAGTGTACTTGTACCAGGAGACTGCAGTGGTTGAAGAAGATAGCTCACCTACTACAAGAAGGTAGCTCACCAGGGCCTTCAGTTAAGGATGCAATGAATGCAGGTCTTCCCAGTGACTCCCATTTACCAAGAGAAAACCTTTAAAATGCTGGAAATACTCATCAGGTTGTGAAGAGAGAAACAGGGTTGATATTTCAGGTCAATGGCCTTCCACCAGAATGTGGAAAAGTTGGAAATGTAATAGGTTTTAAGGAGGTGAAAAGTAAAGAAGAGAAGATTGGAAGGCAGGAGACATTAAACAGCAAGAGTGGTTGGTGGAATGGAGCCAAAGGGGAACAGGAAAAGTAAAGCAAGGAAAGATGTGACCAGGGCAGGTTTAAATGGCAGAACAATAAACAGCCACTGTCTGAAAGCAAAAACAAAGGGAAAAAAAATACACCATCAGGATGGAAGTTTGCAAAGGAAAAGAAACAAAATGGAGAGTTGGGAACTTATGGACTGAAATTGTCCAACTCAAGGTTGAACCCAAAAGGCTGCAAGGTATATAATGGAAAGATGATATGCTTGCATTGAGCTTCATTGTAATTTGGCAGCATGGTGAACATAGGAACAGGAATAGGTCATTCAGCCCCTCAGGGGAGTGATGTCAATCTGAGAGCAAGGCAGAGAATTAAAATGGCAGATCGCGAGAAGTGAGGTGTTGCACGTACAAAATGATTGTGCAAACTGTGTTTTGCTTCCACGATGTGAACTCATAGAAAGAATAACTTGCATTTATACATATGGTGGATGTGAGTACAATTACATCATTCAAAAGACATTTGGAGAGTTGCATGAAAAGGAAAGAGTTTGGAGGGATATGGGCCAGGAGGAGGCAGGTGGGACTAGTTTAGTTTGGAATTATGTCCGGCATGGATTGTTTGGACCGAAGTGCTGTATGACTCTATATAGCACCTTTCATGACCATAGGATGTCTCATAACACTTTATAATCAATGAGATATCTCTGCAGGATGGTCATCTCTGCAGGAAATGTAGCAACCAGTTTTCCGAGGCAAGGAATTATAAATAACAATCATTTAGTCACTGGATAATTGCAATCTTGTGGACAATTTTCTTTTTTTGCTGTCAATTGAGTGGCCAGTATACGGAGGAAAAGTTCCCTGGTCTCCATCGAATATTGCCCTTTCCATTGTCTTCATTCTGCCTGTAGAATCTCAACATCCGGCTCAACAGCAAAGGGGTGGGAGGTGCAATGGTACCATTGGAGACCTCTGACTAACTATTCACGTCAAGAAATGAGGATAAGGAGTATTCATGAAAGTAATCCATGCAACATGTCTAAAAACAGAATCAACATCAGCAAAACTTCAATAAAGCATAATAATGCTGACGACTAGTACAAATTGAAGTTAATCTTACTTTGGGCTGTGCGACAGATTTATGACAAGAAGGAGTAAATTTATATTAGTTTGTGGTGCATCAAGACAAATTCTCCTGCTAGTCTCTGCGCAAGGTAAATGGAGAATACAGTCAATGGATAAGGTGTATTAAGTTGTGCCTTACTGGAAATTAAAGCAGAAGTCCTCTTATTTCAATACAAATTAAGACCACTGACTCTTGTCACCCTGGTGTGTTCAGAGAATGTAGGGAAAACTCAGCATTGCCTCTGGGATGGATTGACTGTTTCAACTCCCATTAGCACCCACAAAAGCAACTCCTGATGCCAATAAAGCATCAACATTGAGGCCAGATTTGGTTAATAGAAAATGATCAAACAGAGAAGGAGAACTAAACATTGGCAAAGGATATAAGACCTGTTTTTTTTTGACAGGGTGGGGGTGAAGGATGGTGTGGGAAAGACAAAGCCAAGTTCTTGGATCCTCCCTACCTCACCTCAATGGTTCGTGATGCTGTTTTAATTTACAAGTAGCCTGTGATGAGCAAATCTCGAAGTGAACCACAGACACAAAAGAAGGACTTCAATCCCTGAAAGCCTTCATCAAATGAAACCATTTCTTTTATTGTAAAAACACAGATTAAAGCAATCTTGTTTATCCAGTTTTGAGTGACATGAAGGGCTTCCTTAAAGATAGAGTATTGGCATTTTCTATCAAAGGAGTGAATCAAGTTTGAATCAACTAACGGACAAAAGTTCAGTAATTGGGAGAATATGCCTGTTTTCAAAATAATTACTTTGTGCATTCAGTTAGAAAGCACAAAAATGGTGACGTAAAAGAATCAGGACATTGGTGTCTGGTGTGAAAGTTAGAAAAGATCATTTGCTTGCCATTTGTAAGTAAGTGATAACTTGTACTAACAAAATGCCTTTGAAGGGTTTTTAAAGCTCTCAAAGATGTTTAACCCATCTCCTCCAGAAAGAAAACCATAAAAAGCACACGAGCCATCACATTGGGGAAGAAGGTGGATTGGAACAAGCACTTGGCTCTCTTTCGTTTGATTTAGCTTTGCAAAGCTGTATCTTACCAGAAATTGACTAAGTGTCAATTTTGACAAGTTTCACAAAGGTATTCTCTCAGTAAGCCTTGGTGAGATTTCTCACTCTATTCTCATTCCTTGCCTCATTGCCTATTCCCACATCTCTCTGGAATCCTGCTTGTCCTATTTTCCCACTTTCCAGCTGCAGAACAATTTGCCACAGCCGGGACTTCCCGGACTCCCTGTACCAGTAGAACCAACTGTGCATTGGTCAAGCACAGTCAAGCAGCAGTGGCCCTTCACCATGCCCATAGTGGGAGGGAATTAAGGTGACATGGCTGACATTGCATTGCAAGTGCACATTTGAAGATATGTTGCTATTAGTGAACCGAGTTACACAGGTTTCCCATCCTTCACCTCATCATGTCTTATAGCCCTGTCTAAGGGAGTCCCAAGCTTCCCTCAATGGCTCCAGTATAGTGTACAGCTTAGTCATCCTAACCATAGTGCTGCATGTTCCCCTTGTCAAAACTAAGGATGTTGTGATAATTGATGACTTCCTGCTCCT
The DNA here is from genome assembly GCF_037043375.1 of Chiloscyllium plagiosum. Lineage (NCBI taxonomy): Eukaryota > Metazoa > Chordata > Chondrichthyes > Orectolobiformes > Hemiscylliidae > Chiloscyllium > Chiloscyllium plagiosum. The sequence continues at coordinate 47,566,679 of NW_028270158.1, forward strand.
GCAATAAACCATGTCCTCCAATGTTCTGTCACTCTCCCCATCAATACGTTGCATGTACCCTCTTTGGAATGATCATCTCCTCTGCTCCATCTGTTTCTTTTCTTCTTTTTTGTACTTTTCATGTTTTTCTTTGCTTTCTACTTAACTCCCATCCTCAGATGGAATCGGTGGCAGTGCATTGTGTCAGCACGGCCTTGAGGTAAGGCCCAGTGTGTACTCCCGGCCTCAAGGTGAGGCCAAGTGTGTACTCCCAGCCTCAAAGTGAGGCCCAGTGTGTACTCCCGGCCTCGAGGTGACGCCCAGTGTGTACTCCCGGCCTCGAGGCAAGGCCCAGTGTGTACTCCCGGCCTCAAGGTGAGGCCCAGTGTGTACTCCCGGCCTCAAGGTGAGGCCCAGTGTGTACTCCCAACCTCGAGGTGAGGCCCAGTGTGCACTCCCAGCCTCGAGGTGAGGCCCATTGTGTACTCTCGGCCTCGAGGTGAGGCCCAGTGTGTACTCCCAGCCTCGAGGTGAAGCTCTGTGTGTACTCCCGGCTTCGAGGTGAGGCCCAGTGTGTACTCCCGGCCTCAAGATGAGGCCCAGTGTGTACTCCCGGCCTCGAGGTGATGCCTAGTGTGTACTCCCGGCCTCAAGGTGAGGCCCAGTGTGTACTCCCAGCCTCAAGGTGAGGCCAAGTGTGTACTCCCGGCCTCGAGGTGACGCCCAGTGTGTTCTCCCGGCCTCGAGGTAAGGCCCAGTGTGTACTCCCGGCCTCAAGGTGAGGCCCAGTGTGTACTCCCGGCCTCAAGGTGAGGCCCAGTGTGTACTCCCAGCCTCGAGGTGAGGCCCAGTGTGTACTCCCAACCTCGAGGTGAGGCCCAGTGTGCACTCCCAGACTTGAGGTGAGGCCCATTGTGTACTCTCGGCCTTGAGGTGAGGCCCAGTGTGTACTCCCAGCCTCGAGGTGAGGCTCTGTGTGTACTCCCGGCCTTGAGGTGAGGCCCAGTGTGTACTCCCGGCCTCAAGGTGAGGCCCAGTGTGTACTCCTGGCCTCGAGGTGAGACTCAGTGTGTACTCCCTGCCTCGAGGTGAGGCTCTGTGTGTACTCCCGGCCTTGAGGTGAGGCCCAGTATATACTTCCGGCCTCAAGGTGAGGCCCAGTGTGTACTCCTGGCCACGAGGTGAGGCCCAGTGTGTATTCCCGGCCTCGAGGAGAGGCCCAGTGTGTACTCCTGGCCTTGAGATGAGGCCCAGTGTGTACTCCTGGCCTCGAGGTGAGGCCCAGTGTGTACTCCTGGCCTCGAGGTGAGGCCCAGTGTGTACTCCTGGCCTCGAGGTGAGGCCCAGTGTGTACTCCCAGCCTTGAGGTGAGGCTCTGTGTGTACTGTCAGCCTTGAGGTTACGCCCAGCACGTACCCATCTTCTCCATCTGCTGTTACTCTTGTTCTCTTTCTCTGTTTAATAAGGATTGTAATGCTGAACTTCTAATTTTATTTTTCTAAACTATACCTAAGATTTATAGCGAGGCACCTCTGTACCTAACATGACACTGGAAATAGTGACTTTGTACACTTTTCATTGTACTCATGTATCCCTGTACTTGAGTCCACCTGACATTATAACCTAATTTGAATTCTGATTCTAAAATGCACAACATATGGCAGAGATGCTGTGTCACCCAAGTTGGAACAAAATGAGTGAGTGCCAAGAGAGCAAATGAGATGCAACAATCCAACAGTTGGGTTCCTGCCCCTGACCGTAAAGTGCCCTGGCAACACCATTTCAATTAAAATTGCCAGTGCACTCCAAAACACAATGTAAAAGGGGCAGCAGGGTGGCTCAGCAGTTAGCACTGCTACCTCTCAGTTCCAGGGACCCAGGTTCAAACCCAGCTTTGGGTGACTGCATGGAGTTTGTACATTCTCCCAGTGTCTGCATGGGCTTCCTCTGGGTGCTCCAGTTTCCTCCCACAATTCAAGGATGTGCAGGTTAGGTGGATTGACCATGCTAAATTGCCCATAGTGTCCAGGGATGTGTATGTTAGGTGGATTAGCCATGGGGAATGCAGGGATAGGATAGAGGAGTGGGTCTGGATGGGATGATCTACGGAGGGTCGATGTGGACTCGATGGGCTGAATAGCCTCATTCCACACTGTAGGGATTCTATGATGAAGTGCTGAATGGTACTGTAAATGGATTGGAGATGTACCATGAGGATGCAGTGAGGCTGGTATTTGCCTAATGTCAACCTCCGGGAATGAGTGCATGTAGTCACTGAGATGCTGGTGTCTGGTGTCCAAGATGAAATATGGATGAATAGCTGGAGCTGGGAAAGTCTGGAATTGTCACTGTCTAGTTTCTAACCTGGGAGGATATGTATCAGTGAGGGGAGACTCGGTAAAAGTGGCATGCTAGTGGATGAAATTGGATGCTCACAGGCCTCTTGCTGCTTACTAGTGAGAATCTCATCTCAATGTTCAAAGATTGGTCGGAGAATCTGACGTTTTCCTCTCAATATTGAGAATCTCAATTCTGCCGATCTCAACCTATTTTCAGGGACTGAGAGAGTTCTACCTGGTAACTCAAGTCCCTCCTGAGATTCACAAAATTGTTGCCCGTTAAACATGTCATAATTTAATGAGAATTTCATGAAGGGTTAAAGCCCCGTCATTACTATTCAGCCTCTCGCAGGCCAGAAATATGTACAAAAAAAAGACATATTGTGCTTTTCATAACCTCAGAACATCCCAAACCATTTTGCCAGAAAATTACTTTGTGAAGAATGGTCATTGTCGTAATACAGTAAACACTAAAACCAATGTACCTGCAGCAAGTTCCCAAAAACAGTGATGTGAGAATGATCAGATGGTCCATCTTTTCAGTTGATTGAAAGATAAATACAGGCCAAGACATCTAGGGGAAAACTTCTGCCTTGCTTTGCAATAGTGCCCTGAGAGTTTTTAAGTTCATCCTCCTCTCATCTGGAAGGGTTTACTTCTAAAGGTGCAGCCCCACCTCGTTCCTACAGGAGCTTGGTCTTTAACACTTGGACACAACTCCTGGAGTCAGGAGATTGGATGTCACAGCTTTCCACAGGGAAAGGGGACAATTGAAACCATTGAGTTTCATTTTTACAGCATTTAACCTTTTCTAAGCATTGCTTAGTTTCTTTCCATACTTTTCGTTTTTGTCACTTTTCTCCCTTTCATTTCCGTCCCTCCACACAGTCCACTCTGCCATATAGGGCGGCACGGTGGCTCAGTGGTTAGCACTGCTGCCTAACAGCACCAGGGTCCCAGGTTCAATTCCAGCCTCAGGCAACTGTCTGTGTGGAGTTTGCACGTTCTCCCCGTGTCTGCGTGGGTTTCCTCCGGGTGCTCTGGTTTCCTCCCACCGTCCAAAGATGTGCAGGCCAGGTGAATTGGCCATGTTAAATTGCCTGTAGTGTTAGGTGCATTAGTCGGAGGGAAATGTGTCTGGGTGGGTTACTCTTCGGCGGGTCGGTGTGGACTGGTTGGGACAAAGGGCCTGTTTCCACACTGTAGGGAATCTAATCTAATCTAATACCCCCACCCTTCGCTCCCACCAGCCCCCAAAATCCAAACACTCCTCCCTTCTCTAGGGTTCTTCTGAAGTACCATGTCCGGTTCTGATCGTCCTCTTATAAGAAGGATATTATTAAGGTGAAGAGGGTTCAGAAAAGATTTCCCAGGATGTTGTTAGGAAAGGAAGTTTTGATTTATAAAGAGAAACTTGGTACCCTGGGTCTTTTTTCACAAGAGTGTAGAGGTGACCTTAGAGAGGTATTTAAAATTATGACAGGTACAGATAAGGTGAACAGCAGGTGTCTTTTCCCTAAGGTGAGGGACTTCAAGACTAAGGGGCATATTTTAAGGTGAGAGGAGAAAGATTTAAAAAGGGGTAACTTTTTTATGATTCGTGTGTGGAATGAACTCCCAGAGGAAGTGATGGATGCAGGTATAGTTACAATGTTTAAAATACATGGGAATAAGTACGTGAATAAGAATAGTATGGAGGGATATGTGCTAAGTGCAGGCAGGTGAGACTACATTAGTTTAGGACTATGGTCAGCATGAACTAGTTGGACTGAAGGGTCTTTTTCCATGCTGACTCTTTGACTCTGTATGTATCTTCCTTCTCCATTGTCCCTCTGTTTCAGTCTCTATCCTTTAACCTCATTGGCTAAAGGTGGTCAACTCTTTGTGCATATCTTTTTTTGTCAGGATGCCAAGTTGACTCCGTTTTTACTTCCAGCAACTTGACCTGAAGGATGAGAGAAAGTTGGCCCTGCATTCACTTTAATTTAGAAACATGAGAGATGATCCTGATGAAACATTATAAGATCCTGAGGGGACCTGGAAGAATAGATGCTGAAAGGATGTTTTCCCCTTCACAGGGAGACGACAGTCAGAGAACACAATTTAAGAAGAAGAGATTTCCCATTTAAGGTGGAGAAGAGGAGAATTATGGGGTTGGGGTGGGTGGGGGTGGATGGGGATGGATGGGGGGGTGGGGGGGGTCCTAAATCTGTCAGGTGTTGAAGGCAGAATATTTACAAGGCAGAAGTGAATAGATTCTTGACTAAGAAGGGAGTCAAAGGATATCGGGAGGAGGCAGGAAAGTGCAATTGAAGCCACAATTAGATCAGCCATGATCTCATCAAATTACAGAGCAATCTCAAGGTGCCAAATAGCCTACTCATACACCAAACTCATCTGTTCATATATTCATTAAAACATTCAATCGACGATTCATGCTACAAAATACCCTGCATGTACTGATTCTGTGCCGTTAGTTTTTAATTGCCACAGTACGTAAACATTCAGGTGCATTGTACATTCCTATAAGAAAGCTGTCCACAAACTGTTCTGTTTTAATTAACACACTGTGAACTACTGCGTGCTGCTAAAATACGGTCATGGTAATAAATTCACAGGAGAATATTTAGTAACATCTATCATTAAGACAAGTAATTTATTGCCCAAAGCCTCTGGGACTTCTTATTTTAAACTGCAGTATTGGGCCAGCAAATCACAGTGCACAAAGACATTCCAGAGAGTGTGGACCAAATGCCATTGAGTCTATACAGCACAGAAAGAAGTCATTTGGCCTATTGGGATTCTCTGTAGCACAATGCAGTCAATCCCATTCCCATGCTGTTTTCCATAAAGCATCCAGCAAATTTCCTTTTCATTGTCTCTGCTTCCACTACTTTCATAGGGAATGAGTCCAGATCATTACACTCAGCACCTGAATACGTTCTTCCTTACATCGCACTTGCACCTCTTGGACAAAACCTTAAATCTGTCCCCCTTGTACTGTCAATTAAAGCTTTTTCTTTTGAAATTATCTGGACCTATTACAGTCTTGTATATTTCTATCCAATCTCGTTTGTCCCAAGGAGAACATCCCAGCTTCTCTACGTAATGTCATTGTTAAAATCCCCTAATCCCCAGGCCTCACTCTGGTAAAACTCCTCTGCATCCTCTCGAGAAAGCTCCCACCCTTCCTGAGGTGTGGTGACCAGAACTGGATGCAATATTCCAGTTGATGTAACCAGTGTACATTTCTGAGAAAATAGCAGCTAGATGCAATCACAGCTGTCAGTCAGAACTGCTAGGTCATCCAATCAGCAATACATCAATTCACTAGGTTATCCGTTTTTCATGAAGCCATACATACCGTAAATGTTAGCATATAAATCAACTTTTAATGCTTCGGAGAGTCCCTCTGTAAGTGGGGTCAACTTATAGACTGAGTATGAAAGTGAATCGGCAATGTGAGTTGTCAGAGTAAAATTGCTGACTGGGGTTAATTGATTTACTAATCAGTAAATAGAATGAGGGAACAGGTTATATCAGAGTTGGAATAAATTAAGTGACTGATTAATTTATAAACTTTATCCATAAGGAAAGGTGTCTTGAATTCTACTTGGATCAGAATTGACATGGGTATGAACTGTTATCAGCATGTATTACAAAGAGTAGGAGTTCTGTAACTGTCAACCTATTTTCGCAACAGCCTCCATATTACTCATATGATTCCTTGTGTCTAGTCATAATGTACTGGTAAAATAAAACATTCATTTCTAGGGGGAGGAGTTGAGATCGATTACTCATGCAAACACTGTATGAAATGTGGTCAGCTTATAGAGTCATACAGAACAGAAAAAGATCCTTCAGCCCAACTCATCTGCACTGGCCAGACATCCTTTTAAACACCAATCCCAGTGTAGTTTGGTGTCAAATGTTGTCTGCTAACATGCACTTCTGGCTGTTTCACTACTTTAAAGGTACTACAGAAAGATAAGTTGTTGTTGGTCAAGGTGCTGTACTCTCTTAACATTTTCTTTTCTCGTTTCAGATTTGCAGAATTGACAGTTCTGTTTTTTTCTATTTTCACCGTGTGTGTGTTTGAGTTTTTTTTGCCAACTGACTTGCGAGCAATGATGAAAAATAGTTCAAAAGCAGCTGGGTTTCTTCGGGAGAGGTGGAGCAGCGCAGAGGAGAATAGACCCTAATGAAGGTTGGCATGTTGCAATTGGAGAAGGGTCAGAGCTCATTCTCAGACTTGAAGGTGCAACTGTTTAGGTGGGAAACAGATGGTGCCTGACTTATTAACCAACCACAGTGAGGCCCCATCAAAAGCCTTGTATCAGCTAATTTCTTGTATTTAGTGCTACTGTACCAAATCTGAAACTATATTTGTGAAAAGCAGTTCTTTTGTTTCCCTTAACAAAGAAGCCTTGAAAGAAATACTGACTAAACTCAATACGAAAGATCAAAGGATTGATCCCAAGAATGCAATAGACTGCAGATGGATTCTCAAACTGCAAAAGTGGAATGCACATAAACTTCGCGACCCCTTTCTGTTTGTCTTTCAAAGCTGAGTCTAATAGTAACGCCTTATACAGTTGGTGAGGAAAATCGTTTAGCTTTCCCGAAATGTTGTGGGTTGAGTTCACCAAATCAGACCTCGTAGAACTTTGCAGGGCAGTTAGAGAGGCGTGATTTCCATTAGTGAGCCTGTCCGGCAGGGTGGGTGAACAGGTGTGTTGTGTGTGTATGTTGAGGGGGGTAGTGCATACCTTAAAGTTAGAACTAGGCTGCTCAGGGGTGATCTCAGAAAGCAGGTCTTCACACAAGAAAGTGAGTAGGAAACCTAGAATTTTCTAGAATCTGTGGAAAAGCTGGAGAGGAGGGTCACATTAATTGAAAATGACAGATTAGTTGATGTTTGTCAGAAAAGGTTGTCGAGTGTAAGGAATCAAAGTGGGTGAATAGAATCAATCCACAGATCAGCCATGACCTCGTTGACTGGGAGAACAGGTTCGAGGTGCTGATGTTTTATTCTGGTTTCTCCATTCTCAACCTTCCTCCATGCCTAAAAAATGGCATTCCCCAACGATTGCTGTATATTCCCAGCACTTGTTGTTTATATCTCATCTTCCAACTCAGAGTCATTATTATGCTACACTTTCTGGTACATTAGATGCATATCAAATTACTTCTTAAAAATTGTGATGAGGTGTTTCTACCTGTCAGCCAAACTGAAATATCTTCAGATCAGTGTTAAAATATTTGCAGCTCTTCTTATCAAACAGATAGGTTTCAGGAAACCCTTAAACATTTGTTCATGAGATGTGGATGCTCCAGACCAGGCCAGTATTTATTGCTCATCCCCAATTGACAAGAGGGCAGATAAGAGTGAAATCAACTAGGGGACAGTGAGGTCTGCAGATGCTGGAGATCAGAGTTGAGAGTGTGTTGCTGGAAAAGCACAGCAGGTCAGGTAGCATCTGAGGAGCAGGAAAATTCCTGATGAAGAGCTCTGGCCCGAAACGTCAATTCTCCTGCTCCTCGAATGCTGCCTGACCTGCTGCGCTTTTCCAGCAACACACTCTCAGATAAGGGTGCTGTGGGTCTGGAGATATAGTTAGGCCAGACCAAGTAAAGATGGCAGATTTTCTCCCCTGAAAGACATTAGTGAACCAGATGGATTTTTACAAAATTTGATAGTGGTTACCTGGTCGCCTCAACACTACCTTTTATTTTAATTCCAGATTATTATTGAATTCAAATTTCACCATTTGCCACGATGAGATTTGAACCAATATCCCCAGAACTTTAGCTTGGAGATTTGGATTACTAGCACAAAACATAACTGCTATAGCATCACCTCCCACAGAGTGGCAGTCAGTAATGAAGCAGTTACTCAATCAGCTTGCTAACTGGTGACCCCTAAAGCTCTTGCTTGCTGGGAATGACAGTGCAGTGAGGTGGCAACAATTGACGTATTTGATTCAGATAAATGAACAGCTTGACAATCAGCTGTAGATGAGCAGGTTACCAAATGTGTTGAAACAGCACTTAGGGGAGAATGTTGTTTGAGAATGTTATCAAGCAGTGCATCATTGAAAGAATTCAGCCCACTGCTCCTGCCTCTCCTCCGCAAAACATTTACCCACAAAGCTGGTTTACTCACTCAGTGTCAGTACACCGAAAGCTAAAAAAGCAGACATATGGTACTTCCATAAACAGGGAAAGCATCAAGTGCCCATCAAAATGCCACGAGAAAATGGGACACTTGTATTAGATTAAACACGGACAGTAGGGAGAAAGTGCAACAGCTGAGCGTCGGTATCAATTGTTGTCCCTTGGTGCAGAAAAATCAAAAGCAGTGCATGTGAAGAGCACAAACCATTAGGGATTGGGGGTCAAATGAACAAACACTTGGGAGTAATATAAGGATATCTTAATACTTCAAAGCATGACAGCAGAAGAGGAAAAAAAGTGAAATTTTTTTAAGAGCACTTTAGGGATAGGCGACTAATACTGGCTTTGCCAGTAACACCCATAATGTATTGAAGAGATTTAAAAGGTTTCTGTTTCATCCTTTATAACACAATCAGTGTAAACCATTCCTTTTTTCCACATTTTAATGGATCTCAATTCGGCTGTTGCCTATTTACAAAATTTCCTTCGGTGCAGAGTTATTTTCATGTCCTCTTACGCCAAGTGAACCTCTTAGAAAGATTCAGAGCAGGGAATAACCCAAGGCCATTATGTAAGCTTCCCATCTCTGGGGTGATCCAGAGTCAGTAACAAAACAAAGAAAATCTTACACTTCACTCCACTTTCACAAACTCAGAGTGTCCCAAAGAATTTTACAGCCAATAAAATAGTTCTGTAGTCGTCACCATGTGTTAACATAAGAAATGCAGCTGCCAGTGTATGTGCAGCAAACTCTCACAAACAACAATTTGATAATGACCAAGTGATCTACGTTTGTGAGATCGATTGAGGGGATAAATGTCGATGTGACTACCCAGCACGCAGCAGCTCAGCAAGACACCTCCTTATCCCCTTCTCAAAGGCAATTAGGGATGGACGGTAGATGGTGGCCCATCCTGTGAATATGTTTTTTAAAAGACATTAGTCACGACACTGGAAGAACTCCCCTGTTCTTCTTTTAAATAGTGCTGTAGAACCTTTTATGTCTATCCTAGAGAGCAGATGGGCCTCATCTGAAAGATGATCCCTCTGACAGTGGACCACTCCCTCAGTTCGACACTGAGAGGATCAGGCTACATTTTAGTGATTAAGTTCTTCAATGGGATATGCACAATCTTCTGACTGAGCAGCAAGAATGTCAATAACTGACTAAGACAGATATCTAAACACTCATGGAGAATTCACTTTGTACGCAGGAAGAGAAACTACATACAGGCCACACGATTGAGTAATGCTGATCATAGAGCCACAGAGTAAAGAAGACAGCCATTTGGCCCATCATGCATCTCTTTGAAAGTGCTGTCTAATTTGTTCCATTCCCCTGACTCTCTCCCAATAGCCATTTAAAATGTTTATCTCATTTTCTTTTGAATCACACAGAAATGTAGAAAATAGGGCCAGAAAAAAGCCAGTGCTTTGAGTCTGCTCCACAATTCAATATGATTATGGGTCATACTATTCAGTACCCAATTTTTCCCCATAACCTTTGATCCTTTTAGTCATTAAAAACTATATCTAGCTGTTTAGGCTGGCACAGTGGCTCAGTGGTTAGCTCTGCTGTCTCACTGCGCCAGGGACCCAGGTTCGATTTCACCCTCTGGTGACTGTCTGTGTGGAGTTTGTACATTCTCCCCGTGTCTGTGGGGCTTTCCTCCCACAGTCCAAAGATGTGCAGGCCAAGTCAGTTGGCCATGCTAAATTGCCTGCACCATCCAGGGATGTGCAGGCTAGGTGCATTAGCCATGGGAAATGCATGGTTGCAGAGGTGCGATGCTCCTCTGAGGGTTGGTGTGGACTCAATGGGCTGAATGACTGACTTTCACCCAGTAGGGATTTATGCGTCTTGAAAATAGTCAATGTTTTGGATTCAGCTACTTTCTGTGGCAGAGAATTCCCCAGGCTCATCCATTCTCTGGGTGAAGAAATTTCTCTTCATCTCAGTCCTAATGGGTTCATACTGTATCCTTAAACTATGACTGAAAATGTGTTGCTGGAAAAACGCAGTAGGTCAGGCAGCATCCAAGTAGCAGGAGAATCGTCGTTTCAGGCATGAGCCCTTCTTCAGGAGGGAGGAAAAGAGCTTCTTCAAGGAAGGCATCCTTGCAAGAGGATTTGCAGTAGGTTAAAATCTTCTAGGAGAAAGTGTGGACTGCAGATGCTGGAGTGGGAGGAAGAGAGTTTCTTCAAGGAAGGCATCCTTGCAAGAGGATTAGGGAGGAAGAGAGCTTCTTCAAGGAAGGCATCCTTGCAAGAGAAGCCTTCCTGAAGAAGGGCTCATGCCCGAAACATCGATTCTCCTGCTCCTTGGATGCTGCCTGACCTGCTGCGCTTTTCCAGCAACACATTTTCAGCTCTGATCTCCAGCATCTGCAGTCCTCACTTTCTCCTTAAACTATGACCCCTGGTTAGAGTCACAGAGAGAGGCATAGAGTCATACAACATAGAAACAGGACCTTGGTGGGGTTATCCAAAATCCCAGACTGGGGCTATGGGTTCAAATCCCACCAAGTTCAATTAATAAAGCTGAGATTAGAAGCTTAAATCTGCAATGATGACCATGAAAATGTTATGATTTGGAGATGCCGGTGTTGGACTGGGTGTACAAAGTTAAAAATCACACAACACCAGGTTATAGTCCAACAGGTTTAATTGGAAGCACACTAGCTTTCCCGAAAGCTAGTGTGCTTCCAATTAAACCTGTTGGACTATAACCTAGTGTTGTGTGATTTTTAACTATGAAAATGTTAGTGATTGTTGTAAAAACCCACCTGCTTCACTAATGCCCTTTAGGAAGGAAATATGTCATCCTTACCTAGTCTGGTCTACAAGTGACTCCAGGCCCACAGCAACGTGATTTACTCTTAACTGGCCTCTGAAAAGGCCAAGTAAGTTACTCTGAAAAGGCCAAGTAAGTTACTCTGAAAAGGCTGAGCAAATTACTCTGTTCAAAGACAAATAAAGATGGCAACAAATGCTGGCCTTGCTGGCAATAATTGCATTGCATCAAAGAATTTTTAAAAATGAGAAAAGTGGGCAGTAGTAAGGGAAGTTAAGAGTATAGGGTAGAACAAAAGGCTCAGCCAACAATAGCAGAATGATTAACCTCAGGGGTGCTGACAGGGTCAGATATGAAGGAGTACAGCAATTCTGGAGGAGGATATGCAGATGAAGAGGGGACAGGAACAAACGGGTATAAACATCAGAATGAGAATTTGAGGTGTTGAACCAAAAATTAATGTGAGTCAGAGAGAACAGGGGTGATGATGGGATGTAACTTTGTGCAGTAACACCTATTTTTAATTAAGGCACAATAGAAAGCATAGGCTTACATGGTAATAAATAGAATATTGTGCACACAGTCACAAGATATATTTTACACACTAATGAAAGAATCCTGCATATCCATTTGATTTTGCATGATCTCATTCTCCAAATGAACATAATATCAAAATAGCTTTATAAACAACATATTCATTATAGGCTTGCGCTAAAACTTGAACAATGTAAAATGCACTCTTTCATTACTATTTAACTTTCTCATCCACACCTTGTCCAAACCTATCCAGAGAATTTCGTGACCAACAATCCTGAAGTAACAGGGAGTTAACTTAACTTTTCCTGAAACACTAAACAAAGTATATTTAGTAACATAGGCAAAACCAGGGAAACAATGATTGATTTTCTACAAATATGTGGCAGTGCAAGTAGCAATACTGTTAAACCAAAATCATATTCTAGCTGGCTTTCTTTTATTTTACATCAAGTTCAATTATGGGTGGCATGGTGGCTCAGTGGTTAGCACTGCTACCTCACAGCGCCAGGGACCTGACTTCGATTCCAGTGTCGAGCGACTGTCTGTGTGGAGTTGGCACATTCTCCCCGTGTCTGCGTGGGTTTCCTCCCACAATCCAAAGATGTGCAGGTTAGGTGAATTGGCCATGCTAAGCTGCCCATAGTGTTCAGGAATGTGTGGGTTAGGTGCAGTAGTCAGGGGTATATGTAGAGTAATAGGGTAGGGGAATGGGTCTGGGTGAGTTACTCTTCAGAGGGTCGTTGTGGACTTGTTGGGCCGAAGGGCCCATTTCCACACTGTAGGGATTCTTTATTCTCTAATGTCCTGTGTTCACTTTTCATATGCTGAGACACCACTGCATTGAGAGTGAAACTTGGAATTTTTTAGATCTAGAATTTTATTGTCATGTGTACTCAAGTACAGGAGTACAGTGAAAAGTGTATAACATTGCCATCTTAGGGACCAAGGTACCTAGGTACAAAAAAGACTTCGGTACAAAGTAGTAAGAGAAAAGGAGAGTTAAAAAGTTAAACATTACTGCATAGAATAAATAGAGAAATAAAGAAATAAAGTAATAGTTAATATTAAAGTCTTTTGTAGTTTAAATTAGGAAAATAAAAGACTAAGTTAAAAGAGTAATCGAGAGTAGCGTGGGCAACTGATAAAGATAGTCCCAAAGGTAGATACTCCATACAACCAGCAGATTGCCTGCAGTCTAGTCAAAGTTTAAATGCACAAATATTTACTAATATTATTCACTATGGAGAATTTTCATGATCTTTCTACTAGTCATTCACTTTAATACTTGCCATTTCTTTGTCATGTTAACAACAATGGTCTAATAGTTATTTTTCAGGGTTTGTTGAACTTTGGGTTAGTTTTTCATTACACAATAAAATACAAATTAGGGAGCAGACACTGCAGTAACTTCTGTGCATGCAGTTTACAGACACAAAATAGATATCCTAAAAGAATTTAAAATGTCTAAAAGATGTTCAAAGCTATGGTTTCTGGACTCAGATGGCCTGGTGCAGAAAAGGTTTGTTTAGCAATTGGGAACAAAGGTCAACACAAATTTAACACGTCAGGATTAACAACCAAAGAACCTAAAGATCCCTAAAAGACCTGGACCACCTCAGAAGACCAATTCATTATCAGATTAAACTTCTCGACTGGAATTCACATCATTTATGCAGAAGCTCATAGAATCCATGGACTACTTCGTGAGCAGATGCAAAGTAAAAGGCTCAGTATGCAATTTTCTCAGATAGAGAGTTAGCAAACAAAATTGTCGAATTGATGACAGCATCCCAAGGCTGCCATTATATGATGTTAATGATATAGTGTAATAATCACTCACTAGTGATTAATTAACACAATAAAACAAAATTACACATTGTGAAGCAGACAGTAATGTAAACCAACTGATTCCTGTGTCTGCAGCTTGCAGGCACAGCCAGGCAGAGTCACAACATTGTATACAGACAGCACATGGAGTTCGAGAAGATAAATCATTTTAAAGGCAAGGTACATATACAACAAAGAGTGTGAAGGGCTGTTACTTTCTGCATTTTATTTTCCATTGGAAAGACAAGCCTAAAAATTAGACTTGTGATACATTTTAGCTCCAGACAGTGAAAGTTTCTGTAATTCATAACAATGAAGCATTGTTAGAATGGGCAATTCTGCAAGAACACTACAGGTATCATTACACCTTTAGGATGGAGAGGGTTAAAAGAGCAAGTAAGTGAGCAACTCTGCAGGAAGACAACAGGTTTCCGTCTGTCATCAATTCTATATTTTCAGGGGAGTTTAAGAAGTTGACAGCTCAGGCCATCAGCTGCTTTGAGCAGGAACTAATGTAATTAATATACCTTGCATCAAAGGTTGCCTGGAAAATTAATATTCACCTGTCTGCTCTTGTCATTATCCCTAGAAGTGATAACATGGCTTGTGATTGTCCTTCCCAGCCCTAACATTACCGAAGAAATGAAAGCTTTAACAGTGCTGGCCTAAACATTTACAACAAGGAAGACAGGAGCACTGCTGTCAAACAGCAAAGGAAAAATTATCGCAGTAAAACACCCAGCTAATGTTCCCCAAGCTTTTTGCTTTGAAGAGGCTGCTTCTGAAGTAATCTTCAATGCCTGCAAAACACTAAACAAAAGCCATATACTGGGTGTTTCTGCCTCTAAACTGAGGTTGATTAAACATTCAACTGCAGAAAGCCTATGCTTTGTCATGCCAGTGTTGCCTAAGAATTAACATATCAGTCAGTTCAATAGTTATTGAAATAAACCTCAGATCTAATCTTAAAATGAAGGGAAAAGTTACACCAGGCAAGTGTGAGCATATATCATTGAGCTTTTATCTGACAGGCCTTACTGCAGCACTGATAATGTGGATTAACCCTTTTCCTTCAAAATATTCTGATAATCCACTTGAATGAGCAGGTAGGATTCTGTGTGAGTTACAGCTTCTTTGGTGTTCTTTGATTACCAATTGTAACTCCCAGATTTGTTCAAATTCATTCTCATGTCCTCGGCCAAAGTTTAATACTGAATCATTGGAGATGTTTGGTGGTAGGGTTAATATTACATTCATCACGAAATGAGGAGACCTGAAAGCCATCACATAAAACTTTGATGAAGTCATGTTATTTTTTTTTAACTTTTGCGCTCCTGAGTTTAAGGGATGATCAGCAGTGACGCCTGAAAGACATTCTCCATGTTAACACCTCTCTGATGAGAAGAAAGGAACATGTGTTTCTTAATGCTCTTCAGAATTTCAGATGGCCCCAAAGCAGTTTACAACCAATTGAATTCTTTTTAAGTCTAATCGCTGCTGTATTGAAGGAACTCATGCACAACAAGATCTAATAAACAACAATGTGACAATGACCAAATATTCTGCTTTTTAAATAAAGCGATGTTGATTGAGGAAAAAATATTGGCCAGGGACACCTCCCTCTACTTCAAAAAAATCATGCCTTCGAATCTTGCATGCCCTCACGACACAGTAATTCAGTTTAACATCTCAGCTGAAGCATAGCAACTCCAGCAATATTCCCTCAGTACTGCACTGCAATCACGCTCTGATCTCAAATGGATCTTGAACTCACAATCTGCTGACTCAGGGGTGGAAATTCAAATCAAAGGCCAAGCAGGTCAGCTGCAGTAGAGTTCATGCAAAATTGGTTTCTCTACTCAGTCCAAATGGTGTCCAATTAGACACAAATGGTGCCCAGTCAGTCACAGAATTTTAGTCTGCAAGTACAACAGGAAGGTAAATGGATTTTTGTCCTTCATTGCTAAAGAGTTGACTTTAAAAACAGGGAGGTTATGTTGCAGCTGCACAAGGTGCTGGTGAGGCAAGATTAGAGTGCTGCTGGAAATGCACAGCAGGTCAGGCAGCATCCGAGGAGCAGGAAAATCGACGTTTTGGGCAGGAGCCCTTCATCAGGAATGAGACTGGAAGCCTCGGGGGTGGAGAGATAAATGGAAGGGGGTGTGGCTGAGGAGAAGGTAGCTGGGAGTGCAATAGGTGGATGGAGGGAGGGTAAAGGCTATAGGTCAAGAGGAAGGTGGAGCGGATAGGTGGGAATGAAGATTGACAGGTGGGACACGTCAAGAGGATGGTGCTGAGCTGGAAGTTTGGAACTGGGGTAAGGTGGGGGGAGGGGAAATGAGGAAACTGGTGAAGCCCACATTGATGCCCTGGGGTTGAAGTCTTCCAAGGTGGAAGATGAGGCATTCGTCCTCCAGGCGTCGGGCGGTGAGGGAGTGGCAGTGGAGGAGGACAAGGACATGCATGTCCTCGGCAGAGTGGGAGGGGGAGTTGAAGTGTTTGGCCATGGGGCGGTGGGGTTGATTGATGCGGATGTCACGGCGATGTTCCCTGAAGCGCTCTTGCCAGGAGGTGTAATGTAAAGGAGACTGCACCGGGGGCAATGGATACAATAAATGGCATTGGTGGATGTGCAGGTGAAGCTTTGATGGATGTGGAAGGCTCCTTTGGGGCCTTGGATGGAGGTGAGGGGGGAGGTGTGGACACAGGTTTTGCAATTCCTGCTGTGGCAGGGGAAGGTGGGTTGTTGGGGGGCGTGGACCTGACCAGGTAGTCACGGAGGGAACGGTCTTTGCGGAAAGCGAATAGGGGTGGGGAGGGAAATATATCCCTGGTGCTGGGGTCCATTTGTATGTGGCGGAAATGTCGGCAGATGATGCAGTTTATGCAGAGGTTGGTAGGGTGGAAGGTGAGGACCAAGGATTCTGTCCTTGTTGCGGTTGGAGGGGTGGGGTTTGAGGGCGGAGGTGAGGGACATGGATGAGATGCTTTGGAGGACATCTTCAACCATGTGGGAGGGGAAATTATGTCTTAACGAAGGAGGCCATGTGGTGTGTCCTCCTGGGAGCAGATACGGTGGAGGCGAAGGAATTGGGAATACGAGATAGCATTTTTGCAGGAGGTAGGGTGGGAGGAGGTATAACCCAGGTAGCTGTGGGAGACGGTGCGTTTGTAAAAAATGTTGGTGTTGAGTCGGTCGTTGTTGATGGAGATGAAAAGGTCCAGGAAGGGGAGGGAGGTGTCAGAGATGGTCCAGGTGAATTCAAGGTCATGGTGGACTGTGTTGGTGAAGTTGATGAACTGCTCAACCTCCTCACGGGAGCACGAGGTGGCGCTGATGCAGTCATCAATGTAGCGGAGGAAGAGGTGGGGAGTGGTGTCGATGTAATTACGGAAGATCGACTTCTATGTAGCTGACAATGGTTACCCCTTTCGTCTGGAGGAAGTGGGAGGATTCGAAAGAGAAATTGTTAAGGGTGAGGACCAGTTCAGCCAAACAAATGAGAGTGTCAGTGGAAGGGTACTAGTGGGGACATCGGGAGAGGAAGAAACGGAGGGCTTGGATGCCCTGGTTATGGTGGATGGAGGTGTATAGGGACTGGATGACTATGGTGAAGATGAGGCGTTAGGGGTTGGGGAAACAGAAGTCTTGGAGGAGGTGGAGGGTGTGGCTGGTGTCCCGAATGTATGTTACTGAACTGGGGGGGATAGGAGATTATCAAGGTAGGTGGAGATGAGTTCGGTGGGGCAGGAGCAGGCTGAGACAGTGGGTCGGCCGGGGTAGTTAGGCTTGTGGATCTTGGGAAGGATGGGCACCCGTATGGGCCCCAGCTGTGCCTGCCTCTTTTTTGGCTACGTAGGACAGTCATCTTCTGTAATTACACCGGCACATTGATGACTGCATTGGCGCCACCTCGTGCTCCCACGAGGAGGTTGAGCAATTCACCAACTTCACCAACACATTCCACCCTGACCTTAAATTTACCTGGACCATCTCTGACACCTCCCTTCCCTTCCTGGAGCTCTCCATCTCCATCAATGGCAACCGACTCAACACCAACATATTTTACAAACCCACCGACTCCCACAGCTACCTGGATTACACCTCTTCCCACCATACCTCCTGCAAAAATGCTATCCCGTATTCCCAATTCCTCCGCCTCAGCCTTATCTGCTCTCAGGAGGACCAATTCCACCACAGAACACATCACATGGCCTCCTTCATTAAGACCGTAATTTCCTCTCCCACGTGGTTGAAGATGCCCTCCAACGCATCTCATCCACGTCCCGCGCTGCTGCCTTCAAACCCCACCCCTCCAACTTCAACAAAGAGAATCCCCCTGGTCCTCACCTTCCACCTCGCCAACCTCCATGTAAACAGCATCAATGGCTGACATTTCTGCCACCTACAAATGGACCCCATCACCAGGGATATATTTCCCTCCCCAACCCTATCCGCCTTCCACAAAGACTGTTCCCTCTGTGACTACCTGGTCAGGTCCAATGCCCCCAACGAACCATCGTCCCCTCCTAGCACCTTCCCCTGCCACCACAGGAATTGCAAAACCTGTGCCCACACCTCCCCCTTCACCTCCATCCAAGGCCCCAAAGGAGCCTTCCATATCCCTCAAAGTTTAACCTGCACTTCCATAAATGTCATTTTTTGCATCCGTTGCTCCCGATGCGGTCTCCTTTACGTTGGGGAGACTGGACATTTTCTCGCTTCAGGGAACATCTCTGGGACACCCGCACCAATCAACCCCACCGCCCCATGGCTGAACATTTCAACTCCCCCTCCCACTCTGCCGAGGACATGCAGGTCCTTGGCCTACTCTACCGCCACTCCCTCACCACCCGACGCCTCAGAACCCTTCAACTCCAGTGCATCAATATGGACTTCACCAGTTTCCGCATTTCCCCTTCCCCCCCACCCTACCCCAGTTCCAAACTTCCAGCTCAGCACCATCCTCATGACTTGTCCCATCTGTCAATCTTCTTTCCCACTTATCTGCTCCACCCTCCTCTCTGACCTGTAACCTTTACCCTTTCCTCCATCCACCTTTGCACTCCCAGCTACCTTCTCCCCAACCCCACCCCCTCCCATTCATCTCTCCACCCCCGAGACTTCCAGCCTCATTCCTGATGAAGGTCTCCTACCCAAAGCATGGATTTTCTTGCTCCTCGGATGCTGCCTGACCTGCTGTGCTTTTCGAGCACCACTCTAATCTTGACTCTAATCTCCAGCATCTGCAGTCCTCACTTTCGCCTAGGTTGTTGGTGAGGCCACACCTGGAGTACTGCATGTAGTTTTGGTCTCCTTATTGGAGAAAGGATGCACTGGCACTGGAGGGAGTGCAGAGGAGGTTCACTAGGTTGATTCCAGAGTTGAAGGGGTTGGTTTACGAGGAGAGACTGAGTGGACTGGAATTATATTCATTGGAATTTAGAAGAATGGGGAGGGGAGGGGTGGAATTTATAGTAACATATAAAATTATGAACGGAATAGGTAAGATAGACGTGGAGAGGATGTTTCCACTGGCAGGTGAAACTCGGACAAGAGGGCAAAGCCTCAAATTTAGGGGGAGCAGATTTAGGACTGAATTGATAAGGAACTTCTTCACCCAGAGGGTTGTGAATCTATGGAACTCCCTTCCCAGTGAAGTAGTTGATGCTACTTCAGTAAATGTTTTTAACACTAATATAGATTTCTTTGGACAATAAAGGCATTAAGGGTTACGGTGAGAGGGTGGGTAAGTGGAGCTGAGACCACAAAAAGATCAGCCATGATCTTATTGAATGGCAGAGCAGGCTCGAAGGGTCAAATGGCCTACTCCTGCTCCTAGTTCTTCAGTAGAGAGCTCACTGTGTCCGTCCCAATAAGAGTCTACCTGTATTTAAGGAGTTATGCTACAAGAAGAAGTTATATAAATTATGAAAGTTTTCTTGAGAATTTAGAAGGATGATCTGATTGAAGTTTTCAAGATGTTAACAGGAAAAGACAGGGTAGGTAAAAGGTAAAGTATTTCCACTGGTTGGGGATTCTAGAACTAGGGGGCATTGTCTGAGAATTAGTGCCAGGACATTCAGGAGAGATGCTAGGAAGCACTGCTACACACAACGGGTGGTAGAGATTTGGGACATTCTTCACATGCAGTACTTGAAGCTACATCAGGTTGTTAGTTTTAAATTTGGGATAGATAAAACTTTTTTAAGCAAAATTATTAGGGTTCTGGACCAAAGACAGGTATATGGAGCAAGGCCACAGATCAGTCATGATCACATTGAATGGCAGAACAGGCTCAAAGAGTTGAGTTGCATACTCCTGCTGCTATGTTCCTAATCTCACCCTCAGTCACTGGGCAGCCATGTATTTTTTATTTGTTAACATTCAGAAATGATTGTGTGTGTGTGTGTGTTTGAAAAATTGAATGTGTTTGTCAAGAATGTTGGTTTGTGGCATAGAAGTCAGGTGCAAGCTGCCCGATCAGACAGGAGGGTTTTATTGCGATTGAAGCTACAAAGCAACACTTGGGCTTGTGATAAAGCAGACGAGGAGTGATAAGAAAAGAAAGAGAATTATTGCATGCTGGGAAGACGCGGAATTGGTTCACAGGCCAAAGAGTCAAAGTTCTTTTCTAGTGCCAGCACTTAGCAGCAATTAGATGGCTAAAACACTAAGGTTGGAGCAGGTGGGGCTAAGTGGTGGAATCAATGCTCAACAACAAACAAGGAGACACTCAGGAAAAGCTCCAACTAATAGAAAAGACTAAGCAGGCTTTAGTGAGAAAGAGGAGATTGTGAGGTTGTCTGATCGAGGTCTGTAAAATTTCAAAGGGGCTCGATAGTGGGACCCAGAGAAAATGTCTTTTGCAGGAAGGTCCAAAATTAGGGGGCCCTGCAAACATAAGACGGTCACCAATAAATCCAATCAGCAATTCAGGAGAAACTTCTTTACCCAGAGAGTTGAGAGACCATGACCTTCGTTGCCAGTAGCAGAGATACATGAAAGTGAAAGCTAGGTCAGTACATGAAGGAGAGTGGCAGAGGAGGGTATGTGGATTAGAGTGGTGCTGGAAAAGCACAGCAGTTCAGGCAGCATCCGAGGAGCAGGAAAATTGACGTTTCGGGCAAAAGCCCTTCATCAGGAATAGAGGCAGAGTGCCTGCAGGGTGGAGAGATAAATGAGAGGAGGGTGGGGGTAGGGAGAAAGTAGCATAGAGTACAATAGGTGAATGGGGGTGGGGATGGAAGTGATAGGTCAGAGAGGAGGGTGGGGGAAGGTAGCAAAGAGTACAATGGGTGAATGGGGGTGGGATGAAGGTGATAGGTCAGAGAGGAGGGTGGAGTGGATAGGTGGAAAGGAAGATAGGCAGGTAGGACAGGTCATGGGAACAGTGCTGAGCTGGAAACTGAGCTGAGCAGCACACAACCTGAACTGCTGTGCTTTTCCAGCACCACTCTAATCCAGAATCTGGTTTCCAGCTTCTGCAGTCATTGTTTTTACCTAGAAGAGGTTATGTTAACTGGGAGAGTTGAAGAGAGGATGGGAAGAGGTTCATGTGGAGCTTTTAGTATCAACTCAGACCTTTATAATAAGTTCTACGTAATGCTGCTGGTTGGAGTTCTGAGGAATGACTTGGGCTGGAAAAGTAGAGGGAACGCAGTGGAAGTGGGAAATCAGAGATTTGTGGGAGAATGGCTGGGTGGTGAAGGAAAGGAAAGGAAAGGTAACATGATGAACAGGACCAAAAAGGCTGCAGAGAAGAGCATAACCAGCCTCAGAGAAACAATTCAGAGCAAGTTTGATTGGTGCTACAGAACCGCTGGCTACCACCCTCCCAGCACAAGCAAGAGTGTTTCTGACATGAAAACTACAGCGACATGTGGCACTTTGAGAGCTTTGGAGACAGCGATAACTTTTGTCTAGCTGACTTGGGAGTTGCAGTGAGGATGGGAATTAGAGGCCTACACCCTGCTGTGGATCGAAAAACCAAGGTTCCTCATTAACCTGACTGCCACTTGGACCCAACACTGTACACGTGTTTAAGTCTGATCTGCTGTCTCTTCCCCATTAGAAGAGATCACCTAGGGCAATGACAAGTAACATGCACAACAGCAATATTAGGTCTCAGTTATGTAGCAACAAAGAACTAACTTGTACCTGTTTACTCCTGTCCAATTAGCACTTTTAATACCTGTAATTTACTAAGTATTAATCCTAAATGTAATTTTACCTACTAATTTGGGCATATCTAAAATTAAATTCTGCAGCTACAAGAACTGACGATATGCATTCCATAAGAGTTCACTTTGAATACCCAAAATTTAAAGTTTTAACATGAGGTGTGCTAGCATCCATAATGCAATGTAAAATATCCCACTGTAATGTTTTTCCACTTAAGAGAGCCTCCAAGATTCCATTGTACTACCTGAAGAAAAGGAAAGGAGTTTTCTGCAGTGACCTAGCCAATAGCTATCTCACAAACAACCTCACTAAACAGGTTAGCCCATCACTTCATCCTATTGTTGTTTGTGGGAGCTTACTGTGCATAAAATTGACTGTTACATTTCCAACAAGGCAAGAGTAACATCACTTCAACGATGTTGGAATGGCTTTTAAAGGACCGTGGGACATCCTGAATTATCAGAAGGACTTTATTCGATGTAAGGAGCGCTTGGACAAGCTTGGGTTGTTCTTGCTCGAGCATCAGAGACTGAGGGGACAACCTGATAGAAGTGTATAAAATAACAAGGGGCATGGATAGGGCAGATAGTCAGAGTCTTTTTCCCAGGGTGTAAGTCTCGAATACTGGGGTGGGGGGTTCAGAGTTTACTGAGAGAGGGGAAAGTTTAAAGGAGATGCATGAGGTAAGTTTTTTTACACAGAGGGTGGTAGGTACCTGGAAGGTGCTACCAGGGGGCGTGGTAGGAGTTGATACATCAGCAAAGTTTGAGAGGCATTTAGACAGACACATTAACAGGCAGGGAATAGAGGGATATGGACCATGTGTAGGCAGATGGGATTAGTTTAGAATGGCATCATGAGTGGCTCAGAGATGGCAGGCCAAAGGGCCTGTTCCTGTGCTGTACTGTTCAATGTTCCACGCATAGAAATGTGAGTTCTCTCTCTTAATTCCCTTGGGGCAGATAGATGGAGTAAAGGTATTAACCAGTCATGATCTAATTGAATGATAGAACAGACCTGAGGGGAATAATGGACTTCTCGTTTACCTTCACTCCGTGCTCTCTATCATTCATTATTTCCTAGGATCATAAAACTTAAACTTTATGGCCTCTCACTACTGAGACATTGGATTGGCTCTAGTTAGACATTACAGCCTCCATTGTTTACTTATTTAACCATGGTGCTATTTTGCATCCAAGTTAGCAAATGGTCCTATGAATAGTGCACATGTCTCTAAATTTTATGTCCCTAATTGGCGGATTCCCTTTTCACCCTGACCTGATGTTCCGAACTGCAGAATTTATTGTGTAATACATACGTGAAGGCATCCATATAAAGGACCATTACCCACAGAGTCCAACATAAATAACTGACAATTTGATCAAGAGACTGGGATGTACTCTACCTACAAAGAGGAAATAAAGATAATTTCTTATGATTACCACTTTGCTCCAAGCAGCCAGTATGTGATTAGACAAATACCCACATCCTACGATTGCACGTAGCATATGCACCAGCATTAGATCATGTAACAAACTTGTTTCATTACAATTCACCCAAATCAGAAAAAAAAGAGGACAATTTTAAGATGGATAGGCTATGATCTCGAGTGTAGATCAAACAATCTTACATCACTCAATGTTTTCATATTCAGTGCATCTAAGCTTGCAAATTTCAATTCAAGTCTTGAATTTGATTCGACTGTAGTTGAGAATCCCCCCCGATAAACATCCTCAAATAGATTTTGAAAGGTTTAGTAACACCAAAACAATGCCCATGCAATCAAACAAGCAACCAATCAAACTAACATCCAGAAGATTTCTGCTGTAATTTGTAATATCTGACAATATTCAACTTTTGACTTTTCTTTCCCTCATTCATTCCTCATGTGTTACTGCTGATTCTATTGCCTGATGTGCTGGTTGTGAGTTGTCATCTTGAACTACTGCACTGCAGCAGTGTGAGGCAACTGCAGAGTTAAGAATCAATAATACTGGTGTGAGACTGAAGTCACACCGACCCAGACCAGGTAAGGACAACAGCTTTCCTTCCCTGATATGGTGAACCTTTGTGCTTTATATCAATCTGACTGCTTCGTGGTTAATTTTACTGACAGCAGCTTTCTCTTTCCAGATTGTGGTCCTTTAATTCTATATTGGATTCAACGTTCCAAAATGCCAAGGTGGAATTTGAGCTCAAGTTTTCTGGTTTATTAATTCAGGCATCCCTAACACAACCAGTGGGATGCTGCATGCCTCTCAATGAAAGAACACTTTTCTTCATACATCTGAATTTTCCTCATTTACTTTTTTTTAATGACTCTCTAACATTCTCCTGTCACATATCAAGCAAGGAAAAGTGATATAACGGCAAAATTTGCTTGTTTAAAATTGACACAAACTCTCTATTTTGTTGGATTTCTATATGACTCACTGAGGATGTTAGCAAATGGGCAATGGGGAACAGCAGTAGAGTTTTGGACTAACCAAGATTATCACAAATTCAGCTTGGAAGCAGGGATTGTGTGCATGGTGAGATGAGTGGATGAGGGAAAGTGAGGTGGAGGTTAGAGCTAGTTAACAGCCAGAGTTCCCACTGCCTGATCTTGTCTGAAAACATGTCACAGGTATCAGTGCTGGGTTTTCAGCTATTTACAGTCTATAGTGTTAACTTGATTGAAGTGACCAAACATATGGACGCCGTATTTATCCATGACACCAAAGTAGGTGGGAAAGTAAGGTGTCAAGACAACATAGAGAGACTGTAAAGATAGCTTAAGTGAGTTGGCAAAAAAAACAGAGTATGATGTTGGGGAATGTGAACTTGTCCACTTTGACAGGAAGAATAGAAAAGCAGTATATTATTTAAAGGGAGAGAGATTGCAGAACTCATGGTACAGAGGGATCCAGGTGTCATGGTATATTAATAACTAAACATTAATCTGTGGGTAGAACAAATAATTACAAAAACAAATGGAACATTGTCATTTATTGGAAAGAAAATCGAATATAAAAGCAGAGAAGTTTTCCTGCAACAGTACAGGTCCTTGGTGAGACTACATCTGATGTACGGTGTATAATTTTGTTTCCTTATTTGAAAAAAATATATAATTACATTAGAAACAGTTCAGAGAAGGTAAACATTTTTTGAGAGAAACATCTTCTCTAATAATGAAAGATTGAAGAGGCTGGGCCTAAGCCCATTGGAATTGAGATGAATGAGGGGTGACCTTGTTGAAACATAGAAGATCCTGAGGGTGTTAGACATTGAACCCGTTAACAAATAGGTATTTTCTGCAGAGTAAAGAACTTATGACATTAATCCAATCTCTTTACATTAACATGTAACGTGTAAAAAGTCCCTGGAAACATTTGCGTAACGTGGACCAGGTTCCATGTTGACTTTCTAAGTTAGCAGAATGGAGCCTGATGTCATGTAATGTATAGGGTGACCCCGTATCCGCGGAATCGTTTTCCACGGTTTCAGTTACCCGCGGCCAAAACATATTATAGGGCACATTCCAGAACCAGGGAAATGTCAGGAAGGTACGTTTCCCATTTAATTGAATGGGCTCGCTCCTATCTGTGGTATTGGTCTTCTGCTTTAGTCCTTGGAACGTATCCCCTGCAAGTATGGGGGTACCAGTGTATACTGTATTCATGTTTAGAGAGAGGAGTAGATGATTCGAGCATCATGTAAGCTGAAATCAAACTGGGAGGTGGGCAAAGTGGGAGCTGGCTGTTATTTGTGTCTCTATCCTGTGTCCATTGGTTAGTGGGAATCAAAGCAGTGACTGACAGAGTAAACTACCAGCCCCTAGTCAGAGGGTAATCAACATGTGTCTGGTGACAGTGCTCACCAGACAGTTACCTCCTTCTGCTGGAAGAGGGACAGGAGAGGAGAAAGAAGAGGGATATGGTCCATGTGCAGGCATATGGGATTCCTTCAGAATGGCATCATGGTTGGCTCAGACATGGTGGGCCGAAGGGCCTGTTCCTGTGCTGTACTGTTCAATGTTCCATGCATAGAACTGAGTTTGGCACAAGACCATTCAGCGCAAGGATGCTGCTATCACCATTTCAATCTCAATGGGTGATATACTTCTCTGTCTACTTCATTCAAGTACCACCACAGTGGCTCAGCAGTTAGCACTGCTGCCTCACAGCTCCAGGGTCCCAGGTTCAAATCCAGCCTCTGATGACTGACTGTGTGGAGTTTGCACGTTCTCCCCGTGTCTGCGTGGGTTTCCTCTGGGTGCTCCGGTTTCCTCCCATAGTCCAAAGATTGGATTGGCCGTGCTAACTTGCCCATAGTGTTAGGTGCATTAGTCAGAGGGAAATGGGTCTGGGTTGGTTATTCTTCGGAGGGTCGGTGCGAACTGGTTGGGCCGAGGGGCTTGTTTCCACACTGTAGGGAATCTAATCTAATCTAATCTGTTTCTTCTTAACAAGCTTAATTAGCTATTTGAAAATTCCTTTCAAATGAATGATTGGCCACATTTGATAGCTCTGGTCACACACCCCCAAAACCTAATGAGGAGACTTGATAGGGTGGACACTGGGAGGAAGATGTTTCCCCTTGTGGGCAAGAGCAGAGCTGTAGCATAGAGTTAAAAATAAGAGGTCTCTCATTAAACAGGAGACCAGGAGAACGCTTCCTCTCAGAGAGTTGTATATCTGTGGAATTCTCTTCCCCAGAAAGTAGTGGAGTATGGAAATAAGGTATATTCAAGGCCAAGTTAGTTAGACAAGGGGGTCCAGGGTTATGGGGGCAGACAGCAAAGTGAGATGGACAGCACCAAATCCGACAATCCTGAGTGGGAGAGCAGTATCGAAGGGCCAAATGTCCTACTCCTGATTCTAAGCCTGAGGTTCCTAATGGAAGGTGGAGTGTATAAATATCAGGCTTGGCTATAATTGCACTCCTCCCCCCTTTACTGGGACACACTAGCCTCAACACATTTTCCGCCTTGACCCATGAGTGAGTAAGACACCAGAAGGAGAACAGGAGCCATCAACTAATCCATAACAAGAAAAGCACTACTTCAGAGACTGGAGGAGTGAGGGGAGGAATGGGAAAAAGAAATTATAATTATCTTGTAGAGCTGGTAGGGGAAAGGTGCTACCTTTTCAATCCACTTGAAAACTCAATGGAAGCTTTATCACCACCTAAATCAAACAAAGTTTCGTTAAGATCTGGGTGTACACCTTTACTGGATGGATAAAATAGGGCCCACAGGGTTTAAGCAGCTGCGTCTCACCAGGCTCTTCTCAGAGGGACAAAATAATTAGAGCAGATTTCTCGAAAGGAATGCATGTAGAATGTGACTTGAATGTGAATGAATGCGACTGTGGAGAAGTTCAGCCAGGACAACACAAATAAAATGGAATATGTATCAACTTATCCCTCGGCACAGCAATCGGCTCCCATCTGTCAGCCAGTCTGAGAATTTATCACCCTATACCATTGCCCTGATTCATATCTCTCAATCAGACCCTGAACTCAATTGCTCCACAGTACATGACTGTGGTTTCAGCTGCTAACATTGAAGCACTCTCCCTAACCTTCTTTATCTCCCTCTCCCTATCCCTTCCTGTAAAAAGCTCCTTGAAGCTGATATCTATAAGCTTGCCTGTCCCAATATCTCAGGTGGCTCGGTAGTTGTTTGGTATTCATTTCTGTGGCACACCTTGGGACACAAGTGCAAATTGTTGCTAATAAAATTTGCAGTGAAGTTTTATTGTTTATCTTCCGGTAAAGGTTCAAGTGCTTGAGCTTCAAAACTAAACGTCAACTGCATTTCTCTTTAATTCTGGGGGGGGGGGGAAATGCTTATTTCTCAGCAAGGGAGACCCACTTGTCTCAAGAAAGTATGGAGCAGAATGTTACAGTTAAAATGCATCCAGATGCCAAAGAGTGAAGTGGAGAAAACAGATCTCATACTAAAGCTTCAGCAACTCATATTTCATCAGCTGCTCTAGTGGAACAAAGAACGACTAAACTTCAGGAATCCATCATGTTTGGATTAATCCCCAACCCTTGAAGGGAAAAAAGTGATCATTTGAATATCGGCAGAAAAATGTGAATGAATTCCTTGCACATTTCAAGGGTGAGGCTCCAGGAGGAGGTGGTGCAGGTGGAGAGAGTTTGATACGCGTTTACATGGGAACTATTGCAAACATATTCCACCTCTCTGACACCCCTTCACAATTGTACATTCCACCCCCTACCCACAAGGTTTGCAAAAAAAAATTTAAGCCATGAACAACAATGCCATTGTCTGAATACCTGTGTCTCCCAGCATTCTCAGATAGGTAACAACATTCAACTTGCACAAACACTTACAGTCAAATCTGAACCCGTAGTTAAATTCCTGGCAATAAGTATCAAATGTCTATGCCTGCAAAACAAAATCATTTTTTAAACAATTTGCAGTCAAGCTTTCTGACTTATGTCCCTCCTTACCAGTCAATTAGCCAGCTAGTTTGGGATGATCTGTTTGCAAAGTGTTTACAGCAACTAGGTTTTCCCAGGGGAGCTGCCTCAATCTTGGTGGAGCATTCCATCAATGGCTTCAGTTAATAATGGTGGGGGTAGGCTACCTTTAGGCCAGAAGAAACCAAGTTCCAAATGATACTGAAATCTCATGGTTTCTGCCAATTTTGCCAATGCCACAAATCCTCCTTCATCTATACTGTTCCTTGGGCCTGTGTAATTAGCAGTCGTGGAAGATAGACAATTGATAACTTCAAAAAGAAGAGGCATTTGGTTTAGCAAGATGGTTTATTATACAATAAAACTTATGTTATGAATCAGGCAAAGCTACTATGGATTCTTAGGAACTGTGCAGAACAAATCTGCTATTTCAACGGCTAGTCTCTAACCAACTGCATGTGACATCAGAATGAGTGGAGTTAATGCTACTTCAACATTAATTCTTTCAGAACCATTACTTTATCCAATGCTACTTGCAGTTTGTACATTTAATTATTATCAAGCTAGCCCATGCTACAATTGCATATATATAAAAAAAGGCTGGTAGTTTGAGAGAAAGAAAAGCTGCCAAGGGAGCAATAATCTCGATCTTTACTTTGGGTAGGAGCATGTGGCGGGAAGTACAAGGTGTTTTGGAGGGTTGAAGCTATGGGAGTCTCAGGGACAAGCGATTGGCAAATTTTAACTCCACTTTAATGGTGTCATTAAACAATCAAGGAAAGTCTCCCTACCAGAGGCAGAATGAATAGATGTCAGCTCCACATGGGATGAAACGGAGAGATCGAATCGAATGTCTCAGAATGCTACAGAACCCAATGTTTCTTGTTTTAACCTTAGTGCTGGGAACCATGATACTGATAAAGTGTCCCAACTTCTACCACACCCCACTTTGATGCAAAATATTCATGTCATTCTTCATCCAGCATTCCACTCACCAAACAGGATGGCATAGCCCAATAGGAGTCCAGATTAGAGTGGTGCTGGAAAAGCACAGCAGGTCAGGCTGCATCCGAGGAGCAGGAGAATAGACATTTCGGGCAAAAACCCTACATCAGCGACATTTCCTGATGAAGGGCTTTTGCCCGAAACGTCGATTTTCCTGCTCCTCGGATGCTGCCTGACCTGCTGTGCTTTTCCAGCACCATTCTAATCTTGACTCTAATCTCCAGCATCTGGCGGTACGGTGGCATTAGTGGGCGGCACGGTGGCACTGGGTTCAATTCCCGCCTCAGGCGACTGTCTGTGTGGAGTTTGCACATTCTCCCCATGTCTGCGTAGGTTCCCTCCAGGTGCTCCGGTTTCCTCCCACAGTCCAAAGATATGCAGGTTAGGTGAATTGGCCATGCTAAATTGCCCGTAGTGTTAGGTGAAGGGGTAAATGTAGGGGTATGGGTGGGTTGCGCTTCAGCGAGTCAGTGTGGACTGGTTGGGCCGAAGGGCCTGTTTCCACATTGTAAGTAATCTAATCTAAAAAAGAAACCTCACTTTCGCATAGCCCAATAGGAGCCCAGGTCACAATGAGAGTGATGGGGTGCTAAACTAAATAGGTCCAAACATCAAGCACCGAGAATGTGATGAGCAATTAACCCAAGCAGATTCAATGTAATGAATAATCTGATTTATTTCTGTTGACACTTTAAGGCTGCACTGTCAACTGGCTGCAAGCATCAGAAGGGGCCAAAATATTCGTCAGCAGTGCATTTAAAGGCAGCACCTCTTAAAGGGCAAGTGCATTGTGGCTGAAACAGATGCTGTGAGTCATGCAGGACATGAATCTACCTTAGAATCAAGGAATTTGATACATTATTTCAGAATAGACAAACAGGATGCTGAAAGAACACAGCACGCCAGGCAGCATCAGGAGGTGGAGAAGTCGGACATTTCGGGTTTAACCTTTCTTCAGAACTGGGGATAGGTGTAAGGGGAGCTGCAGATAAAGGGGGTGGCGGGAGCAGATGATGAAGTGGGGATAGGTGAAGATGGTAGAGGGTACGACCTGGTTGGTCAATGGGAGGAATGAATCCAGTAGGTAGGTGGGAGGAATGGAAGGGGCTGGGAAGGGAGTCGGGGGATGGGGAGGGAGGTTATTTGAAATTGAAGAACTCAATGTTGAATCCTCCGGGCTGTAGGCTGCCCAGGCAGAAGATGAGGTGTTGTTCCTCCAATTTGCGGTCTGATTCGTTGTGGCAATGGAGGAGGTCAAAAATGGTCATGTGGAAAAGGGAGTGGGAAGAGGGAATTAAAATGGGTGGTGAATGGGAGGTCCGGTTGACCCCTGTGGGCCTGGCTGAGATGCTTGGTGAACTGTCCTCTAAGTTTACATTTGGTCTCCCCTATGTAGCAAAGACCACACCTGATGTAGGAAACTAGGTTAGAAGAGAAGCAGGTAAACCTTTGTCTCATCTAGAAGGACTGTTTGGGACCCTGGATGGGGGTGAGGGGAGTGGTATGTTGACAGGTTTTGCGTCTTTTCTGGTTGCAGGGGAAGGTACCTGGTAGTTCAGGGAGTTGGTGGGGAGAGTGATGCAACCCACAGACTGGCAAAGGGAATGGTCCATGTGGAAGGCGGGGGGGTAGGGAGGGGAAGATGTTCGTGATGGTGGGGTCTAGTTGGAGTTGGCGGAAGTGTTTCAGGATGATACATTGGATGTGGAGACTGGTGGGGTGGTAGGTGAGGACAAGGGAGACTCTGTTTTTATTGCGTTTGGAGGGCTGTGTGGATGGTAAAAACAATGACTGCAGAAACCAGATTCTGGATTAGTGGTGCCGGAAGAGCACAGCAGTTCAGGCAGCATCCAAGGAGCTTTGAAATCGACGTTTCGGGCAAAAGCCCTGACAGAGGAGGGAAAGCACCTTGTTTAAAATAGGCAGACATTGGAGTTCTTGCAGGATATTGGGTGTGAGGAGGTGTCGTCTAACTCTATCTCATTCTCCCAAGGAGACATTCCATTCCCAGCATCCCAGATGTCCACCTATTTTGAACAACATGCTTTCCCCCTCTGTCATCCAGACAGCCCTCCATTGCACCACCCCCCATTCCCCGTTCCACTGCTCTAAACCTCTTCCAAATGCCATAAGGACAGAGTCCCCCTTGTCTTCACCTACCACCCCACCAGTCTCCGCATCCAATACATCATCCTTAAACACTTTCGCCAACTCCAAATAGATCCCACCACCAAGAACATCTTCCCCTTCCCACCCTCTCTGCCTTCTGCAAGGACCACTCCATATGACAGTCCCTGGTTTAGCACCACTCCCCACCAACTCCCCCCATACCCCCAGGTACCTTCCCCTGCAACCGTAAAAGTTACAACACCTGCTGGTACACCACCCCCCTTGCCTCCATCGATGGCCCTAAACAGTCCTTCCAGGTGAGACAGAGGTTCATCTGCCTCTCTTCCAACTTAGTTTACTACATCAGGTGCTCCCGATGTGGTCTTCTCTACATAGGGGAGAGCAAATGTAAACTTAGGGAATGGTTCACTGAGCATCTCAGTCGGGCCCGCAGGGCTGACCGGACCTCCCAGTCACCGCCTGTTTTAATTCCCCTTCCCACTCCCCTTCTGACATGACCATCCTTGGCCTCCTTCATTGCCACAGCTAATCAGACCGCAAATTGGAGGAACAACACCTCATCTTCTACCTGGGCAACCTACAGCCTGGAGGACTCAACATTGAGTTCTCCAATTTCAAATAACCTTCCTTCCCATCCCCCAACTCCCTTCCCAGCTCCTCCCCTTCCCTTCCACTCCTCCCAGCCACCTACTGGATTCATTCCTCCCATTAACCATGCAGGTCATATCTTCTACCTGTCTTCACCTATGCCCACTTCACCACCCAGCACTGCCACCCTCTTTACCTGCAGCTACCCCCACACCCACCCCCAGTCCTGAAGAAGGGTTACACCCAAAACATCGACTTCTCCCCCTCCTGATGCAGTCTGGCTTGCTGTGTTTTTCCAGCCTCCTGTGTGTCTACCTTGGATTGCAACATCTGCAGTTTTTTTGTCACTAACATTATTTCAGAAAGCATATTCTGCACCTTTCCACTGCTGTCCTAGAGATGCCGATTGACAAGGTAAAAAGGAAGGGAGGTGTCATTATACAATGGAGCGAAGTGGAGTGGAGATTCCAGGGGGAATGTTAAAGGAGAGTGGCTGGGTCAGTGTCAAAAGTCAATCCTGGGGATCTGGATTCAACATCTTGCAAAACGTTGAATGACCTCACATGGATGGTCAAGGTCAGTGAACACATTTTAAATGGCATATCCTACCAACCACAACACCTGCATCAAACACTTCTCCAATCACCATTTCCAAGACTCAGCTTCTGGAAACCATGACCAATCTAGACTCATACATTTACCTATCACACTCAGACCTGTTGCAAACTTCACAGCTTGTATACACAACCATGGCAGTCACATTACTCAAACGCATTGCACCACAGTCTCCAACACACTGAGCTTTGTCTGACTGGAGAACGTGATGCACAGCAGATGGCTAACCAGAGATATAGAGGCATACTGGGCGTGTTCAGGAAGGAGAAAAGTCTGGTCATTATAGAAAGCACCATGGTAGCAGAACAGGAACCACTGAAAATTGTGGTATTCTCAAACTAATTCAACTCCTCATATTCTATTTCCTCTCAATCCACAATCTCTCCTAATTTCTAAGCCATGTATGATATAGGTATTACATTCCCAGACACACATCCCATCACCCCTGCCATCTCCCCATTCCCCTTTTCCTGGCATCACACCTTTAACCTTGTGCCTTTTTCCTTACAGATAACCATCAAGAGCAGTCCTGATGGGGCAGGGGAGGAACAACACCAGGAAGTATTGATGAAGACGCACTGTCACTTGATTTCACACTCTCAGTGACCAGCTTATGTACTATCACGTTTCTTAGGGAGTCAATGAAAAGTGAGATCTGCATTTTGTTGGACACTGAGAATGAGTGTGCTGCAGCTCAGGATGTGGGCCAAGAATAGTCCAGGTGCCAACTCATGGACGGCAAGGTTGTACACATATTGTGCTGCTGAGGACTTTGATGGGGCAAGCTACATGAGGGGCTGGTGAGCATGCTCTGGAAAATGCAAGGTGCATTGACGAGCCCATTAGAAAGCCTGCGGACTCATTCAGGGAGCAGGGAGAAACCAGGGTGTTGAACAGAGCTTGGGGTCCATCCTTTGTAGCATGAAGATGGTGGCCATCTCCAGACTGTAGACTCTGCTATGTGACACACCATCTGATGGCCAATCTCTCAGTTTCTTTTGCAATGCAAGTAGCAGCCACCCAATTGACTGTATGTTTGAGTGGAAGCTCACGCAGCCATCATGTAAGGGCATTCTCAGGGTATCTCAACATACCTGCAATCTGTTCTCCAAAAGATCTGATCACTTAAGGACATCTACAGACAACAGCAGAGACCTTATCCACCTTCTCCACCTCCTCCGTCTCCTCCTTCTGACAGCTTGTCCTGCTCTGCACGGCCCCTGTTTAGTTGAACATTCAGTGCCAATCCTACAGTCTGGGACCAACTGGTTCCTGCAGAATCCTTGAAGTCAGAAAGAAATCCCTTCAGCACCTTCCACATGAGCCCCTGCAAAGTTCTGGAACTTGAAGCAGCTGCAGCAACACCAAAAACATATAAACTTTTACCAACAACCAGAAGCAATCAATCAGCAAATAACCCATAAGTAGATTTTGATTCTTTAAAGAGGATTGTGGTAGTTGCTCCTTCCTGCTGTTTTACATGTGTTAGGTTAATAAGGAGCATTAGTTGAAGTGTGACTCTGCAAAATACTGAGGCTGGCATCAGTCCTGCATCACACACCAATGGACATCATGATCTGTTGGCCGTGCATTCTCTCACTGGGCCCAGGCACTGATGCTTCCTCCAGAGTCAAGTGTCAATCACAGCAGAGGTGTGTGTGCACACAGACTGGATGCTAGTTTGGTTTCTAAATTGTACCAGTAGCACCCAAACAACACATGCTACTAAATCTTGCCTCTCACCATTGCATTCACAGGAGAAGGGGAATGGAAGGACATTTTGCGAGAATCCAGCAATGAGATTTAAATCACTCGTAATATAAATCCAGAAAAGAAAAGGAAAGTGATCATCAGACGTCTCCAGTACAATATGATTGCTCCAGTAATCCCTCTCACCCAGTCCACGTCTCCATTGTCCATTTCACCTTTAAAATTCTCGTTCTCCTTTACAAATCCCTTCATGGCCGCACCCCTTCCCAAGCCTCTCATCTATCTACAATCCTGCAATTCTTACCACTTCCACTATTGGTACATCCCTAATTTATTTTATTCCAGCCATGCCTTTGTCTGCCTGGGGCCTACGCTCTGGAGTTCTCTTTCTAAACCTCTCCGCCTCTTTCTCTTTCCTCCTATGAGGTGCTCTGACAAAACCTACACATTGACCAAGTTTTTTAATCCCACTATATATTCATGTGGCTCAGACCTCCATCTGATAGCACTTCTGTGGAGCGCAGTGGAACATTCTTGCTGCTTCAAAGTTGCTATAGAAATGCAGCTTATGCCCATCAAATCCACCTGTGCTTTGAGTTGTATGAAAGGGTTTGCTATGAACAATTACAAAATGTTCTGTTTAAAGGAACAACCTCAGATCACATTACGTTTATACCTAAACACAAGAGCACCCGATAATGCTATTTATTTTCATTAACATGTCTTCATGTTTTCAGACTACCAAAGTAAATGTACAATAATCCCATCCCTGTGACTATAGAACATTATCCTTCGATACCTAAGTGTACTAATATCAGATGAACTGGCTATTCCCCACAGACCTAAATCAATTATCAGGCTACTTTAAACTGAAGCTAAAAACAAGCAGGCAAATAGATGCACCACACATCTTCAATACAAGGGAACTGACAGATGCTATAGAGCTACAATGTGACATCAATCAACCACTATGTAATGAAACATTGGTGTTAGTGTTTCAAATAAATTAGAAAGCACCAGCATGTTAAACCAAGAAGGGATATGTTTAGTACACAAATCCACAGAGGCTGTGGGAATTATAAAACCAAGGGTAATGCAGCACAATTGGAAGTGTGGCCTTTTAAGGCAAATATCCTTTCCCGAGACATTGCCTCTCATGAGGTCAACTCTACAGTTCATTTTCCCCACCCAAAATTCCCAAATTATTTCATTTCTGCACATTCTTTTCCATGTCCTTTGGAGTGACTGAACAATATTGGAGTCTGGTCACTTACTTACAAGGCTTTGTTTTCTGCGCAAAAGCCATTTTTTTCCCTTATTAACAAAGGTGGGGGTTTGGTGAAGCAGCCAATAACATCAGTGAATGTGGCCTCAGCACATCATCAGTTCCCCAACTGGGGATCCCAGTTCTCCCAGCCCACCCTGAAGTCAACAGGTCATTAGACTTCTGAATTAGCTGACTCACCAGTGACTGACTAACTGTCTGCTAATACAAGATATTTCCTGTACTGTGTTCCCTTGGATCAATTATGGAAATTGGATCAGGGACATCCATGAATGCAGTGTCTCTAAAGCCAGAATCCCTGGGTTCTCTGGAGACTCCCCAGGGAAGTGCTTACATGTGGTGCCATTGTCAGGGACTTGATACACACTGGCAAAGTGTGACCACCAGTTGTGCAGCATGGTGAGGTACTGTCAATCTACCTGAAGGGCATTGAGGATGACAACAGATCGATAGGTAGGCTCATAATTATGGCTAATAGTGGCCACCACAGCCAGAGTGTGATTCAAGCATTTTCTTTCTCGTTTACAATCATATCCTTTCTCCACATTGCCAACCCCAAGCTATGAATAATTGCACCTGCAGTTACCTTTCTAGTAGCACCAACAATAACAATACCTTCTGTTTAACTAGTACCTTTAACATCATGAAACATCATGAGACACTGCTCAGAACACAGTATGATACCTAGCCAACTAGCAGATATCAGATCAGACAATCAAAAGAGCTAGGTATTAGCCAGTGCCTTAAAGGGGTAAAGTTTATTAGAGGGGCAGAAGGGTGCAGGGAGGAATTTCCAAAACCCAGGACCCAGACAACTAAAGGCACAGCCATCAATGGTGAAGTGATTACAGCTGGAAATAAGCAAGAGGGCAGAGTTAGAGTCATGCAGCTATCCCAGAGGGCAGGTTCTTAACATGCTTGTGTGTTTCTTTCCAAATCCTTCCTGTGCCTGTTCCATACATAAAAGATGACAAATCTGATAGAAATCTCTGGGGTACTTGTTCTTCCTAATAGTCTGAGAACAACTGCCAGCAATTGTACGAGTCAGCATCAACAATACGAAAGGAGTATAAAAGCAGTGTTCCTTTTCTTAAACAGTGGCGGAGGAGAAAATCTCTTCCTGAGAATCGAGTTACAAACAGATATGAAGCAAATTCATTGATAGCTGATTCACTGATATCTAGATGCTAACTTCTGAGCCTGGCTACAAGGCTATTAGAGGGAAAGCAAGTGTTTCAGCAAACTGAGCTTCACCCTATCGGTCACTGGTATCTTCACCCTTGGTAACGAGCCTGGGTTGAAAACCCTCCCATTCCAGTGGTGTGTCATAACATCTCTGATAGATTGATAAGAAAATATCGATGTCTTACGAATAAAGCATGAGTCTCCATTCCAGTGCAGGACAAAGGGAGTAGTGTTAGCCAGAACAGAGAGGACACCTCCCCTGTTCGTCTAATAGTGTCATGGGATCTACTGAAAGTGAGGACCTTGCTTCAACATCTCACCAGAAAGATAGCACCACTGACAGGATAGCACGCCCTCTGGCATTTTGGCACTGTGCTGAAGACTTGAAAGATGCTCTATCAATGTGCTCTCTTTTCTCCTTCGTGTAGAGAATAAGGCCAAACAGGAGCTGACTCCCCTAAGCATAACGCTGCAGTTAAGCTGCTGGGCCAAACCAAATATAAAACCTTTAGGTAAAGGAAGTTCAGAACCTGGTCAGGAATTAAAATAGAAACTGAGGTTTGGATACCAAGAAATGCTAAAAGAAAGAAATACAACACGTTGTTTTGATAAGGTTCCTGTAGTTTAGAAAATGGTTATGAGAGAATTACCAGAGGTGTCATTAAAAAAAAAGACCTTGTCACGAGCCAAAGGAAATATGAGGAGGGCGTGTAATCATTCAGTGAAAAGGTGGACTTTAAACTGGATCTGAAAGGCAGAAAGGGAGGAGGAGAGAGAGGAGGGAAGAGAGGGGGAAGGAAAGGGGGAGGAGTGAGGGAAAAAGACAGAGGAGTAAGGGGGAAGGACAGAGAGAGGAGTGAGGGAGAAAGGACAGAGGGAAGAGTGAGGGGAAAGGACAGAGGGAGGAATGAAAGGGAAGGACAGAGAGAGAAGTAAGGAAGAAAAAGGGAAGAGTAAGAGGAGGAATAGAGGGAGGAGAGGGGGCGAGTGAGGAGGATGGACAGAGGGAGAAAAAGGGAGGAGTGAGGGAAGGAATAGTGGGAGGGGTGAAAGGAGGGATAGAGTGAGGAGATGGAGATGGAGACAGACAATGAGGAGAGAAAGGGACAAGGACAGAAAGGTAAAGGAGAGGAAAAAGGAGTTTACAGAATGAGAAAGTTTGGGTTGATCTGGCAAACTACAGAGAGTACAAGATGATTAGGGGGTTAGATAGGGTTGACAGTGTGAACCTTTTCCCGTGTATGGAGTCGGGTATTACAAGGGGGCATAGCTTTAAATTAAGGGGGGGTAGATATAGGACTGAAGTTAGGGGTAGGTTCTTCACTCAGCGAGTCGTAAGTTCATGGAATGCCCTGCCAGTAGCAGTGGTGGACTCTCCCTCTTTATGGGCATTTAAGCGGGCATTGGATAGGTATATGGAGGATAGTGGGTTAGTATAGGTTAGGTGGGCTTGGATCGGCGCAACATCGAGGGCCAAAGGGCCTGTACTGCGCTGTATTCTTCTATGTTCTAGAGAGGCTGGGAAAGAGTGAAGATAATTGGTAAATAAAAATCACTTGTCTGTGCTTGGTCTGATTGAACAATCACAACCTGGACTTCCACCAGAACCTAAATAATATACAATATTTCAAGAAGCCTCAGCATTGCTGAAAAAATATATGTTTTGTCAAACATTTTCATCTTGCATTTCTCAGACTAATCTCAAGAATACTAATCCAAGGAGAAATCTAACACCCATGATGCAAATACAAAAACAATAATTATTGGAGAAATTCAGCAGGTCAGGCAGCATCTACGGTGAGAAAGTAGAGTCAACATTTCAGGTCCAGTGATCCTCCTTGTTGTGAAGAAGGGTTACTAGACATGAAATATTAATTCTGCTTTCTCTCCATTGATGTTGCCAGATTTGCTGAGATTTTCCAGTACTTTCTGTTTTTGAGTCTGACTTCCAGCATCCACATTTCTTTGATTTTTTTTTCTATAATGCAAATGATGGTTTTCCCATTGAATTGGTGCTTTTGAGAATAGTCTTAATGAATGCAAGATGAAAAGCTTTGACAAAGTTTGCTCTTTTATGGCAGCTCTTGAGTTCTGATCTACCAGTCACCATTTGCATATGTTAAGCAGTGTCATAAGAGTGTGAGAAAACAACATTTGACAGTGAGACATCTAAGAAGATGGTCAAACATTTGTCAAAGTAGTTTTGGTTCTGATCCCTTTATTTATGGAAAGATATCATTTCACTGGAGGCAGATCAGAGAATGTTCATGAGGATGTTCCCTGGTGTGGAGGGGGTGCCTCATGAGCAAAGCTTAAACAGATTGGGACTCTACCCTGTGGAGTTGGAGAGAATGAGAGGTGATCTCATTGAAACATGTAGGATTCTCAAGGGGCTTGACAGGGTAAACCCTGAGAGTCTACAAGTAGACAGCATTGTTTCAGAATAAAGGAGTGCCAATTTAAGGCTGAGATGAGGAGAAATTTCTTCTCTTTGACAGTTGAGAGCCTTTGGAACTCCTTGTCACAGAGAGTCCTTATGTATATTTAAGACTGAGATAGATAGATTCTAGATCAGTCGAGGAATTAAGTGCACAGGAGGAAGGTAGCGGGAACCTTCATGTATTTTCTTTTCCCTCATCATATTACTCACTGAAGTTGAAAATGGGAGCTCATGAGCAATTGAAAAGGAAGGTGGAAGAGTGTGAAATGTGGAGAAAAAGCAGAGGACCAACTTTTAGCAGATCATCAGCAGATACCTTGGTTATTGGGATAAACAATACTCAGCAATAGCTTGATGGAAATACAATGAATCTTACATTTTGCTGGAACTTGCAGTTGGGGTGTTGAAGCATTTCTTATGGAGTCAATATGGAACAACCCACCAAAATCATAAATGATCCAACCTGTCCAATACTCTCTATTTATCCCCAGAACCCAAAAAGCTTATTTCCCTCAAGTACAGTCTTCCCTCTCACTATTATGG
The DNA here is from genome assembly GCF_037043375.1 of Chiloscyllium plagiosum. Lineage (NCBI taxonomy): Eukaryota > Metazoa > Chordata > Chondrichthyes > Orectolobiformes > Hemiscylliidae > Chiloscyllium > Chiloscyllium plagiosum. The sequence goes on from NW_028270158.1 coordinate 47,606,453, forward strand.
GGAAACAGCAGGAAGGCATATGTGAGCAGTGTCGGATCAGCCATGGTTCTAGTGAATAGGGGAACAGACTGGAGAGGCCAAATGGCCTACTCTGGTTCCTATTTTCTATGTTTTTATGGTCTTCTTCGCAAGTAGGTTTAAGTAGCATCTTAAAAGAAGGAAAAGACAAAGAGAGGGGAAAGATTTATGGAGGGAATTCCAGTGCTCAAGATCCAGGCAGCTGAAGGCACAGCTACTAATGGTGGACTGAAGGATTCAGAGGAGCACAGAATCCTCATAGCAATGCAGGGCTGGAGAAGGTGGTGGAGTTAAAATGAGCTGGGGCCTTGGAGGGAATTGAACACAAAAATGAGAATTATAAAATGGAGGTGTTTTCAGGTGGGGAGTCAATGTGGGTAGATAAGCACAGGCCTAATGGATCAATGAGACTTGGTGCCAGATTGTAATGACTTGCCTCGCAATTACATTGGCAGAGGAGTATGCTTATAAATCATTGTGTTGTACGAAACGAGTGTGTGGGGCCCCAGATGATATGGAGAGAAGTAAACTAATATGTGTTGCATCTTTTCATACTGCCTCAAAACTTCTTTATCTCCCATTCTCTTTAGTTTATATGAACTGTGCGTTAACTTTCCCATGCTTGATGAGATCATTCATTGGCAGTACTCCAGAAGAGAGATCACTGCCAAAGCTAGGGAGTTCTTACTGGCGCTGTCCCTAGAAGTGAATATCATGGAGTGAAAATATCACTTTACCCAGTTATCGAAGAGGGTTTCAACTCCCTTTTGGTGAGTTCACGCTGGTTACAAGTCAAGTGACACAAATTGTCACAGTCCAGCTATTACCAATGGAGCAAGTCAGTACAATGGAAGTCAATTTTCTATATATAGCTTAGAATGCTTTAGGCAAAGGGAGTATGCATTCCACACTGATATATGGGAAGGAAGACCAATGGTTATCCTGCTTCCTATTGGTAAGGATAGCAAATAACTAATGAACCCTCTTTATCATTGTTCTTCATTACCCTGAACACATATTATCAGGAATTTAGCTGTAAGGAGGAAGTGGATGTTTTAGCAACAAGCATAAGTCAAGATGGAGTATAAGGATGTGCTGGAGCAGAATGAACATTGTGGTTCATGTGCCAGAATCTATTTCTTTATAAAACTCACTCGTTTAACCATACTCTAACTGGTTCCCCTGTCAGGAAAGTGTTCCTGCCCCTTACAAAATTCTATGCTACCTGTTCTGTCAGAGATAATAACATTTGGACAGGACGTTAAACCAAAGCTTTGACTGCTGTCCAAGATGGACGCAAAAGATCCCACAGTACTATTTCAAAGAAGTCAAGGAGTGTTCTCTCCAGTGGCTTGATAAATATTTATCACTCAATCAACATCATCAAAGTCTGACCACTATTGTACTGCTGTTTGTGAGACCTTGCTATGTCCAAATTGGCTACTATGTTTCCTGCATCCCAGAATATTTCACTGACAGCCAAGTGTTTTGGAAGACCCAAAGATTGTACAAGGTACTGTTTGAGTGTAAGTTCTTTCCTGTATTTTCAACAGGAAAAGATCTTGGGGCCAAGGTGGAGATACGGTCACCAATAATGGAACAATGTAAGTTGAGGTTGGTCAGAATTGAGGAGTGCAGAACAGTTGCAGTGTTGTAGGAGCTGGAGGAGCTCACAGAGATAGGGAGAGGCAAGGCCATGAAGGCATTTGTGTACAAATCTTCGTTAAAATGAACAGTCATCATTTTGGGGCAGTGAGGAGGGGAACATTTTTTCTATCAAATGGTTGTGTGACTTTCTGCCTCAGAAGGCAGTGAGATGGGGTCAGTAAATGTTTTTAAGTCAGAGGTAGATAATCTCTTGTTAGGCAGGTGAAGCAGAGGTAGATGGGAATATGGAATTTGTAACACAAATAGATCAGCCATGATCTTATTGAATGGTGAGCAGGACAAAGGGTTGAATGGCCTACACCTGCTCCTGATTTGTCTGTTTGTGTGTACTCTGGGCAGCAGAGTCATTTGAGGTTACTGCTGTTTTCCAAGTCATTGCGGCTCTGGTAAGGATTCCATTATGAGACCTGGCCGATAGCAGAATCAGTAAGTTTTCAGTGCTAATGGTGGAAGTGCTGGATCCTTGAGGAACAAAGCTGCTCACAGAATGAAGCATCCCTTGGGATCAGAACCTGCACTTCCTTCAAGCACACAGGGTGCAACTCATGTACTTATCCTTTCCCTCGTTGTATTGCTCACAGAGGGACCCCGTGAGAAATTGAAAAGGCAAGCACAAGGCTGTGAAGTGTGGAGAAAAGAGCAGAGGTCCTGCTTTTAATCAGATCACCAGTAGATTACGACTGTATCCAAGATGGTGAAATCATTAAGGAACACTCAACAGTAGCTTGATCGAAGTGCATGAGTATCACGTTTTGGGGAAACATGCAACTGGGATGTTGCAACATTTCTTATGGGGAATCATTTGGCGTAGATGGAGGCTATTCAACCAATCAAGTCCATGTTAGCTCTCTGTAGAACAACCCAATCTGTCCCATTATCCAAGCAGCCCTGTAAGCTTATTTCCCTCAAGTGCAATATTCCTCTAAGCTGTGCAGCTGCACAGTTGTTCTGCGATTATGGCATTAACCTTTGGTTCCAGAAGTTGCTGCCATGCATGGGGCTTGGAGGTCTGTGCACCTAGAAAGACAGGGTGAAAGTGAGGACTGCAGATGCTGGAGAGTAGAGTCGAGAGTGAGGTGTTGGAAAAGCACAGGCAAAAGCCCGAAACATCAATTTTCCTTCTCCTCGGATGCACCACACTCTCGCACCTAGAAAGACAATTAGAAGGAATTTCCTCCCTATTTCCAGCAGCCTTGAAATAATGACTTCCAGGACTTTACCACTTGCTGGACATTCCCCCTGGATCTCCTGCCCAAATGTTAAATCTGTATCCCTTAGTCTTTGTACCATCAGTCACAGGGAAGAGTTTTTCACAGTCTGCTTTATCTAAGCCTGCCATAATCTTGCATACCTGTAACAAATCTCCCCTCAACATTCCTTGTTCCTTGGGGAACAATCCCAACTTCCCCGCCCTAACCAAGTAGGTAAAATTCTGCATCCAGAAACCATTCTACTATGAGAGAAAGCTGGGAGTGAGCAATGTGTGAGAGATGGAATGATTTGCGAGGGTCAGTAAGAAGTGGAGTGTGGCTATGAGGGATGCAGGTGCGATGTTGATGACAGTGTCAGCAGTGACTGTGAGATGGAGCCAGAAGAATGGACAGAGCTGGAAGGAGCTGTCATTAATCTGAGACAAGCCATTCAGGAGAAGGCTAGGGGTATCAGAGTGAGGGATGGTCCATTTGCAGGTGGGATGACACTCACTCGCCCTCCCTCAATGAGGTAATTGAATGTCTTTCAGCATTTGTATCCAGGATCTTGGCTCCCTAACCCCTGCCACTCAGCCCCTCTGACGCTTCTCCCTATCCCCTGCCACTCAGCCCCTCTGAGGCTTTTCTCTATTCCCTGCCACTCAGCCCCTCTGAGGCTTCTCCCTATCCCCTGCCACTCAGCCCCTCTGAGGCTTCTCACTATCCCCTGCCACTCAGCCCCTCTGAGGCTTCTCACTATCCCCTGCCACTCAGCCCCTCTGAGGCTTCCCACTGTCCCCTGCCACTCAGCCCCTCTGAGGCTTCTCACTATCCCCTGCCACTCAGCCCCTCTGAGGCTTCTCCCTATCCCCTGCCACTCAGCCCCTTTGAGGCTTCTCCCTATCCCCTGTCACTCAGCCGCTCTGAGGCTTCCCACTGTCCCCTGCCACTCAGCACCTCTGAGGCTTCTCCCTAACCCCTGCCACTCAGCCCCTCTGAGGCTTCCCACTGCTCCCTGCCACTCAGCCCCTCTGAGGCTTCTCCCTATCCCCTGCCACTCAACCCCTTTGTGGCTTCTCCCTAACCCCTGCCACTCAGCCCCTCTGAGGCTTCTCCCTATCCCCTGCCACTCAGCCCCTCTGAGGCTACTCCCTATCCCCTTCCTCTCAGCCCCTCTGAGGCTTCTCACTATCCCCTGCCACTCAGCCCCTCTGAGGCTTCTCTCTATCCCCTGCCACTCAGCCCCTCTGAGGCTACTCCCTATCCCCTGCCACTCAGCCCCTCTGAGGCTCCTCACTGTCCCCTGCCACTCAGCCCCTTTGAGGCTTCTCCCTATCCCCTGCCACTCAGCCCCTCTGAGGCTTCTCCCTATCCCCTGCCACTCAGCCCCTTTGAGGCTTCTCCCTATCCCCTGCCACTCAGCCCCTCTGAGGCTTCTCCCTAACCTCTGCCACTCAGCCCCTCTGAGGCTTCCCACTGATCCCAGCCAATCAGCCCCTTTAAGGCTTCTCACTATCCCCTGCCACTCAGCCCCTCTGAGGCTACTCCCTATCCCCTGCCACTCAGCCCCTCTGAGGCTCCTCACTGTCCCCTGCCACTCAGCCCCTCTGAGGCTTCTCCCTATCCCCTGCCACAGCCCCTCTGAGGCTTCTCCCTATCCCCTGCCACTCAGCCCCTCTGAGGCTACTCCCTATCCCCTGCCACTCAGCCCCTCTGAGGCTCCTCACTGTCCCCTGCCACTCAGCCCCTTTGAGGCTTCTCACTATCCCCTACCACTCAGCCCCTTTGTGGCTTCTCCCTAACCCCTGCCACTTAGCCCCTCAGAGGCTTCTCCCTATCCCCTGCCACTCAGCCCCTCTGAGGCTTCTCACTATCCCGAACCTCTCAGCCCCTCTGAGGCTTCTCACTATCCCCTGCCACTCAGCCCCTCTGAGGCTTCTCCCTATCCCCTGCCACTCAGCCCCTCTGAGGCTTCTCCCTATCCCCTGCCACTCAGACCCTCTGAGGCTTCTGCCTATCCCCTGCCACTCAGCCCCTCTGAGGCTTCTCCCTATCTCCTGCTACTCAGCCCCTCTGAGGCTTCTCCCTATCCCCTGCCTCTCAGCCCCTTTGAGGCTTTTTGCTATCCCCTGCCACCCTGCCCCTCTGAGGCTTCTCACTATCCCCTGCCTCTCAGCCCCTCTGAGGCTTCTCTCTAACCCCTGCCACTCACCCCCTCTGAGGCTTCTCCCTATCCCCTGCCTCTCAGCCTCTCTGAGGCTTCTTCCTAACCCCTGCCACTCAGCCCCTCTGAGGCTTCTCCCTATCCCCTGCCACTCAGCCCCTCTGAGGCTTCTCCCTATCCCCTGCCACTTAGCCCCTCTGAGGCTTCTCCCTAGCATGTGCCTATCCCCTACCACTCAGCCCCTCTGAGGCTTCTCACTATCCCCTGCCTCTCAGCCCCTTTGAGGCTTCTCACTATCTCCTGCCTCTCAGCCCCTTTGAGGCTTCTCACTATCCCCTGCCACTCAGCCCCTCTGAGGCTTCTTGCTATCCCCTGCCACTCAGACCCTCTGTGGCTTCTAGCCATCTAGCTACTTCTGCTCACAGATGCTGATCTCTTCCGCCCATTACTGGAGAAACAACTCCCCACAGGCCCTTGCTGTTTGTAGCGTTTCCTGCAGGGATGTGGCTGAAGGTGGAGTGTGGTATGTAGGCAGATGCTGACAGGGGTTGATCTTTCCATGTTGGCTGCTCAGCTAACGTTCCGTCTTGTGTGCTGATGATTGGGGAATGAGAAATTTCTAACTACTGCCATGATTCCTTAAAATGGAAGTTCTTTGACAGTCCAAGGCATCGTCACACCTGCCCATCCACTTGTCAAAAGATGGAAAATGCAGTGCTGGATAAAACAAAACCCAGTTTTAGATCTTCTGTTCTGAATTTGTTACCGGGCATTACACTTATCCTCACTGTCTACCACTTTAAACTGGTCTCAATGTTAAATTCCGGTCCATTGTTCCTCCAAGAACTTGCCAAGGTTCCTCTGACAGCACTGTCTCAACTCACAACCCCCAGAATCTACAAGGACAAGAGCAGAGGGTACACAAGAGCATCACATGAGTTCTCCTCAACCACTCACCATCCTGACTTAAAACTGTATCACTATTCCTTCTCTGCCCCTGTCAGTCAGAGTCCTGGAGTTCCCTTGCTAACAGCACTGTAAGTACACGACATCTAACGACTGCAATGATTTAAGGAGGCAGCTCATGACCATTTCCTGCAGGGCAATCGGGAATGGTCAATAAATCATGGCCTATCCAGTGATTCCAACATACCGAGAAAGAATACATTTAAAAATTACAGCCGTATCTCATTCGAAACGTATTTCATTTCAGTGATTTGGATGAGTCAAAAAGCGCTATAAAAATGCAGGTTCTTCGTCGTTATTCTATATTTATCACCGATCTCTTCCAATCCCAGCTTCCTGAACATCCCTGATAATCATCGCTTCACCATCACCAACTGCCAAGGCCATAAACCTCTCTCCCTCTTCATCTCTGTCTCCGTCTCTCTCTCACTCTCTCTCTCTCTCTTCTTACAATACACGCCTAAAACCTGCCTCTTTAACCAAACTTAGGGTCATCTTGTCCTAATGTCACCTTCTGAGAAGCAATGCAAACCTCATTTGAAGCAACCTTTGTAAGGAACTGTTCTACTACTTAAGAGGTGCAAACTAAATGCAAGTTGTTGTTGTAGCACCGATCACACTTCACCCTGAAGGACAGTCCTTCATCACATCTCAGGCCAGAGCAAGATTCTCACCCCATCTCCACAAGCGAAGGAGAATAGAAAGGCAAATCCAGCCAGGCAGAGAGCAGCAGAGGCTGAATTACTGAGGGACACGCTAAAAAAAAGACAAGTTTCAAATTCTCAAATGGTATTTTTCTAAAAATTCCTTTCCAAGGCTTGGTAACCAGAGGGCACAGATTTGAAAGTGAGTGGCACACGATCCAGCAGCAAGATGAGGCATTTTTTTTTCCTTGAACGCAATGACTTGAATTTTAACCAGCCTTTGGAGGTGGGTGAGACAAGAATCAGAGAGAAATGCCTCAGGAAGGTTTACTGACGTACTCCAGCTCTTTGCCTGGGGACGGATGTCACTTGAATCAGTAATTTAGGAATCAGTAGGAATTATCTCCCTCTTCCACAGTGCGATCTTTCCACATGGCCATACACCTGGTCAACAGCAGAGGAGGCATGTGCACAGCAGGAGGTCATGGCAATGTCATCGCCGTACAATTTGGGGTGTCAATGGGATTGAATGGCAAGCTTGGTTTCTCCCGCAGTCTCAGTAAGCTCCTGGACACTGAGGTGGGGGATGGCAGAGGTAGTGGGAGACAGTGTTGTCTTCCTTCCTCCCTCCCTGTCTCTTTCTGCTGTGCTCCCGAGGACTGCTGGCTTCCCCTGCAATGGGGTGAGCTGAATCCAAAATGGGATGGCAAGCCTGCAGGGAGCATGATCCTCGGTTGCCTTTTGGAAAACTGAGCAGGAGAGTTCTCACATGGCCGGGTTTCAGATCCAGGGATGATTCCCCGACAGTGAAGAATATTCGATGATGGGAACACTCTGCCACTTAGATCTAAAAGGCATCGCGTGAATCAACAATTCCTCACCTCTGGGATGATCGGGCACGAGAATGACAAATTTATGAACGATGAATGATGGGAAGCTAACAAAGAGGAGATTGGATGGTCAATTCTGGCCTTTACTAAAGCAGGGATTCAGATTTCAACAGCAGAGTAAAGGAGTGAGACAGATAATGTCACAGAGGTGGAATGAAGCAGTGATTGCGATGGCAAGGCTGTTGGTCAGAACTGACCTCAGTATCAAATAGGACAACACCCTTTGATCTCCTTCAGCCAGTGCATTCCAGATGAGGGAACTGCTCATTCTTATATCAGTTCAGTACTAATTCACAAAAGGGAATTACAAGTGAATGTGAAAAGGGACTGATTTTCTGGGCGGTGAGGAGAGAACAAAAGAGTGTGCGATCAGAATGAGGACAACGGCACTTATGACGAGGACCTGCAAGTGGAGTCTTTTAATATGAGGCAGTAGGTAGGCTGCAGTTCCCACACAGTGCTGACTGACCAGGAAATTCTCCAGCTCATAGTGTCTGTCAGAGGTGTATCAGAAGATTTCACAGATTGATCATCAACACATGTGCTTCACCATCCTTGCCCATCAAGTCCTAAAGTGTGACTTGAACCCAGGAATTCTGGCCCAGAGTTAGGGACACTACCCACAATAGCACTAAAATACAACAGAGTGGGACTACAACAATAGGTTTCCATGCAGCAGGCATAGATATGATGAGCTAGATGGTCTCCTTTGGTTTTTTTAATCATTTAAGGAGGTTTACTATTAGTCTTTCTGAGTGTGTGAATGGATTGAAAAATCCCATACTATCTTCTTGCATTCTGCAACAGTTTGAAAAGCCAGGTTCTGAATCAGGATTGTGAATTCCGAATGGTTTGCAGTGTGTCCGGTGCTGATTGAAGTGATGGGATGGCTGACCATTACCTTGGAATCCTGAATGAAATGGATGGAAAGTGAAACATCAAAGGGATTGTACGTGTCGTTAGCAGCACTGGGAGCTCAAATTTGGCTCGCTCACAAATCCAACAGGACAGGGTTTGCTCAGGCACGCATGATACAGGGAATTAGCACTGCTAGGGAGATTAATTTCACAGGATGACAGGTCTTGAACATAGTGGAGTTTTAAATGTGGAACATTGGGAGATCAAATGCACTTACTCAGTGACTTGATGGTTCCCCACTACCACACACTTCAATTATGTCAATCTATTGCGAGTCTAGTGATCCTCAGGACAAGAAAACATTGATCAAACCAACTCTGAGTTTTGGCATCCTGTCTTGTGACATATTGCCTTATCTTGTGTACAGTACAAGCATTGCATAATCCTGCTAAGAATCGTGTGTTTTTGTCTTTGCTTAATATCTTATATCCTGGAGCTTTTGTTATTTGGCCTAAAATTTCAGAAGAAAGTTGGAGTATTCCATGTGAAATCTGTCACCAGATACAAATGCCTTTGAGTTTACTGTCCCTGTTCTTCAGTTGGAAATAGCACCTGAATGCATTTGATACCAGTTAGTGTAGTAACCCCACACTTTTGTCAACGGGACAATGCTGTCCAACCAAGATCCTGAAGACATCTGACGGTGTAAGAAAAACTTTGTGCAATTATATCTTAAATATTCCATTTGATTCCTTGAACTATTATCTTCAACTCCTTGCTCCAAACTCCCTAACAATTGATCCCATCCTCACCCTTGACCACTGTCACAGAGTGTACAAAGCCTCTTATATAATCCCAAGATGAGTCTACGCGCCATTAGAAAAAAAAAATTTCCCCCCATAACCACCTCTACCTCACCTCATTTGAGTTTGAAACCCCCAACCTTGCTTTAGTTACCTCCAAACTCAATTAATCAAATCCTCAGTTGAACAACCTTCCATCTTCCATCATTCATAAATGTGAGCTGACCAAAATTCTGTTTCACCTGATCCTAATTTTATCAAGTCTTGTTCATCCTTTATTCTTCTGGCTCACTGATCTACACTGACCTCCAGTCTAGCAACAGCTCCACTTAAACATTCTCAGCCTTGTTTTCACATCCATAGTCAGGCTCACCCCTCTGAATCTTGTAACCTTGTCCAATCCGAGGTATTCTGGTCTTGTGTTCATGCTGTCCATTGCTTCACTCTGCCACTGGTGCTCCTGTCTTCACCCGTCTAGGCCCTAAGTCCTGGAATTCACACCTTGACCATCTCTATCTCTCCTACCTCTTCAGTCAAACATTTGCTCACCTGCCTTCAAGATCTCCTTCTTTAACACAATTGTCCATTTTTATCTGATGCATTTTCCGCATTTTTTTTCAAATGACAGAGGAGTAACTCCATACAGAAAGGCACAAGCACAACTAACCAAGTTAGGGAACATCAGAATCTGCATCAAGATTTATAGCAATCAGAGTCAAAATCCATGCAAAAACTGAAAGAACAGCGAATGCTGAAAATCAGAAACAAAACCAGAAATAGCTGGAAAGGCTCAGCAGGGCTGGCAATGTCAGTGGAGAGAAATCAGAGTTAACACGTCGGAGTCAATGGGCCCTACTCTGAAATTCAGAACAACAACTCGCAGAAACCAGACATAACATTTAAACTACCAATCAACACTCTTCTGCGTCATGTAAATTGAAAGAGAAAGTGTTTCTAATAAATGCAAATGTGCATTTAACCAGCATCTTTCATTCTACCAAATAACTCAAAATGCTTTACAGCCAATGGCTATAATGGTTTTTGAAGTGTACTTACTGTTGTGGTGTAGAAAAATGAAGCAGCCAATGATTGCACTAGCTCCCACATACAGAGATGTAATAATGACCAGATAATCAGTATATGTGATGTCAATTGAGAGATGAATATTATCTGGGACATTGAGGACACGACCTTACTCCTTTACAATCTACGAGACCTGTCACAGCTAAAAGAGAGGTCAGACAGATCTCTTATTAATGTTTTGTCCAAAAGTGGCACCTCACCTGTGCAACACTTCCTCTGTACTGAACTGAAGGAGTAAACCAGAATTTCTGTGTTCAAGTTTCTGGAGTGGTACTTGAACCCACAACCTTCCAGGTTTTACAAGTTAACATTAACAATATACAGAAAAAAAAATCAGAAATGTTGCTGTCTATTGTTGTGGGGAGTGAAACTTACTTCTTCACAATAACTTCTCAAAAGGAGTCCACACCTTCACAGAAAGCAGCTTCTCTCCAAAATTACCAAACAATCTATGGCAATGCTGAGTTTAAATGGAGATTACTTCAAATTTGTAATTCAGTCGGAACTCATCATTAAATATAATTAATTGTCTTTCCAATATTATCCCAGTGTAATTTATGGAAAGCATTAAACAGATCCCAGAACTTTATCCATGAGATATATCTCGAGCTATCCCTCATTGTTACATTGCATGGAAACTATTTTTACCAATTTGGCTCTCAGACAGAATACAGTCATCAGCTGTCTGCAGTTGCTGAGAAAATATCCATTTCAAGCAACGGTTACAAACGTGAACAAGCTGCTGGATGGCTGGACAAAGCTGGATTTAGTTTGAGGGTTCCTTATCAGTGCAAATAGCTTGATGGACAGTTTTGGAGCTCGATGGGCTGTGGAAGAGTGGATGAAATGGACCAAACAAAATCAGATGGTGCCATTAAAATAAGAGTGTGTGCAGCAGGTTCAGAAAAAAATGAGAAGATCCTCAATTGGAGAGAACTTGTGGTGCAGTGGAAGTGGCCATACCTCTGGACCAGGAAGACAGGATTCATATCCTATCTGCTCAGAGATGCATAATACTAATAATCTGAACAGACTGATCAGAAAATGTGTCAGCATGTCTTAGATTTGGAAAACAAAAAGCTCCTCACTTCTTAGGATTCTCGTGGGACAGTGGTAGTGTCCCTACCTCTGGACCAGGCAACCCAGTTTCAAGTTCCAGAGATATGTAATAACATCTCTGAATAGGCTACTAGAAAATTAAAATTAAGATCCTCAATTATGCCCCATCACCAGAATCCTTCCTGAATTGGTTCCCAATTGAAAATGGTGTTTAAATATAAAGGCTGAGGGAAGGCACATTCCAATATATGCAAATGCAGGTGTATGTAACAAAATAAAACACTCAAAGGTCTTTCACAGGGCCATTATCAAACAAAGTATGACACAATCACAGAAGGAGATAGCGAACACAAGCTGTCAAAGTTTGTTCAGAGACGCACATTTGAAGGAGTGTCTTAAAGGAGGAAAGCGAGGTTTAACAAAGAGGTGTGGTGAGGCTTGGGGGCCACGTGACTAAGATATGACCACCAATGGTGGAAAGAATAAAATCAGGAGACACTTAAGAGGCCAGAATTAGGAGACCATCGATATCGCAGAGATTTCTGAGGCTGTGAGTGATTACAGAGAATTGGGGGGAATAGACCAAACACGGATTTGACAGTGAGGAATTGAACTTTAAAATCAAGACATTGATTGGCTGTGAGCCAAGACAGTTAGCAAGCACAGGAGTGATTGTGGAATGGAAGTTAATGCAATTTTATACACAGAGGACTAAATTGGTGGGAGATCTGCTGGAGTGCCCTGGAATAGTTAAATATAGAAGTCATAAGCATTGATGAGAGTTTCAGCTGCAGATGAACTGAGGCAGGGACAGAGCCAGACAATACTTTAGAGGTAAACCTCAAGTGTTTTGGTTGTTCCTAATAGCATGTTCGCCAACATAAAAATGAGATGGAACACCCAGCTCAGAAACTGGCCATTTGGCCCATTGACACACGCTGACATTTCCAACTCACACAGGCCTGATAAAGAATTACATTATTGCATGTTTATCAGTGGAATCTATTGACTGAAGGATTGTGGAGGAGTAAAGCGAATGCGCAATGAGACAAACATGAGTATTCTACAAGAAATGTGAGTTGACTTCTCAGCCATTCATTTCAAACCGTTATTGGATTTTGCCATAGGCAATCTCAAATTTCTCAAGACATGTTTTAGTGTGTGCAGTTCAGTCATCTGTATATATCTACATTTTAAATTACATAAAAGTAAAATTAATTCTTCTTCAAAGAGAAGACACCTGTATGTCATGTCAGACTATAAATAAATTAATTTTCTTATTACTGTACTTGATACCAGAGGATTATAATGAGGGCGCACAGTCCTATCTTCTGTTTGAAGAATTAATTCTGTATAATCTTTTTCCAGGTGCAGACGTTTTTTTCTAAAAATATACAAATATTGTTCTAAACATCTGTCACATTGCAGACATTAAAATGCACAATGTTTTATTTACATATTTATCTTTCAACATGAATCTACAATCAGGAAATACAGTTGTGCTTTGAGCATATTCAGTGTCAACACCATTATGACCAGATAACACCATCCAACCTTGGTGTTAGAGCCAACACACTCTGGCAGAGTGAGAGGTTGGCATTTGGAACTTTAATTTGCTGAGTTTCTATTTTGGGGTTACAAGAGGAGTCGCATACATCTGTGAGACTGTTACCATCCAGAAGCAGGAGGTACAACTGATTAAAACATCCTTAGGAGTTTGCACATTCTCCCCGTGTCTGCGTGGGTTTCCTCCAGGTGCTCCGGTTTCCTCCCACAGTCCAAAAATGTGCAGGTTAGGTGAATTGGCCATGCTAAATTGCCCGTAGGTTTTGGGGCAGGGGTAAATGTAGGGGAATGGGTCTGGGTGGGTTGCGCTTCAGCGGGTCAGTGTGGACTTGTTGGGCCGAAGGGCCTGTTTCCACACTGTAAGTAATCTAATCTAATCTAATCTAATCTCAAGATTCATGTAAAAGACATGGAGCTGAGAATGGGCAGACCATTACCTCAGGCAGGGAATAAGAGAGTCAGGTCCCCCAGATTGTTCTGATAACCCAACCAGCACTATATACAACAGAATAGAGCAGTTGCAAAACAGAAGGAGGCCATTCAGCTTGCCATGCCAGTTCTAGCTCTCTACAAGTGCAACTTACACCTACTGCCATCTCCCTCCTTTTTCCCTGTAGCCTTGTAAATGCTTCCTCCTGAGACAATTATTTAATTCTCTTCTCAAAGCCACAATTGAATCTGCATCAACCACACCTTTGCCAAACCCCAACTACTCACTGCATGCACAGGATTGCCATCGTATCATGAGGGTTACTTTTGACAATCACTACAATCAATGCTGTCTTGTTCTTGATCCTTTGACCAACAGGGCACTGCTCCCAATTTTCTCCATCGGGACCCGTGATGCATTTAAAAAGTATGTCATTTCAGACAATAAATAAATTCATTTTCTCAATACTGTACTTAATACAAGAGGATTATAATGAGGGTCCACAGTCTTATCACAATGCTTCTGTTTGAAGGATTAATTCTGTATATTTCTTTTTCCAGATGCAGAATGCTTTCTAAAAATAAAAAAAAATGACCTGAACATCTGTCACACTGCAGACATTAATATGCACAATCAATCACCATACTATCTAGGAGAACAGCGTCAACATCTTCCCAATGTCTTGGCCAATATTTCTTCCTCAACTAACTTGCCTCAAAACAGATTATCCATTTATTTGTTTCATTTGTTTATGGGATCAAGCTGTGTACAAATTGACTGGCACTTTCCCTACAATGTGGTAGAGATCATAGACCTCAGCTGGAATATTGTGTAGTATTGTGGGCACCACATTATAGGGAGGATACAAATTCATTGGAAAGAAGTGATTTATTACAATGTTTCCAATTATGAGAAACTTCAATTATGAGGATAGATTGAACAAGTCAGAATTGTTCTCCCTGGAGAAAAGTAGGAGGAGTGGAAATCTGATTGCAAAACCATGAGTGGGCTAGACAGAGTCGATAGGGTGAAGCTGTTTCTGCTTGTAAAAGAAACCAGAACAAAAGGGCATAGATTTCAAATGATGTGCAAATGAAACAAGGGTGGTGTGATAAAAGTTTTTGACACAGCAAATTATTAGGGTATGGCACGCACTGTGTGGAATTGTGGTTGAGGCAGGTTCAATTGAGACATTCATTAAGGACCTTATTCACTTCCTCTGACTCCATGCATAAATTAGAGCGGTGCTGGAAAAGCAAGGCAGGTCAGATAGCATCCGAGAAGCAGGAAAATCAACGTTTCAGGCAGGAGGCCTTCATCGATTATCCTGCTCCTCGGATGCTGCCTGACCTGCTGTGCTTTTCCAGCACCACTCTAATCTTGACTTTAATCTCCAGTACCTGCAGTCCTCACTTTTACCTCCATGCGTAAATTCCCTCTTTTGTCCTTAAGTGGACCTACACTTCCCCTAAATACCCTCTTGCTCCTAATAAATGTATAAAATGCCTTGGGATTCTCCTTAACCATACTTGCCAAGGACACGTCATGGCCCCAATTAACCCTCCAAATTCATTGTTTATGTCATTTCTTGTGTCTTTTATATTCCTCAAGGGCCTTAGACCCCTTTCTTTGCACACACAGAGGTGCTATCCTCTGACTGTGAAATACAAGTCCAGTTTTGGGCCTTTACCACTGTGATGAGTGGAACATTTCCATCTCCTAGTAAGCCCAAAATGTTACAGTCTTACTTAGGAGCCTTTTTGTTGCTTGTTGCATAGGTCCAACAAGAACAAATTTCTGAGTTTGTGTCTCCAAGCAAAGATGAGCAAAAGCAACTATTGGCAACTGCTATCAGGAGATATCAGACATTTACTCAGAATGCAGTGAGCACGGCAGTTTGTATGAACGATCCATTCCATCATACTAACATGCCTCAGAGCAAGAGGACTGTTGATGCAATGCTCCAAAACAAACCAGGCCACCTGGACAGGCACTGAGCCAAGGGCATGCACAAGCTTCCTAAGAGATAAGCATCTGGGTTACAAGGTAGTTTATAATGGCAAAAGACGTTGGAACATGCAGCCACAGCTCCCCACACCAGTTTATGCCAAGAAGGTGAACCTGGCACAACAACTAATTCTCAGTTCAGTGTTGTTTTCATGTGCAAACATAGGCTTGGTTTTGTAAGTGATTTAACTTTAACCATTTATGGGATGTTTTATAGTCAACAATGTAATCTAGAATCTAAAAGAGCAGAAGAGAGGAGGACCAAGTGACCAACAGTAGCAGCTAGCCATCACAGTCCATTCCAATCCAATCCAATCCCATCCAGTCCAGTCCAACCTGGTCCAGACTAATTCATTAAAATCCAATCTAGTCTATTCCAATTCAATCCAGTCCGGTCCTGTCCAGACCAGTCTAGTCTAGTGCAATCCATTCCAGTCCTTTTCAGTCCAATCCGGTCAATCCATCCCATTCCATTGCACTGCAGTTTAGTCTAATTCAGGTCTATTCCAATCCTATCCAGTCTAGAGTGAACTGGCTAAATTCTAAGAAAATAAAATGTAGAAAAGAGTTAGGTCATTACTTGGTCAGTATTTTTCTCATTTATCAGTCAGAACTTGGTCAATTTTAATAATTGTAATGTTTCATTAGCATTAGTAATGTTTACTAATAGTAGTAAAGCTAATTGGATACATGGCCAAATATTTCTAATTTATCTTGACTTTGGAATTTCAATTAAGGTAAGTAGACCATTTGTTGAAGTAATAAGAATATAAACAGATGCAGGATTAGGCTTTAATTAAAATGTAATCACTAAAATAATGAATTAAATAAAAGCTCTAAAGTTGGTAAGGCAGGTGAGATGTGGTGGCCGTAGAATGTGGGATCTCATGGACACCTGCACGGTCTAAGGCAAACCGAACTACCGTAGCTATCTGTGGCCAGAGGAACTTCAGCTCAGCCTCAGCACCCTGCCAATCTATGTGCAGACATTATGACACGTCAGGAAGGAGACATGTTACCTGGTCACTTTGGTCCAAAAGGCAATCACACCCCTTCAGTTGAGAACTTTTGATTGATCCATAGTCATGGACAAATAAGGTGTGACTGCAAGTGAGGCAGGTACAGGGATTGAGAAAGTGAAAGTTAAGAAGCCTCAGCCAACTGGCAGTTATCCAATAGGTTCGAGGTTCTTGCATCCTGTCAGGACAAATGTGGAGGAGCTAAAGGGTGGATGAGGGAACAACTGCCTGGTAAACTAAGCTATTCAAGTGGGGGCATTGATAGGAATTTAATAATTCTATATAACAATATAATCGGGAGTTGGGTAATTGTATGAAACTCAGAAAAAGAGGCCAGAAGGCTGTGTTACCTGTAAACAACCAGAATTCAAGACATTAGCTCAGAGCTGGAGAGGGATAGCATCCAATTTTCATCACTGGGTACCAATGATGTAGATATGATGAGTGAAGAGACTCTGTTAAGGAAATATGTGAAGCTAGGGGCTAAATTGAAAGGAGAAAATCAAAGGTATTAATTGCTGAAATATTACCTGAGTTGAGAAAATCAAAATAATGTGAATAAGATGAGAGAATTAAATGATTCTCAAAGAGTAGTGAGGGAGAAATGAATTTTGATTCATGAGACACTGGCACCAGTAGAGGGAAAGTGAGAGCTGTATTGTTAAGAAAGACTTCACCTGAACCACACTGGAACTGGTGTTCTGGTGTTTCATATAACTAGGGCAATAGAGAAGGTTTTATAGCAAACAGCGTGATCAATATGATAAACCAAAAGGAGTGGACAAGGCAAGAGAGCAAGGTCACAATAAGGGAATTGATAACCTGAGTCTGCCAGCAAGGTGCAGAGCATATAAACATAAGACCCATGCAGCAGAAAAGGCTGGAGTTTCTGAATATAATTTTAAAAAGAGAATTAACGACATGAATTAATGCATATATGAATCACAACAGAGTAGATTATGCAATAGAAATGATCTAATTGCAGAGACTAGAGAAGTGGGTGCAAGGTGACCAAGACTGATAATAGAATGGTTAAGGGATTTTAACATTTAGGAAGGATAGACAAAAGGGAAAAGGAGGTGGTGTCGTACTGTTAATAATGGATGAGATCAGTTCATTAGTGAAAGAGAATCCTCGATCAGAAGATCAAAATGCAAAATCAGTAGGGTGGAGCTAAGAAGTAGCAAATATTGGAGGAAGTTATTCATAGGCCATCAAAAAATACTGATAATTGGAATATGGTATTAACCAGAAATGAAAGATTGTAACAAGGATAATGAAATAATCATGGGGACTTTGATCTACATATAGAGTCAATTACCCTACTTAGTATTAATGTTGTGAAAGATGAATTCCTGGATGTAAAGGAGATGGTTTCCCAGGGCACTGTGTTGAAGAATCAACTAGAGATCAGGCTGTTTTAGATTAGTTTTGCACAATGAAAAAGGGCTAATTAATAATCTCATCAGAAAGGATCTGCAGGAAAGAGCACATTTAATATGTTAGAATTTTACATTAAGATTGAAAATTCAATCCAAAACCAGGATCTTAAATCTAAACAAAGGAAACTACAAAATTATTGAGGGTCAAATCAGCTGTGGTATAAAATGCATGATGGTAGACAGATAATACCAAACTATTAAGTAACAATATAATGACTTAGAACAGATGATCCAGTGTGACTAACAAGAAAAGTTAATGATTGCATTAGATCAAAGGATAAAGCCTATGAAGTTGCCAAAAAAAAAGTAGTAAGCTTGAGGATTAGACTCTTGAAATTCAAAGGATGACCAAGAAACTGTTAAGGAAAAAGAAAATATTATGTGAAAGTAAACAAGCTAGAAACATGAAAACAGGCAGAAAAATCTTCTATAGATTTGTAAAATGGAAAAGATTATCTACTATGGGCAGAGAGAGGAAAACTTATAATGGGAAACAAGGAAATGGCATAGAAACCGAAAAATACTTTTAATGTTATCCTGAAGGAATGTATAAAAATCCTCCCAGTATTAGGAGAGAACCAAGGGACTGGCAAGAATGAGGAAATGAAATAAATTAGTATTAGTAAAAAACAGTGGAGAAATCAATGTAGTGAAAGTTGATAAATCCCATGGACCTGATGATGTACATCCTAGAGTATTGAAGGAGGTAGCTATAGAGATATTGGAAGCACTGGCAGTTATGTTCCAAAATTCTACTGATTTTGGAATGATTCTTGCAAATTGGAAGATAGCAAATATCACCTCACTATTTAAGGGAGGAAGGCGAGAGAAAATGTGGAATTCCAGATTTATTAGCCTGAAGAAAAATGTTAAAATCCATTGTACAGGATGTGAAAACAAAACATTTTCTTCTTTCTGAGGTGTCAAGAATGATGGCAGGCATGACGACTTAAACAGGGGAGCATCCAAAATCAGATTCTTAATGTTGAGTTAAAATTTCACAATGAATTCTTCCCTCATTTAATGTGAAATCACTACCTCACCATCAGTTGGTAAGAAACCTATCTGTGCATGTATCTAAATCACTTTAATTAACCAACTCATCAAAATGAACTTTCCCTTCCCAATTAAATTCTGGCTGATTGAGATTTACTGCCATAAAAGCTTTACAGTACACAAAGTATCTGGAGCTGGTAAGTTTGGTCCTCTGCCAACTGTCTGCATGAGCGTACAGCTTTCGCTGCCTCTGCTGATACCTCCATAATGCTCATTCCCTTCACTGTCCTTTGAATTGCTGAAACTGTAGTTGGTACCCCTAGTTCTGAAGAAGGACCTGAAACGTTAACTCCACTGTGGATTTCTCTCCACTGACGCTGCCAGACCTGCTAGGTATTTTCAGCAATTTCTGATTTTGTTGGGAACCCCATGTTGACTAAGGCACGTTGTGTTACTGGACCATTGTCCCATCCAAATGAACAGCAGCAACACACCAGCATTGGCTTCTCAGATGGCTGTTTGGTGAGAATGCTGAGGAAACATCCAAAAGGAAGCACAGAAGGAACGGCAGGAGAATGTGATAAAGGGAAACAGTGAAATGTCACTATGAAGTGGTGGAGATATGGCAAGATGCAAAATGGCACCATGCCAGCGTCAGAATTGGTGCATGTGTCTGCAGCTGGCACAGCACCATGTTGCGTGTGTTGGAAGGGTGTGGACAATATGCAAATGGCCATAAATGAGAGGGGGGGTGGGTTGTGCTTTGGGGGTGAGGGTGGACCCCAGTCAGTCAGGGGGAACCACCATACTCGGTACAAGGACAGGACCACAGTCAGGCAAGATACATCTGGTCCAGCTGGTGCCTCAGTCAGGGCAGCTCCTGACCACTTGGACAGGGGCTAGCAAGGGCATCCACACCTCAATATCCATGGGATCCAGGGCTAAAACAGAGGCATTGGTGGTCACATGATGGGAATTAACAAAAATGGGGAGAGGGTGAAGATTCATCAGGGTCACAATAATTGCAATATAGTAGGTTATGTGAAGAAGGGGGGTTTATTTTACAGGTCTCTGGCGGGAGACTGCAAGACATTACAGTCAACACAAAGCTTCATGATATTGATCCAAAGATCGATAGTGCAATAAGCTTTCAATATCACCAAGGCAGCACCCAAAGATGGAGGAATAAGTCGTTGATTTTTTTGGCCAGGGATCAGTGTTCAGAGGTGGACTGTGAGGCCATTGTAATGGTAGTTCTAGTGAACCTGAGTTCAGTGATTACACAATACTATACACCTAGCTTCAATTCACATGCAGGCAGAATACCTTCAGCTCACTTGCCACATGATTCACCAAGTTATTTGCACAACATCTTGACAATGAACTGAGAAGCCCCTGATTGTGGGAGATAACCCGGGCATTGGCAGATATGGTGTTACCCAACATCATACTTGAACTTCAAAATGGAAAATATCAACCTTTGAAAAATTATGTTCGCATTGGACAGGGACAACATGGATTTATGAAAAGGAAATCGTGTTTGACAAACCTGTTGTCTGAAGACCTAGTTAGTAACATAGCTTAGGGGGAACCAGTGTATATAATTTATTTGGATTTTCAGAAGATGCCACGCTGGAGGTTAGTAAGCGAAAAACATGGAATTGGGGGTAATATACTGGCCTGGACTGAGAATTGGTTAAAAGATCAGTAATCAGAGAATACAAATACAGGTCATTCTGCTATAACACGCGGGACACTGTTTTTAAAGGGCAAACTTTTAAAGCGTGTATTGATTATAACGTGGTTCCAGCCCCAATTAGTTTAAATGGTGCTGCTATTACGTGATTTTCTTATAACAGAAAGCGTTGCAGCAGAACTGACTGTAACCAGTGCATTTGCAGAGTGGCAAGCTGTGACTAATGGGGTACTGCAATGATCAGTGCTTGAGCTCCAGCTGTTCAACATCTATAGGTGCACAGAGGTGCACAGAAAGGTGATTATGAATGGAAGATACCATGATCAGAAGCAGATAAAATATTGCAAATAGGAAGAAACACGATGAAACACAAGTTAGTGAAATTATGATCAAATTGTATAATCATGTAGCTAGTTCTTATGGGGCTCTATCTCAGCATTGGCCTCCATAATCCTCTTCCAGCCCCAAAATCTTCTGAGATCTTTACACAGTCCAGAATCTGGCCTCTTGCACTTCCCCAATTTTAATCATTCCAACCCAGCCTGCTGCCTGCACCCCAAGTTCTGGAGGGCATTTCCTAAACCTTTCCCACTCTCTTCTCCTCTAAGGTGGTCCTCAAATTCTTTTAGTCACTTATACTGCTATCTTCTATGTGTGACTCCAAGTCAGACTTTGTCTGAAAATGTCCAGTGAAGCATCTTGCAACAATATACAACTTTAAAGGTGCTCTGCACATACAATTTATTGTTCTCTACAAGAGAGAAGGGAGTCATTGATGCTGCGGTAAGAATGTGGAAAAGAGCCATGAAGCTGAACCTGAGGGTCAATGGATTGAGTCAGGCTGAGAGACTAGGGAAATCTACACTTTTCAACCGGAAAGAGCAGCAGCTTAGTGGTAATCTTATAGAAGAACAAACGAGAGCCAGGGAAATCGAGAAGGAAAATCTGGAACATTGCTGTGCATTAAATTACCTGCAGTAGGATAAGAGGAACTTAGTTTCCAACTGGTAAAAGTTTAAGATTGAAATAAGGGAAGCCTTCATCACAAAAATAATTACCAACACGTGGAAAGAATTTCCAGAGAGAGTCGTGGATACAAACACACCTTGGAATCATTCAATAACCAAATAGATGGTGCAATGCGGAAAACATAGAGTCTTGGAAAGTCAGGAATAAAGAACAATTAAGTGGCCTCCCTGAACAGTGATCATTGTGTGAGCTATAGGCAGAATGCCCTTTGATACAAATCTTCCTTCAGAAACAACCTTTGGAAGGTGTTGTGTAACAGTTAGAGATTTTTGATAAGTTTTGGATAAGATTCAGTTGAATATGAAAGTTTTCTATTTGACTTACTACTTTTTTTTACTTATTTATTTTCAGTTCAATATTTTTTGCAACTTTTAACACATGTTTCGTCAGTTTTGTGCACGTAAAATGGAGGGAATGCATGAGGATGGAGATGGCTTTACTTCTTTGACAGTTATTTGTCAAAGCCAACTCCAAAACAGCACTCCTGAAGGATCCTGAGTCTGACCGTGTTGGACTCATATTCCATATAATTGTTTGGCCCTCGTTTCCTGATATAGGACTTAAACCCAGGCAACCTTTTAGCCTAAATGCCATGGTATTCTGTTAAGTACTCACTTTAGTTTTATAATCGCATACATATAGATCTAAAGATTACAATGGTTAAAATGTTACAGGACACCTCAGAGAAATTGAAAGATTTGCTCCATTAATTCCTTATGCATTCCTCCCAATTCAGCTGAAAGAATTTACCTGACTAAGTAAACAGTTTTCCACAACCACACTTTGCACAGTCAATACTCAAAAGTTCAAATCATTCCATTTTTCAAAAGAAAGGGTTGCATAAATTTTAAAACGATTAAGAATAAAAAAAAACGGAGGTTTCAGGTACAAAACACAGCCATGCAAATGTTCCACACAAGGGGGAATTTGAGTCAATGTTTTTTGGAATTTCTGAAGAGGCACCTAAAGATTTAACAGAAGCCTTTGCAAAGAAAACACCTCAGACATCAAACACACCTCAGTTTGTGCTACAGCCCAGAGGAACACACACATTGAAAAGGGAAGATCACTTTACAGTTTAAGCAACAGCAACACTTTCACACACAAACAGTCAAGGATCAAACACATAGTCAGGCCCAATGCAATCCAATACCCATTGGCTACTTCATACAATGCATCAGGAGGATTCATTTGAATGCAATCAAAACGTGGCTCAGCGATACTTTTTAAAGAGGCTGAACTTTTCTTCACAACAATAAAAAATAATTTCACCTTTTCATGTTGAAGCTTTGGTGCATATTAATTAGGTGTCTAATATTACCAGCCTGGTATTTCATGCTAATTCTTAAAAACAATGATTTTGGGCTATGAGACATAGCAATGTTGTTATATTTCATTGGAATATGAAATATAACAAGCCACAAAGATCTCAAACTCAATATCTGGTCCAAATGGAGTTAGCCCCATTCATAGACTTGTGTATTAATGTACCCCAAAGTCCCAAGTGCAAGAAGCAAAGACATGAACAAGCATCAACTTTGACCAATTGGTCCCTCCTCAAAAATGGAGTTATCAAACCCCAGCAAGCAAGACCGTGAGGCCCTCATTGTTTAGGCTTTCAAGACTGTTTTCTCGGGTGAAGTCATAAGGAATGCATTCTTATTTATATGATGTCTTTCACAAGATTAGATCTCATGGAATACAAGGAGTACTCACCATTTGGATACAGAACTGGCTCATAGGTAGAAGACAGAGGATAGTGGTGAGGGGTTGTTTTTCAGACTGGAGGCCTGTGACCAGTAGAATGCCACAAGGATCGGTGCCGGGTCCACTACTTTTCATCATTTGTATAAATGATTTGAATGAGACCATAAGAGGTATAGTTTGTAAGTTTGCTGATGACACCAAAATTGGAGGTGTAGTGGACAGTGAAGAAGGTTACCTCAGATTACAACAGGATCTTGATCAGATGGGCCAATGAGCTGAGGAGGGGCAGATGGAGTTTAATTCAGATAAATGTGAAATGCTGCATTTTGGGAAAGCAAATCTTAGCAGGACTTATACACTTAGGGTAAGGTCCGAGGGAGTGTTGCTGAACAAAGAGACCTTGGAGTGCAGGTTCATAGCTCCTTGAAAGTGGAGTCGCAGGTAGATAGGATGGTGAAGAAGGCGTTTGGTATGCTTTTCTTTATTGGTCAGAGTATTGAGTACAGGAGTTGGGAGGTCATGTTGCAGCTGTACAGGACAATGGTTAAGCCACTGCTGGAATATTGCGTCCAATCGGAAAGATGTTGTGAAACTTGAAGGAGTTCAGAAAAGATTTATAAAGATGTTGCCAGGGTTGGAGGATTTGAGATTTAGGGAGAGGCTGAATAGGCTAGGGTTGTTTTCCCTGGAACGTCGGAGGCTGAGGGGTAACCTTATAGAGATTTATAAAATCATGAGGGGCATGGATAGGATAAATAGACAAAGTCTTTTCCCTGGGGTGGGGGAGTCCAGAACTAGAGGGCATAGGTTTAAGGTGAGAGGGGAAAGATATACAGGGGACTTATAGGGTGGTACGTGTGTGGAATGAGCTGCCAGAGGAAGTGGTGGAGGCTGGTACAATTGCAACATTTAAAAGGCATCTGGATGGGTATATGAATAGGAAGGGTTTGAAGGGATATGGGCCAGGTGCTGGCAGGTGGGACTAGATTGGGTTGGGATATCTGGTTGGCATGGACGAGTTGGACCGAAGGGTCTGTTTCCGTGTTGTACATCTCTATGACTCTATGACCTGGAATCTGATGAGTATAGAAGTTGGGACATCATGTTGTGGCTGTACAAGACATTGGTGAGACCATTTTTAGAATATTGCGTGCATTTCTGGCCACCCTGTTAAAAGAAGGATGTTGTTAAACTGGAAAGAGTGCAGAAAAAGTTTACAAGGATGTTGCTGGCATTGCAGGGTTTGTGTTATAGGAGGAGGTTGGATAGGCTGGGACTTTTTTCCCTGAAGCTTCGAAGGCTGAGGAGTGATTTTATAGAGGTTCGGGCATGGATAGGATGAGTAGCCAAACTTTTGTTTTCCAGGGTACAGGAATTCATAACTAGAAGGCATAGGTTTAAGGTGAGAGAGAAAAGATTTAAAAGGGATCTGAGGAGCAGTTTTTTTACACAGAGAGTGGTGCGTGTATGGAATGAGCTGCCAGAGGAAGTGCTAGAAGTAAATACATTTACAACATTTAAAAGACATTTGGACAGGCATGTGAATAAGGAAGGTTTAAAGGGAGATGGGACGAGAGTGTAGCGCTGGAAAAGCACATCAGGTCAACAGGAAGCCCTGATGAAGGGCTTTTGCCTGAAACATTGACTCGCCTGCTCCTCGAATGCTGCCTGACCTGCTGTGTTTTTCCAGCACGACACTCTCGACTCTCATCTCCAGCATCTGCAGTCCTCACTTCATACAGCAAGATCTCACAAACAACAATGAAAAATATGGTCAAATAATTATTAATGTTGGTGGAGGGGTAAATATTGACTAAACCAAGAATGAAAGCTTACCTGTTCAATGACAAATAGTTCCAAGGGATTTTTGACATTCACCTGACAGGCAATAGAAGGCTTCAATTCTTTCAGCAATGCAGCAGTTCCACAGCGTTGCCCTGAGACTGTCAATCTCGGTTTGTTCTCAAGTCCCCACAGTGAGTGTGTGACCTGTTGACTCAGTGCTCAGAGGATGGGGAGCATACACCAAAGTCAGGCAGCTCCTGACTCCACATGAATAGCCTTGACCCTACCTCAGCACATCTATTATAATCCTCAATTCAGAGAAAAGAAAGTTGAGAGAGATTTGACCCTGTGGAAAATAATCTGGACAGCGTGGATTGGGAGAAACTGTTCCCATTGGTGGCAGAGTTAAGAATCATAAGGCACTGACTAGCAAAAGGAGCAATGGCAACAAGAGAAAAGCCTTTTGAAGATACAGAATGGACAGAACAAAGTCTCCAGTTCCTGAAACCATTCTGTTAGATCTTTCCAATGCCTTCACATCCTTCTTTGGTGTGGTGACCAGAATTGGTCACAGTACCCCAGCTGAGATTGAACTAGGGTCTTGTTAAGATTATTTCCTCACTTTCATATTTTTGTGCCATGATTAATAAAGCCCAGTATCCTGCATGCCTTGTTCATCTCATTCTTGATTTGCTTAGATTTATTATTGTCACATACCGAGATACAGTGAAAAGTGTTATTTTGCCTGCTATACAGGCAGATTATACCATACAAAGTACTTCAGGGTAGCTGAACAGAGTGCAGAGTACAGTGTTACAGCCCCAGGTGCAGAGAGAGAGAGAGATCAACATTAATATTTGAGAGGTTTTTCAAAAACCTGATAACAGTGGGGAAGAAGCTGTTCTTGAATCGGTACAGACGTGTTTTCAAACATTTATATCTCCTGGCCAATGGCAGAAGGTGGAAGAGAGTATAACCAGGATGAGAGGGATCTTCGATTATGTTGGTTGTTTTCCCAAGACAGTGTGAAGTATAGATGGAGTCAATGATGGAAGGCTGGTTTGAATCCTGGCATGGGCTATGTTCATGATTCTCTGTCCTGCTGTCTTGGGAACAGCAGTTGCCCAACCACGCTAAGATGCATACAGAGAAGATGTTTTCTATGGTGCATCTATAAAAATTATTGATGCATCATATTTCTTTAGCCTCCTGAGGAAGTAGGGGTGTTGTTGTGCTTTCTTGACCATCACAAGGGTGTGGGTGGTCCAGGACAGATTGGTGGTGATCATCACCCCCAGGAACTTAATGCTCTCAACCATCTCCACCTCAGCACCATTGATGCAGACAGGGGCATGCCCCCTACTCTGCTTCCTGAAGTCAATGACCAGTTCCTTCATTGTGCTGATGTTAATGGAAAGACTGTTGTCTTTACACCATGCCACTAAGCATTCCGTCTCTTTCCTGTACTTTGTCTATTTGTTGTTTGAGATCTGACCTACATTGTCACTGGTGACATTGTCAGCAAAATGAGGTTGGGGTGAAATTTGGCCACACAGACCTGAGTGTATAAAGAGTGCAGTAGTGGACTGAGTACACCTCCTTGGGGGGCACTGGTGTTGAGGATTATCGTAAAGGATTATCGCTTATTTTTACTGATAGTGGTCTACGGGTCAGGAACGGTGTGGGTGGCACAGTGGTTAGCACTGCTGCCTCACAGCGCCAGAGACCCGGGTTCAATTCCCGCCTCAGGCGACTAACTGTGTGGAGTTTGCACGTTCTCCCCGTGTCTGCGTGGGTTTCCTCCGGGTGCTCCGGTTTCCTCCCACAGTCCCAAGATGTGCAGGTCAGGCGAATTGGCCATACTAAATTGTCCGTAGTGTTAGGTAAGGGGTAAACGTAAGGGTATGGGTGGGTTGCGCTTCGGCGGGTCGGTGTGGACTTGTTGGGCCGAAGGGCCTGTTTCCACACTGTAAGTAATCTAATCTAATCTAAAAAAAAAAGTCGAGGTTCCAGTTACAGAGGGTGGGAGCAGAGTGCTAGGCCTCTGAGTTTGGAATTATGTTGAAGGCAGAACTGTAGTCAATAAATAGGAGCCTGACATAGGTATCCTTGTTATCCAGGTGTTCCAAGGATGAGAGTAGGGCCAGGGAGATGGGGTCTGCTATGGACCTGTTGTGTCAGTGGGCGAATTGCAAAGGATCAAAGCAATTTAGCAGGCTGGGGTTGATGTAGGCCATGACTAATCTTATGAAGTACTTCATAATTATGGAGGTCAGTGGCACTGGGGCAGTAGTTATCGAGGCATGCCGCATGATTATTCTTTGGCATCGGGATGATGGTGGTCTTCTTGAAGCAGGCGGGGACTTCAGATCGAAGTAAGGAGAGGTTAAAGATGTAAGCGAATACTCCTGCCAGCTGGTCTGTGCAGAATCTGAGCGCACAGCCAGGGATTCCACCTGGGCCAGTCGCTTTCCATGCGTTCACTCTCGAGAAGGCCAATCTGATGTCTGCGGTGGTGACCATGGGTACAAGTGCATTCTCAACCTGTCTTGCCATGTCCAATAATTTGTAGATACATACCCCAGATTCCTCTGCTCATCTTGTGTTATCAACAAAGTTTAAAGTCATGCACTGCACACCCAAACCTTGGCCATTAACTCAGATGAAAAATACAATGTCTAATACTACCAGCTGGAGAACCAGATGAAATGTCGGTGCAGTAATGTTAATTAGAGGGGTCTAAAAGACTGGAGCTAACTTAGTGTAGATATCTCAGAGAATTGTGGAGCTGGAGGAGGTTACAGAGAGAAGGAAAGTAGGGGTCGTGAAGAGAGAACTAGGATGAGAAATTTCAAAGCGCCAAACATTGCTTGACTGGTCGGCGAGTACAGAGGTGATGGGTGAACAGGGTTCATTATGAGTAAAGTGATAGATAGCAGAATTTTGGATGACCTCAAGGTTTTGGAGGGTAGAATATGGAAGACCAGTCAGGAGTTCAGTGAAATAATCGAGTCTAGAGGTAACAAAGTCATAAATGAGAGTTACAGAGGTAGATAACAAAGAACAAGAGCAGGCCCCTGGCCCACCAAAACAGATGCTGCCTTTCAAAACTAAAAAACCTTTTGCATCTACGTGGTCCATGTCCCTCTATTCCCTGCCTACTCATGTACCTGTCAAGATGCCTCTTAAACATTGCTATTTCATCCACCTTCACCACCTTCTCTGGGAGCACATTCCAGGCACTAACCACCCTCTGTGTAAAAGAACTTGCCTCTCACCTCTCCTTTAAATTTACCCCCTTTTAAATTTAGGTTTAAAATTTTCCCCTTAAAACTCTGTCGCCCAGTAGTTGACATTTCTAGCCTGGGAAATAGACTCGGACTATTACATGTTGAGACAGGGGGAATGTCAGGTGATATTATGGAAGTGGAAATTGATGGTCTGAGTCAGGTTAGCAAGGTCAAATTTGACACCAAGATTGTGAACCGACTGGTTTAATCTCTGACCTGCTGTCACAGTCAACTTCACCAATGTTTAATCAGAGGATGTTTTTATACATCCAGCACCGGGTGTCCTCGAAGCAAGCATCAATGGAAGAGTCATGAACGATGATGCTGAGGTAGTGATGGGTGTCATCAGTGCTCTGCAAAAACAGGCATGGTGCTTTAGTAAGAGGAAAACAAAGGATGGCAAATTTGGAGACAACTTATCAAGGCTGAAGTATCTTGGTGTATCTCCCTGTGTGGGAAGATACAAATTGGGAGACCAAACTTCAATTTACAGCTTACAAGTCAAGCAATGACTCTAAATTTGTTTCAGCTAAACAAGACAACTGGCAACTCCATAACTTTCTTCATGCAATAAATGTCAAGAGGGTCTTCACTGGAGAATTATCAAACAAAATTTGACACTGGGCCATAAAAGAGATGTTAGGATAGATGACCCAAAGCTCGCTCAAAGAGCTATGTTTTATGAAGCATCTTAAAAGGAGAAAAGAGAGGCAGAGAGATTTGCAGAGGGGATTCCAGAGCTTAGGACCTAGACAGCTGTAAGCAATACTGCCAATGGCAAAGCGATAGAAATCGGGGATGCCCAAGAGGCCAGAATTGGAGGAGAGCCAAGATCCAGAGGGTTATAAGGCTTGATTGTAGCACGAAAGGAACTAGCTAGAATGTTTAAAACAGTGGTCATTACATAGCAGGGACAAAGCAGAATGTTCAAGTTAGATTGTTTTATAACTATCTGCTCAGATGGCTGGCGGGATATGCTGAAATCTTTGTACTCAATAGACTCAGTTCACTGGCTGGCCTGACATTTTGACTCTTCTCTCACTGTTTCATTTCGACAATGCTTTCAGTAATAGCTGACTGCAGTCCGACGCTGAGCATGGTAGTTTAGAAATTCCTAACCTTCAAATGACTTCCTCCAAAAGAGCTTTATCATTGGAACGTTTTGTGTAGCTGGTATGCAATGCAATCTTTGTTAAGATGTAGACTAAAGGCTAATGAATCAGCCTAAAAGGAATTTCTGCTTCTGCCCTCAAGAAAAACAAGGATAGTCTTTTCCCTTTAGCATATCACTCAGCTCTCCTCTCTTAAACCCTAATGCATTAAGTGGTGATAGATACTTTTTCCTATGGCAATGTATTGCATTTTGGTTCCTTAGGCCAATAGTCAATGTTTGCACTTCTACTGTCTTTTAAATTTAGCTGCTATGAATAACTGCACTATTTTTCTGTACATTTATTATATCATTGCAAACTCAATCCAAATAAGATATACAACACAGGCTCTGATCGAACTGTTGTGATGAACATGGAATTCACATGCATTTCCAGTCACACCATTCATAAAAATTGTAACTAGTGTCCCAATATAAGTATAACGCAAATATGTTGGGGGCGGGGAGGTGAGAGGAATGGAAGGAACATTGGAAAAAAGGAAAAAACATAGGAAACGTTTTAACAGCAAGTGAAATCCTCTTGATAATAATTTATAATGATTTTATGCTTCCAACATATACAAGAGTGTTGGTGTGTGATTCATTTGAGTCAATTCAGGAACAAATCAATAACTTACAAATAAACAAATATGTTAAGCAAAACTAAAATTAATAAGAAAACAAAAGTCTAGCACAGATCAACCAAATACTTTCTACAATGGAGAGGACACTTTGTTTTTTTCCTTCGGGCTTTCATTTTGTGAAGAAGGTCAAGCATCACATAAAGGTGAGTTGCGGTTTCATGCAACCATTATCCCTGTAAACATTCTCCTTGTCATTGTAGAAACTGTTGACATGTCTGCCAGCATCACCTTTTCAAATTCCAGGGCTGTATTCTTTTCCGAAAATGCAATAGCTTCCAAACTTACACCATTACTATGAAACAATTCTCTGATTTCTTAACCTGTTTTTTGACGAGCCATCAGTCTTCAAGTGTCTATATTCTGTTTCTTTATCAGTCTTGTAACACCCCCCTCCACCGTGCCTAAAATCTCCTTAAAGGAGCTGCACGTTACATTTCCTTCATGCCTCTGGAATATGTGGATTTCTAGCAAGGCCAGCATTTACTACCCCTTCCTAATTACCCCTTCTCTCCCTCTTTTCCTCCCTTCTCTCAGCCTCAGACACCCAGCCCCGGCCTCCAAAGTGGGGTCAGCAGCCCATAGTGGGGTTGCCAACAATCAGC
The DNA here is from genome assembly GCF_037043375.1 of Chiloscyllium plagiosum. NCBI lineage: Eukaryota > Metazoa > Chordata > Chondrichthyes > Orectolobiformes > Hemiscylliidae > Chiloscyllium > Chiloscyllium plagiosum. The sequence continues at coordinate 47,637,159 of NW_028270158.1, forward strand.
GGCCTGGTGCAAAGCAGGGGGCAGGGGCCCAGTGCTGAGGGTGGCAGCAGCCAGACCACGTGGAGGCCCCTTTGTGCTGGTCTGCTGCTGGTCTCTTGGAGAGAGACTGTGATGTCAGTCTTTTTAACTTTGCTTCTGATCTATGGTCAAACTGTGTATAGCTGTAATGTAATGATTTTTTCTTCATTGCCCTATTCCATAACTAAGCATTGTACCCAGGTACTCTGCACCCAAGATGGCATTGTGTGTTGGTGACATTATTACAGTGTGACTTTTCTGTAACTGAAGAAGCTGTAGATACCTTTGTACCTGAGTTGGCAGTGTGAGTGGCGACTTGTAAACTTTTCACTGTACTCATTTGAGTACATGTAACAGTAAAACAAATTCAATTCAATTCTTTTGAATTATGGTGGTGGTGGGTCAGCACCTTGAACATCAGCAGGTGACTTCTGGTCACAGCTGGTTACAGCAGTGGGGCTTGTTTGGCCATTTCAGAGGAAGGGGTTGAATCAGATGTAGGCCTGAACTAGTGAGAACCACAGATTTTATTTTCTACCTCCACATAACAACCTTGAAAATATTATTGATGGCATTAGCATTTTTACTCCGGATTTGTTAATTGCCACTGTGGGCTTTGAATTGATGTCACTCAAGCATCAGCCAAGGTCTTGAAATTCCTCATCCAGTAACAGTACAGCTACACTATCTAAACCAACTCGATGAGGACGCTATTGTTAATGAAGAACAATGTGTGTGGCATCGCAGGTACAGTATTTCAAGAAATCTGCATGTTTTATCATAACAACATGTGGTTGACAGGTGCTGTCTTTCAGGCAGGACTGATAAGAGGAAAGGTTCCCCTGACTGAAAGATACAACTGTCAGCAAGGGTAAGAGTTTAGGTAGTTACAACCCAGCTCTGATGGGTTTGATTTCGCAGTCCAGTTTCCTGGAAATTGGCACTAAATTAGCACGCAGTCAGAAACACTGTAGGCACAGACTTTGTGGAGAAACGTGTATCGATGGATGATCTTCAAAGGTTTGAGATAAGGCACAGAGTTGGTTCCATGGCTTTAGATTTTGCCCATGCTCCGAACTGGCTGAGGAATGTAGGGGCAAAGTCCCAGACAGACGTCCCCCAATATAACATGGGTCAAATCTCCCACAATTCCTATTTTTTTTAAAATAAGACAACTTACAGTGCTATCTGTTTCAGACAGTAGAGATTTTAATCACATAATACATCAAGGGGAACCAGCACTGCAATCCAACAAGCACCACTGGTTATCTGTTGTTAGAAAGTAGACTAAATAAATGGCGTCCAATGATGTAAAATAGCTTCAGGGGTCCCATTGCCAGGAGCTGGAATGATAAGCTACTTCCTGTCGGGAGTCACATTGTATTTGAAAAGGATTCTTACCATTGAATTGTGCATGAAACACCAACTTGGGAATGATGAGCTGCTGTGTTGAGATTACTGCAGCTTTTGTTTTTTTTATCCATTCATGGCACCACAGCCTGGGCCAGCATTTATTGCCCATTCCTAATTACCTTTGAGATGGTGGTGGTGAACTACTTTCTTGAAATGCTGCAATCGTCCAGTTTAGGTAGACCCACAGTGCTATTGGGGAGGGAATTGTAAGACTTTGACCTAGCGACACGGAGGAATGACAATTTATTTCCAAGTCAGGATGGTGAGCAGCTTAGAGTGGAACTTGCAGGTGATGGTGTATCTGCTGCCCTTGCTTCTGGGTGGATAGTCATGGGTTTGGAAGGTGCGATCTAAAGATTTGTAGGTTCCAGTGTGTTGGAATGGTGTGTGCAACACCAGGTTATAGTCCTGGAAGCACTAGCTTTCGGAGCACTGCCCCTTCATCAGATAGTTGTGGAATATAAAATCGTAGGACACAGAATTTATAGCAGAAGTTTACAGTGCGATGTAACTGAAATTATAGATTGAAAAAGACCTGGATTGTTTAAATCTCTCATCTTTTAGAATGACCATATTGGTTTCAGTTCGTCCATATGTAAATCCCAGAAATTCCTGAAAATGACATTCCCACATGAGCTTTAACAATAGTGCCATGTCAGCCCAGATAATGCACTGAAGGTGTGAGGTGCCCTGTGTGAGGCTGTCTGTGATCCAATGTTCAGACTGATTCTAATCTAAAAAAGGGATTTACAGAATCTTACATGGATTCATGCAGTTTTTGAGCAAAATAAAATGTAATGCTGCGAGTACAAATCCACCCCACAAACTTATGTGTGTGGAGGGGAGGGGGTCAGGTGAGAGAGGGTGTTTATGTGTATGTGTGTGAGTATGAGTGTGAGGTTTGGCGGTTGTTTAAAGGCAAGGAGTGGAGGTGTGGGGAAGGTCTTGGCGAGGTGCTCATCTTCATTGATAATGTGTTGCAGGCTGTGAAGAACGTGGCGTAGTTTTTTGGCTCCTGGGAAGTACTGGACAATGAAGGGTTCCCTGTCGGTCACAGCTTGTGTCTGTCTCCTGAGGAGGTTGTCATGCAACTCAGCCAACATTGTCTCTCTCAGACACTGCAGGCAAGGTACATTAGTGAGACTGAGCAGAGGTACAGCAACAAATGATTGGACATCACACACACAATCAACAGACAGGAGTATTCCCTCCCAGTCGGAGAACACTTCAGCAGTCTGGGACATTCGATCTCGGACCTTCGGGTGACTGTCCTCCAAGGCAGACTTCGGGACAGACAACAACGCAAAGTGGCCAAGCAGAGGCTGATAGCCAAGTTCGGTATCCATGGGGATGGCCCCAATGGGGACCTTGGGTTCATGTTACAGGTGACCCCACTGGACTACACACACACACACACTCTCCTACAGACACACATACATACACGCCTACAGACCCATACACTCACACAGACCCTCTCTCATATGCTCACACATACACTCCCACACAGGCTTATACCCCTTTACACTCACAATCACACACTTTCTCACACACTGCTGCACCCACACACCCACCTGCGCACACACATAAAAGTTTATGGGGTGAATTTGTACTTGCAGAATTACATTTCATTTTGTTCAAAAACTGCATAAATCCATGTAAGATTCTGTAAATCCCTTTTTTAGGTTAGAATCAGTCTGAACATTGAGGCACAGACAGCCTCACACAGGGCACCTCACACCTTCAGTCCATTATCTGAGCCAACATGGCACCTATTATTAAAGTTCACTTGAGAATGTAACTTTAAGGAAGTTCTGGGATGAAAGAACTGAAAGCACATGCCCATTCTAAAAGATGAGAGACTTTATCAGGTCTTTTTCAATATATAATTTCAATTACATCACACAGTAAACTTTTGCTATAAATTCTGTGTCCTACAATCTTATAGTTCACAACCACCTCATGAAGGAGCAGTGCTCCGAAAACTAGTGCTTCCAATTAAACCTGTTGAACTATAATCTGGTGTTGTTTGATTTGTAGCAATTTAAAGAGCATTGGTGAATTCCCGCAGTGCGTCTTGTAGATAGCACATACTGCTGCTATACTGCAGCTACTGCGGTGGAGGGGTGTCAGTGTTTCTGAGTGTTGTGTTGTTTTATCGTTGATGGTGCCAAGCTTCTTGAGTTTGACACCATCCAATCCGGTGTGTGAATGACCTCTGCCTGAATAAATTGCGTGAAGGATCTATGTGAACAATCAAGATTGTGATTGTCTCTCCTTTCCATGTGTCTAAGCTTTGTACTCTTAGATATTGGAGACAGACATATTGACAACAGTGCCTTATGCCAAGCTATGATAGAAGAAAGGGAGAAATTGTTTCCACTGATCAATGAGTTGGTAACCAGGCAATTAGCAAAAAAGCTGTTCTCCAAAAAAACGTCAGTATCACAGTGTCAGTAAATCAATGGACTAAGGAATGCCTTCAAATCGAATAAGGACCAAGCAAGGACGTGATGTTGAACTTGTACAAGACACTTGGTAGACCACAGCTGGACTAGGCATTAGGGCATAGAACCTGTGCAGGCACAGTGGGCTGAATGGCCTCCTGCACTGTAACAATTCTGTGATTCAATGAATAGAATCAGGCAGGAGTGCCAAGTTTCCCCTGGCTTATTCACATTATGTATTGATCTTTTGCCAGGTCCATCAGAAAAGATACGGGCACAAAAGAGATGGCAATCCCAGGCTATGAGTTCATTCAGCTCAAAGCTTCCCTGTACATGGATGATGCCTCTGTCATCTGCTCAAGCCTGCTGCCAGCATGCAGACTGATGAGCAATAGTGACCTGTTCTAACAAGCCAAAGTAAATGGTGGAACGAGCGAGGCCATGTTCTTTAGGAGCTGGGCCAGTCAAGGAGCAATAGTTTCTCTCCGTTGCAGGTGAAAGACCTGCTCATCAGGTGCGAGGTGCCCTCAGTGTTGCCTGACATAGCACAGTCTGACCCAAATCTGGTCCTGCATCATCTGAGCCACTTCCTGTTTTCCTGGAGGTTGGAAATGAATGGGGTTCACAAAGTGTATGATGTACAAACCTCTCAATAAAGGGGGGATATTCTTACCCAAAACCACCCTCATCCTGATGGTCACTTACATCAAGCTGCACATGGGTCCTTGGTTAATCCAAGCGTTGCTACATGCTGAAGGTTAGACCTGTCCACAATATTGTGAAGAATGTGTTTGGACACAATGCCATGGAAGGTTCCATTCTGCTGAACTCTGCTATGCCACCAGTCCCTCGTGGAGAAGCTTATGCAGGAAAACAACTTTTTCCAAGAGTTTCAGGTGGCCCACAAGTAACATCCTCAAGGCCCTGTGAAAAATAGAGTCATAGATAGGGTCATGGAGATGTACAGCACAGAAATAGACTATTCGGACCAATTCGTCCATGCCGACCAGATATCCTAAACTAAATGAGATGGTAAATCTTGTCATATGGCTCCCCGAGAAGCCTGTCAAAAGTTGTTTGGCAATATGCCTCATCATCTGAACTTTCAAACAAGCACCAAGACATAGTCTGGCTGGTGGTGAGAAAGACTCTCCCATAAGATCCTTCCTGAACACTTGGAGTCTCACTTCGCCTGTTATCCTCAAGGTAGCTGCATTGGGGAAGACACGATTTTCCATCTCCTTGTGAAATGTGCCTTTCCAAAGTTGGTCTGGAAATCAAATCAGTGGCTCTCCTGTGCAACTCCGTAATGCAAGCCTCTGTTCTGTACAGAGGGCTGCTAGGATGAACACTGACAAAAAACATCATCTGGAGAACCATTAACAAAAGGATGTTTCTCATTGTGCTGAGCTTCCAGTGCAATGTTGTCCTAACCCTATTGACTGTTTTGCAGACTGGCACATTCCAAGGTCTAGGACCAGGTACTGAGGGACCACTAAAGCCTGGGGCTGCTGCTGCAGAGGTGCAATGTGGAAAGTCACTATCTAAGGCCCTTTAGCCAAGGGACTGAAACTGTGGAAAAGCTGTTGGCCTCTGTGTTTGACATGTAATAAACATTGTAAATACTGTAATTGTAAAAGCGATGAGTGGGTAGCCAGTGTTATAAGTAACCGATACATTTTGCACTTATGTCAAATTTGAATGGTTGTCGTGTGATATAATTTTATACATTTTATGGAGAAGCTTTATTTTTGAGGTAAATAATGATAGAAAAACACAGTTCTTCTGATCTGGAATTCACAGTCTGAAAGGTACAGGAGGTGTTAACAGATTCAATAGTAAATTTTCAAAGGAAACAGCATATATATCTTAAAAAATAAATAATTTGCAGAATGGCAGTTTTAAAAGGGAGAAGAACAGACAAAGGAAGCACATGGTGAGGTCAGTGCAGGAGAGAGAAAGAGAAAGAAACTGACACAGCAGTGAACCTGCACAGTTACTGCCTTTGCTATTTGAATTCATGTATTGCTGGGCATTGGAGTGAGTCTGGGAAAATGAACAGTGAAATTCACAACTCATCTTGGAGGAACTGTTTTGGTGAAGTTCACAGCACAGAAGCAGATAAGTGTATTGTTTTTAAGTGGGACCTACAGAAAGTCTGCAGTAGTGAGTAGAGTGGGTTCTTTCTTGATTATATGATTTTTGAGATACGTCTCTTAATTAAACTTAAAATATAAGCCATAACTATTAATTTAACCTGGGGCAGAGTTTTATAGAGGAATAAGAAGGTGTTATTTTCTGGGTCTATAGATTGTGAAGGAGCAAAAATGGCCTTCAGTAGAGTGATATGTACTTCTTGTCAGATGTTGGAGTTTAAAGAGAGTTTAAGGGTTACTGTGGATTATATCTGCAATAAATGTTGTTGGTTGCGAATCTTATCAGATTGAATGGATCGGTTGGAGAGATAGTTAGAAGCAATGAGGAATTTTCAACAGCAACAGTATGTGATGAATGGCAGTTAAAGGAAAGGAGAAAGTCTCAGATACAGTCACATAGATGGGTTAACTCCAGGAAAGGTAAGAGAGGTAGGCAGTTAGTGCAGGAACCTTCTGTGGCTATACCCATTTCAAACAAGCATGCTGTTTTGGAAAATGTAGGGGGTGATGGATTTTCAGGGGAATGTAGCACTAACAGTCAAGTTTCTGGTATTGAGTCTGGCTCTATTGCAAAGATGGGTACGTCGGGCTCAAAAAGATCAATTGTGTTTGGGGATTCTGTAGTCCGAGGTACATACAGACGTTTCTGTGGCCAGCAGCGAAAAATCAGAATGGTGTGTTGCTTCCCTGGTACCAGGATCAAAGATATCTCAGAGAGGGTGCAGAATGTTCTCATGGGGGAAAGGGGCAGTAAGAGGTCATTGTCCACTTTGGAACCAACGACATAGGAAGGAAAAAGGTTGAGATTCTGAAGGGAGATTACAGAGAGTTAGGCAGAAATTTAAAAAGGAGGTCCTCAAGAGTAGTAATAGCTGGATTACTCCCAGTGCTACGAGCTAGTGAGGGCAGGAATAGGAGGATAGAGCAGATGAACACATGGCTGAGGAGCTGGTGTATGGGAGAAGGATTCACATTTTTGGATAATTGGAATCTCTTTTGGGGTAGAAGTGACCTGTACAAGAAGGACGGATTACACCTAAATTGGAAGGGGACTAATATACTGGCAGGGATATTTGCTAGAGCTGCTCGGGATGATTTAAATTAGTAAGGTGAGGGGGTGGGACCCAGGGAGATAGTGAGGAAAGAGATCAATCTGAGACTGGTACAGTTGAGAACAGAAGTGAGTCAAACAGTCAGGGCAGGCAGGGACAAGGTAGGACAAATAAATTAAACTGCAGTTATTTCAATGCAAGGGGCCTAACAAGGAAGGCAAATGAACTCAGGGCATGGTTAGGAACATGGGACTGGGATATCATGGCAATTACAGAAACATGGCTCAAGGATGGGCAGAACTGGCAGCTGAATGTTCCAGGATACAAATGCTACAGGAAGGATAGAAAGGGAGGCAAGACAGGAGGGGGAGTGGCATTTTTGATAAGGGATAGCATTACAGATGTGCTGAGGGAAGATATTCCTGGAAATACATCCAGGGAAGTTATTTGGGTGGAACTGGAAATAAGAAAGGGATGGTCACCTTATTGCGATTGTATTATAGACCCCCTAATAGTCAGAGGGAAATTGAGAAACAAATTTGTAAGGAGATCTCAGCTATCTGTAAGAATAATAGGGTGGTTATGGTAGGGGATTTTAACTTTCCAAACATCGACTGGGACTGCCATAGTGTTAAGGGTTTAGATGGAGAGGAATTTGTTAAGTGTGTAGAAGAAAAATTTCTGATTCAGTATGTGGATGTACCTACTAGAGAAGGTGCAAAACTTGATCTACCCTTGGGAAATAAGGCAGGGCAGGTGACTGAGGCGTCAATGGGGAGCACTTTGGGGCCAAGGACCATAATTCTATTAGACTTAAAATAATGATGGAAAAGGATAGACCAGATCTAAAAGTTAAAGTTCTAAATTGGAGGAAGACCAATTTTGACCGTATTAGGCAAGAACTTTCGAAAGCTGATTGGGGGCAGATGTTCGCAGGTAAAAGGACAGCTGGAAAATGGGAAGCCTTCAGAAATGAGATAACAAGAATCCAGAGAAAGTATATTCCTGTTAGGGTGAAAGGAAAGGCTGGTAGGTATAGGGAATGCTGGATGACTAAAGAAATTGAGGGTTGTGTTAAGAAAAAGAAGGAAGCATACGTAAGGTATAGACAGGATAGATCGAGTGAATCCTTAGAAGAGTAGAAAGGAAGTAGGAGTATACTTAAGAGGGAAATCAGGAGGGCAAAAAGGGGACATGAGAAAGCGTTGGCAAATAGGATTAAGGAGAATCCAAAGGGATTTTACAAATACATTAAGGACAAGAGGATAACTAGGGAGAGAATAGGGCCCCTCAAAGATCAGTAAGGCGGCCTTTGTGTGGAGCCGCAGAAAATGGGGGAGATACTAAACGAGTATTTTGCATCAGTATTTACTGTGGAAAGGGATATGGAAGATATAGACTGTCGGGAAATAGATGGTAACATCTTGCAAAATGTCCATATTACAGAGGAGGAAGTGCTGGATGTCTTGAAACACATAAAGGTGAATAAATCCCCAGGACCTGATCAGGTGTACCCAAGAACTCTGTGGGAAGCTATAGAAGTGATTGCTAGGCCTCTTGCTGAGATATTTGTATCATCGATAGTCACAAGTGAGGTGCTGGAAGACTGGAGGTTGGCAAACATGGTGCCACTGTTTAAGAAGGGTGGTAAGGACAAGCTACGGAACTATAGACCAGTGAGCCTGACATCGGTGGTGGGCAAGTTGTTGGAGGAAATCCTGAGGGACAGGATGCACGTGTATTTGGAAAGACAAGGACTGATTAGGGATAGTCAACATGGCTTTGTGCGTGGGAAATCATGTCTCAAAAATTTGATTGAGTTTTTTGAAGAAATAACAAAGAGGATTGATGAGGGCAGAGCGGTAGATGTGATCTATATGGACTTCAGTAAGGCGATCGACAAGGTTCCCCATGGAAGACTATTTAGCAAGGTTAGATCTCACTGCAAAAAGGGAGAACTAGCCATTTGGATACGGAAATGACTCAAAGGTAGAAGACAGAGGATAGTGGTAGAGGGTTGTTTTTTCAGACTGGAGGCCTGTGACCAGTGGAGTGCCACAAGGATCAGTGCTGGGTCCTCTGCTTTTTGTCATTTCCATAAATGATTTGGATGAAGTAAGTTTGCAGATGACACCAAAATTGGAGGTGTAGTGGACGGCGAAGAAGGTTACCTCAGATTATAACAGGATCTTGACCAGATGGGCCAATGGGCTGAGAAGTGGCAGATGGAGTTTAATTTAGATAAATGCGAAGTGCTGCATTTTGGGAAAGAAAATTTTAGCAGACTTATACACTTAATGGTAAGGTCCTAGGGAGTGTTGCTGAAAAAGAGACCTTGGAGTGCAGGTTCATAGCTCCTTCATAGTTCAACTCCTTGAAAGTGCAGTCATAGGTAGATAGGATAATGAAGAAGGTGTTTGGTATGCTTTCTTTTATTGGTCAGAGTATTGAGTACAGGAGTTGGGAGGTCATGTTGCGGATTTACAGGACACTGGTCAGGCCTCTGTTGGAATATTGCATGCAATGCTGGTCTCCTTCCTATCGGAAAGATGTTGTGAAACTTGAGAGGGTTCAGAAAAAATTTACAAGGATGTTGCCAGGGTTGGAGGATTTGAGCTACAGGGAGAGGCGGAATAGGCTGGTGCTGTTTTCCCTGGAGTGTCAGAGGCTGAGGAGTGACCTTATAGAGGTTTACAAAATTATGAGGGGCATGGATAGGATAAATAGACAAGCTCTTTTCCCTGGGGTGGGGGAGTCCAGAACTCGAGGGCATAGACTTAGGGTGAGAGGGGAAAGATATAAAAGGGGCTTAAGGGGCAACATTTTCACACAGAGGGTGGTATGTGTATGGAATGAGCTGCCAGAGGAAGTGGTGGAGGCTGGTACAATTGCAACATTTAAAAGGTATCTAGATGGGTACACGAATAAGAAGCGTTTGGAGGATATGGGCCGGGTGCTGGCAGGTGGGACTAGATTGGGTTGGGATATCTGGTCGGCATGGACGAGTTGGACAGAAGGGTCTGTTTTCATGCTGTACATCTCTGTGTCTCTATGACTCTATAACTATAAGGAAAGAATATAGGGAACTGCTCGCCTGTTCAGACACAGATGGTCAAATGGCTGTCTCCCACATTGTAAGATTCTTTGATATTATGCAAACTTCTCACTTTGCTTTTCACCATTTAGAAGTAACAAAGAAAGCAAAGGCACGCAAAAGGCTTTCAACAGCAGATGATCAAAAACAACAGTGGAACAAGGACAACATCACAGAGATGGGGATAGTAATCTTGGGGACAGTGAGGGTGAGAACATCATCATAGGGTCCAATAGGATATCTAGGTTGTGACAGTTTGGTTTAGTCTCAGACAGTGCAAGAAGTTAAAAATCACACAACACCAGGTTATAGTTCGACATGTTTATTTGGAAGCACTAGCTTTCGGAGCGCTGTTCTTTCATCAGGTGGTTGCGCACAAATGTGCTTCCATACAAACCTGTTGGACTATAACCTGGTGTTGTATGATTTTTAACTTTGTACACCCCAGTCCAACACTGGCACCTCCACGTCATGACAGTGCAAAAAACTTGTGTTCCTGGGGAGCTTGGAGGTGGAAATAGCACTTCATTAGAACAAGTGGCATCATGTTCAACCCTTCCTACATCCTGTCGCCTCCAGAATTAACTTAGGCAGGAAGGCCAGCAATTAATCTACCTACACTGACGTCAATGGAGGGGTCTAAAGTGACCAATCAAGGACTATTTAAATGTCTCAGCCTGCCATCACTAGGCTTAATCCAGTTAGATTAGACTCCCGACAGTGTGGAAACAGGCCCTTCAGCCCAACCAGTCCACACCAACCCTCCGAAGAGTAACCCACCCAGACCCATTTTCCTCTGACTAATGCACCTAACACTAAAGGCAATTTAACATGGCCAATTCACCTGTCCTGCACATCTTTGTGACTGTGGGAGGAAACTGGAGCACCCGGAGGAAACCCACGCAGACACAGGAAGAATGAGCAAACTCCACACAACAGCCACCCGAGGCTGGAATTGAACCTGGGACCCTGGTGCTGTGAGGCAGCAGTGCTAACCACTGGGCCACCGTGCCACCACCTCTCCATGCAATAGTCTGATATAAGTTGTTAACTGGGATGGGGAAGTGGCAGGCAGGTCCTTAATCAAAAGGCTGTATCTGCAATGAGCCAACCTCTGCCCCTTTCCCAAACTCCCTTGTTCCCCCCTCTCCACAACCCCCAACTCCTGAATCACCCTCTATGTCACCCCCTCACTAAATTACTTACTTTGGTCTGGCTGCTCTGTGATCCAGGCAGTCTTCCAGTGGCTGCCACTGCTTCCTCTATGGCACTGCTGAGCACAGGCCTCTGATTGGCCAGCAGCTCTCACTAGCAGGACTTCCACCTTGGGGTCTTGGTTCCCAGCAACATTCTATAGGTTGCCTTGGTGATGCCTGTTTGACATCAGGTTGGACAGGCCTTGCCTTAAGCAATTAGTGCAGATCTTTTCGAGCTGTCCAGCAGCTGAGGAGAACCCTGCCTTCTCAGCAAGATTTTGCCTACTCTATATGAGGTACAAACCAAACCGAACTATGCAATTGGTGGGCTCAACCAGGTATAATACCTGACAAACAATTACATCCATATGTGGTTGGAAATGAATAGAAATAAAGACACATGAGAAGGGTGGGAACATGCATAATTTTAAATAGGCTTATGCCAAATATGGTGGTGTAACATCATGAAGAGGGCAACGTTTGCAAACCAGTGAATAAAATCATTGATTTTGTCATTGTTGTTGTGGTTGCCTCAGCAACGTTTATAGTTTGAGACAGGATTTTCTTCAGGAGATAGATGAATGGGAAACAGCTGTGGCCCATATAAGGAATGGAATTAGTCTCATAAATATTGTTTGCGATGGGTGTTATTGCGTGACCTGATTGACACCACCACTGGTTTAAAGAGCAATATGCATTGAGAAATATTATTATCTGCAACTTTCTGATGGATACCCCTCTGTTTCTTTTGTTTGCTCTATGCATGAGGTGTTGTTCCTCTGCTGAATTCTTGTAGTGTGTTGTCCCTTTGCCAAGTTGATGCCAAAAGCATAGAATGAAAGAAGAAATTACACATCAGGGTACTACTTTCGAACCATGTCAAAGACATGGACACATGCACTGGTTGAGTAAGAAAGAAATGGCATTTATACAGCACCTTCTCACATATTTCCCTCAGAACTTTCCAACGCACTGAAAAAGCCACTCTGAAAAGCAGTTGTTGCGTAGGTGACTGTCACAGGAATTCTGCACTCAGCTGACACCCGAAACCACCAGGGAAACAAATAGTCAGTGCATCCTGAGAGGATGCTACAAATCTGAATAGAAATTTGCTAGTAACAGGCAGTATCTATGGAGAGAGGAACAGAGTTAACATTTCAAGTGGGGCAGTCTTCCGTCAGACACAAGAGAAATAATGAAAGTAGGGAAAGTGGAGAAGATGAGGTAAGGAGCTGAAAGGCAGCACATGATAGGAAGGAAAGCAGGTGAGAACAAATCACCAAAGGATTGATGTGCAGGGCCAAAGGGAGTGGTAATGGGCAGGGTCTCAGCACAGGCAGGTAGATCAGGGCCCAGTAGCTGGGCTTCTTGAGGTGTCGCTGTGATCAGATCAGGGCTGGGTTGCTGTTTCCGGGTTGAGGCATGCAGGGACACCAGGCCAGGAGCTGCACTTGATTTCTGTGCCTGCCCTTACCCCTAGTAATGGGACAAGAAACCGAGGATACTAATTGAAAAGGACTAGTGAGACAATTGTTAAAAATGGTGCACTTGTTTTAACTAAAGTGGAGTAAAAAGACATGTGTGAAAGAGCTTTGAACTGGCTGCTCTCATGCTATAGCTGGTTACATCAATGGTATCCATTAATGAGGAGGTGTGATTAGTAGACTCCTGAATAGCTGCCATCCTAAAAGAAAATAAAAAGCAAAATAAGCAAAAGAGAAAGGAAACCACAACACGACAAAGTCTGACATTGCTGAACTTGGTGTTGAGTCTGGAAGCCTGTAAAATGATTAATCAAAAGTTGAGGTGCAGACCCTCAAGCTTACCTCAAGATCTACTGGAACACCGTTGAGAGCAAGTTGGAAAATTAAAAACTGAGATGACTAGCAGCTTAGGGTCATGCTTGCAGACTGAACAGAGGATGTTCCACAAAGATCATCTATTTTTTATTGACTGAGGCAGGAATGTAAAGTTAGTGATTGGGGTAACCTCCCACCCCTTATCAAACAGAAGTCTGGGATCCTTAACATCTACCTATCCAGTAAGCTGCAGCTCAGTGTAATGTGTGAACCGGAGAGCACAACATCCCACAGTGTGGCAGACTCTATCTGCACCAAAGCCACAGGCTCCTGTTGTGGAGTGAGGCTGGAGCCAACAACCGAGAGAGATGAGCTGGCATTAACGTACACCAGCTATGGCATGAGAGCAGCCAGTTCAAATCTCAATCAAACATGTCTTTTTACTCTAATTTAGTTCAAACAAGTGCACTATTTTTAACTGTATTGTCAGTCCTTTTCAATTAGCACCTATTATTTTAGCTATTAGGTACCAGGGAGTATCATTCCAAGCCTCTCCTGGTCAGGATCCCATTTTCCACCCTCTATGAGTTGTTCTGAACCTCATGGACTGACTTATAGGCAAATCTTGTGCGTCCATCACCCCCTGACCCCGCTGACTGACATTGCCATCCCCTCATCCAACAAGTTTAAAACTCCGGCCCTCCATGATCTCACCCCTCCCTGTCTCTGCAACCTTCCTGACTGGCTTCAATTTTTACGGGGCGCGACTCCACTTTCTTGAGTGATCCTTTTGATGTTGTGACTGCTTAATGAGTTCTTGATGATGGAGCCCTGCTACAAAGATCATTTTGGAAGAGGCTTGAGTTTTCTGCACAGTGATAGCCAGTGACTGGCCATACCTAACCAGCTCCATGGCAATGGCACGACCCTTTAAATGTTCACCTCGCTGGGCAGATACAAAAGTTGTTGGTCAAGCCACTTTAATCAGTGAATCTCTCGCCACAACATAGCAGACAGGAAATCATGGTAGAAGCAGGTGACTGACAAAGGTTCAGATATAAGTTCTTTTGGCACAGTGTAATGATCAATTATGGTTTGGCTTTCATGCATTTTTCTTCTGATCTGGTATAATAATGAGTGTAATCAAAGGTAATTTAATGCCACTTCTAGAGAAGTTCCCTTCGCGTGTGTTGAACAAATTTATGTTTGTTTCACTGGTTATAATGAAATGACTGTTTTGGGATAATGAGTGAGTCAGCAATGCTGGCTGGACTGTTAATAAGTGTGCTGACAGGTGAGCTTGGTGGATTATAGATGATCATAACAGTGGGACTTCCATAATTCAGCAGGCTGATCTCAATGAATAATTGCTGGAGTTCAGTTTCACAGAGTTGCTTTGTGAGGGCTGCTGCTTTGAGTTTGGACTCTAAAGCTGCAAGTGGCTGTCATGTAACCCCTGAGTTATTGCTGAGTGAGGAGTAGCACAACTGTTTTGAGTTTCAGTTAGGTTTGTAGCTGTGCTTCATGTGGACAGAACATTTGGGTTGAATGAGCCAAGAAAGAACCCAGAAATCTGATTGAAGTGGGTTCCTAGTGGCTGTGTGTTTAGAAATTCCAGATGGCTGCTGTAAACCTCAAACACTTTGACCTTCCTTTTGAAAACTCTCGAAATGGGACTTTGCTATCATGGAAGAGAGGTGGAAATGCAGCAAACGTTTTGCTGAGTGTGGCCCCCTCCAAATATGCCTCACTTTAAGTCATCATCCACCAGAACTGAAACATGTTCACAATTAGGACAAATATTCTTCCTTCAGGAAAGGCTTGAGTTCATTCAAATCCCTTTTGGTTTCGCCAGTTTTAAAATCAGGCCCATTAGGTTCAAGGCCTCCTGTTGAACTATTCGTGTCTATTTTGACACTCCCCGTGCAGACCTGAGGGAGTGCTGCTCAGTCTGAGATGCCATCTTTCAGATGAGATTTTAAACTGAGCCCTGTTCTGCCTTATAAAAGATTTGATGACGCCATTTTCAATAACAGCAGAGGCTTCCAAATTGGATAGACAACTTTGGGAAGAGTGGAGAATATCCATTCACAAGCCATCACAGATGCAAGCCAGGCACATATGGCATGAGTTGCTACCAAGAGGAATTAAGGTTATTTTAATCTTGGCGTGCAAGCAGCAGTTAAACCCCAACTCCATTCGATGTGAAAATGCCTTGAGCATGAACTGTTACACTGCCAGGGGAGGAATTACTGTTGTGCAGCATCATGCATCAACAAGAATCAAGCCAAAGAAAATTGTGTTGCAAAATAGTTGAATGGGAAATGGGATGTTCCCAACTTTAATTCAGTAATCTCTGCCATCGTGCACCCTGGCACCGATGCTAAGATCACCCTGAATGTGTTCACAGGCTTCCATTTTTGAATCTGAATCAAAATACACTTTGACTGAATGCAAGTAGTGCTACTGTTGATGTTGACACTGGATTGAACCCATGTCTGTTGTTCCCTGAAGCAGCAATCTCTAACACTGGAAGAAACAATACTTTAGTGAAAGGACAGTGCAATGCCAAACAATTTATCTCCTAAATCTTTGAAGATAGGTTTAGATTTTCAGTTACGTACCAATATTGCCCTGTTGGCAGCATCCATCAGTTCTCAACCACGTTATTTTTCTTTAATTATTCTTCATTCTAATATTAACCTCAGTGGTATGGGATCCATAGATACAACAACTGAGTGACATGCTAGGCCACTTCAGATTACTGTTAAGAGTCAATTAAGTTGGCGTGGGACATCAGCCAGGCCAAGTAAGCTTGACAAGGTTTCCTCCCCTAAACAATAAAACATTACTGAACCCGCTGTGTTTTTACTACAACCCGTTTTGATTAGTTTTGTGCTTATTTAAAATTAATTTAAATTGCTAAACTACCCTGGATTTGAACACGTGTCTTATTCAATCATTAGTCTAATGAAATAATTACTATACCATTACATTCATCAGACCAAGTTGTCACTTGTCTCTTTGGTGAGGACTGTAAGTCTTCTTCAGGCAATTTATTGCCTCCTACTGGCAGATCTGAGATCCAGCACAGTGTTAGCAAAGGTGACAATAGTTTGCCCTTTTCCTGAGCTGGAGCTTCATGACAGCAGAGGTCAAAGGACAAGAAAGAATAGCGTCTTTCTTCAAACAAACATAAAGATTAAAAATGCACTTATCATTAAAGGTCACGCGCCAAGGAAGAGCAAGAAACGGCTTTGGCATTAGCAGTCACTCAGAGTCCGTGACCTACTGCCCCTATCTTCCTGACTGGGGCAATGATGAATGTAGCTCAATGGCCTTGATAGGACGAGAAGACAAAGAGAGAGACTGTGCTGGTGATAAAAGTAAATAATGGGTAAGAAAAATGTTCTGGCCGAGCAAAGCTTCACTTCCTTTACTTGTCTGGATTTCATGTGAGGTAACGTTTGTCAAGAACCCACAATAGCCCAGATCTGAGTGTTGAGTGGATTGACACAATCCATGAATAAACAAAAAGTCAAATGATGCCTTGAGTGATGGGAAGCACCTTACTTATCCCAGGAGCTGGCAGCTGAAATTTATAACAAGTGTCTGTGTGTGAGGGTCACTCAGCCAACACCCATGGCTCCCCATTCAGATAATGTCAATAGCACCATGGAAAACAGGATAGGTCTTTTTATGTGCATTGACATAATGCCCCATTTGCTCTTCCAATCTGTGTAGATCCGCAGCAGCTTTGTGCAGCAGAATCATTGATGACAGTCAGAACCTCTTTCATTTAACAGGATTATTGCTGGGTTCTTCTCAGATCATCTGAATACAATTTTGTTTCTCTTGACATTTGGAGCAGACAGAGCACAGAAAGGTAATTTCAACCAAAGGGGGAATGGGCACTTTCCGAATCCTCCTCGCCATCAACAAGTTAGAAAAAAATGACTTAATTATCCATTCTTGTTCTTCAGCTACAAGATGGGGCCGTCACTGGTGAGGCCATGATTTGTTAACCTCCCCTTCTCCTTTTTCCACTCAGCCCCCATCCCCCAGTGGTCCATGAGAAGTTGCTGTTTAGCTGCGTTCTTAAACGCTAACATCCATAATGGTCCCACAGTGCTTCTCAGGAGGGAGTTAGGGTTGGTGTTAGGGTTATGGTAAGGGTTGGGGTCAGGGTTAGGGTCAAAGTTAGGGTCAGGGTTAGGGTCAGGGTTAGGTTAGGGTTAGGGTTGCAGTTAGGGTTAGAGTTGCGGTTAGGGTTAGGGTCAGGGTTATGGTTAAGGTTAGGGTTGCGGTTAGGGTCAGGGTTGCGGTTAGGGTTAGGGTTAGGTTTGCGGTTAGGGTCAGGGTCAGGGTTAGGTTTGAATTTAGGGTTAGGGTTACGCTTAGGGTTGCGGTTAGGGCCATGGTTACGGTTGCAGTTAGGGTCTGGTTTCGGGTTAGGTTTCGGGTTAGGGTCAGGATTAGGGCTAGCATTAGGGTTGCGGTTAGGGTCATAGTTAGGGTTAGGTTTGCGGTTAGGGTTAGGTTAGGGTTAGGGTTAGGGTTGCAGTTAGGGTCAGGATTAGGGCTAGCGTTAGGGTTGCGGTTAGGGTCATAGTTAGGGTGAGGGTTGCGGTTAGGGTCAGGGATAGTGTTCGGGTTCGGATTAGGGTCAGGGTTAGGGTTAGGGTGGGGGTTAGGTTTAGGGTTAGGGTTAGAGTCAGTATCAGGGTTAGGGTTACGGTAGGGTTAGGGTTAGGGTTAGGG
This sequence comes from Chiloscyllium plagiosum, assembly GCF_037043375.1. Taxonomy (NCBI): domain Eukaryota; kingdom Metazoa; phylum Chordata; class Chondrichthyes; order Orectolobiformes; family Hemiscylliidae; genus Chiloscyllium; species Chiloscyllium plagiosum. The sequence goes on from NW_028270158.1 coordinate 47,655,092, forward strand.
TTAGAGTCAGGATCAGGGTTAGGGTTAGGGTCAGGATCAGGGTTAGGGTTAGGGTCAGGATCAGGGTTAGGGTTAGGATCAGGGTTAGGGTTAGGGTTAGGGGTCAGGGTTAGGGTTAGGGTTAGGGTTAGGGTTAGGGTTAGGGTTAGGGTCGGGGTTAGGATTATGGTTTGGATCAGGGTTAGGGTTAGGATTAGGGCTAGGGCTTGGATCAGGGTTAGGATCAGGGTCAGGGTTAGGTTTAGGGTTAGGGTCAGGGTTAGGATCAGGGTTAGGATTAGGGATAGGGTCAGGGTTAGGATCAGGATTAGGGTTAGGGTCGGGATCAGGGTTAGGGTCAGGGTCAGGGTTAGGGTTAGGTTTAGGGTTGCGGTTAAGGTCAGGGTTAGGATTAGGGTTGCGGTCGGGTTAGGGTTAGGGTTAGGGTTAGGTTTAGGGTTAGGGTTAGGGTTAGGGTCAGGATCTGGGTTAGGGTTAGGGTTAGGGTTAGGGTTAGATTTAGGTTCAGTTTTAGGGTTAAGGTTAGGGTGGGTGTCAGGGTTAGGGTTAGGCGATAGGGTTAGGGTTAGGGTTAGGGTTAGGGTTAGGGTTAAGGTTCGGGTTAGGCTTACAGTCAGGATCAGGGTTAGAGTTAGGATCAGAGTTAGGGTTAGGGTTAGGGTCAGGGTTAGGGTTAGGGTTGGGGTCAGGGTTAGGTTTAGGGTTAGGGTTAGGGTTAGGGTCAGGATCTGGGTTAGGGTTAGGTTTAGGGTTATGGTTAGGGTCAGGGTTAGGGTTAAGGTTAAGGTTAGGGATAGGGCTAGGATCAGGGTCAGGGTTAGGGTTAGGTTTAGGGTTAGGGTTAGGATCAGGGTTAGGGTTAAGGTTAGGGTCAGGATCAGGGTTAGGGTTAGGGTTAGGGTAAGGACTAGGGTTAGGATTAGGGTTAGGGTTAGGATTAGGGTTAGGTTTAGGGTTAGGTTTAGTTTTAGGGTTAGGGTTAGGGTGGGGGTCAGGGTTACGGTTAGGCGATAGGGTTAGGGTTAGGGTTAGGTTTAGGGTTAGGGTTAGGGTTAGGGTTAGGGTTAGGGTCGAGGTCAGGGTTAGGGTTAGGGTTAGGGTCAGTATCAGGGTTAGGTTTAGGGTTATGGTTAGGGTTAGGGTCGGTGTCAGGGTTAGGGTTAGGGATGCAGTTAGGGTCAGGGTTAGGGTTAGGTTTAGGGTTTGCGTCAGGTTTAGGGTTAGGGTTAGGGTTAGGACTTTGCCATAACAGAACGTAAAGAATGATACAATCACTTGATCCTATGGCATGTTCAAAAGTAATTGTGTATTAATATCTTGCCACTAATTGCAGGCTTATTTTCACAACTAATAATGCTATCTGCTATTAAATTTCCTGATATTTTGTCACCAAATTCTTGTCCATTTGTTATCTCACTATCATGACTGTCAGCTATTGCTTAAATTGTTTAAATCTTACTCTTGAGCACAGTCATTGAGGCTGATGCTCTAAAGCTGGACTGAAGTAGTGCTGTGCTCCCTTTTGGATGCCGTTAAACTGCTCTGTCAGCCGGGCACAACATATTCCATGATATAGATAGAGTCATAGACATCGTTCATTAGAAAGCGAGGCAGTTATTCACAGAATCAACAACAGATTAGCTGGTCATTATCACTTTGCTGCTCATGAGAGTTCACTGTGCACAAATTAATTGCAGCTAATTAATTGGATTACAACAGTAGCCAGCCTTTTAAAGTATGTAAAATTGTATCGTGATGTCCTGTGGTTGTAGAAGGCGCTATATGAATGCAAGTATTTATTTCTCTTTTGTGTTTTCTATAAACCTGAGAAGACCTATAACCCCTCAATATTATAACTGTAAGTAGATTCTAAAAGCTTTTCTCACAGATGGTAAAAGGCAGGTACTTTATCCCAATGTGAAGTTCCAGCTTACTTCTTTCACCTGTTAAGATTCCAGCTGTAATAGCCATGAATAATTGCTTGGTCACAGATAGAGATCAATACAATTTCCAAGGCATTATTCATGGGTTCATGTGAAGGTCTTTTTCTTTAGTCCACTATAGCATCAGGCCCGAAAACCTTCTCTTGCCAAGCCTATCCTGACTAGCTTTTTCTGCACTTTGTCTCATTTAATTGTAAACCCTACCCCTCCAATGTTTTCTTCAGCTTCTCTTTCCATATCCACTCTCAAGTATTTATTTTCCTCAGTAGGATTACACCTGAAACCATCCAGACAGCTTTGTTCCTCCCATTCTCTACGGAAAAGGTAGACTCATGCTGGCTCTAGGTGCTTATTATTATTCTTATTATTATTATTATGTTATTCAGCTGTGCATCTTTGTGCAAGTGTAGATTGGCTGTCACAGTGAAGGAGAATGCAGAAGAGCTAAATTCAAACCTGCCTCTTTTGACATTCCCATGAAAACCCATTCCAGAAAGTGACACTGCCCAGTAATTAGAAGCTGGTACCTAGGTAGACCGCTCTCTCCATTCTCTGGCCCTCCATCAACACCATCACCTGTTGACGTTTAATCCTGTGCTCTTTGTGTTTCTACTGTTTTTGTATTTCCCTTTTATCATGTCTCCTGTTGATGGAAGAAAGATATGCATTTCCAGCAGCCTCAGGATCTTCCAAAGCGTTTTTACAATTGGGGATGTACTTTTGAAGTGTAATCATGGTTGTATTGTAGGAAATGTGGTTTGAAACTGCGACACAACAATCTCCCAGAAATAGCAGTACAACAATGCCCAGATAATTTGCTTTAGTAATTGAGGGAATAAATATTGGCCAGAACCTCAGAGATAACTCTTCGTCTCTTATTTGAAATAGTGCCATGGAATCTTTAACATCTATTTGAGGGAGCAGAGTGATCCTTTGTTTAATGGCTCATCTGAAATATGGCGCTTCCTTTATTGGTGAGCAGAGACCTCACGGTGACTCACAGCAGTCTTTCAAGCTTATTGACATGTTGACCAGTCAATTGTGAAACAAGCCAATCACAGTAACATGCAGAGTGGGGTTGTCAGTGAGCTATTATTGTTGCAAGTGAAATCCACAAGGCCTGGTGTTGTGATCAATTACTTTCTGTCATTAATTTGATTCATGCCGGTTGAAGTATCAGTCTAATGAACAGACTCCCACACATATTGCTACTGTTAAACTACGAAAGAACGTTCTGTGTGGTGACTCTGTCAACGAGTAATGCAATGACTCATGTCACCAAGCAATGAAAACAATAAATGTTTCCTACAGATAAAACTGCTGTAAAAAATAACTTGGAACTGACTCATTTGGCCAGAAGCTGAGAAATGACTTAAGATGTTATCCTGTTAATGAAATCCCTGATCGTTCTGTTACAAGTGAGATGGGAGGTGGAGGGCTGGGTGGCAGGGGGTGGGGTGCGCAGGATAGGAACTTCAACGGCAATATTAATCAAAATTTTAAAAAGTGCTTCTGTCTTTATAGTCCATTTCACAAACACCGGACATCCCAAAGCACTTTATGGCCAATGAAGTGCTTTTAACAAAAACAGAATTCAGAAGCAATGTGCTGGTCAGTCTTAAATAAAAACAGAAAAAGGCTGGAAATAGTCTTCAGGTCTGTTAGAGTCTGTGGAGGGAGAAATAGAGTTAACATTTCATGTTGATAACTTGTCATCAGAACTTTGAAAGTTCAGTTAATGCTATAATGTAATAAAACATTGCAGTCGATTTGTAAACAATGATGAGATAGCCTGAGAAGCTGTTGTTTTATAAGTGATATTATTTGAAAAATGAACATTGGTGAAAGCAACAATGAGAATATGTCTATACATGTTCAAATGGTATTGTGGGATATTTTTGAGAGACATACATTACCTTATTTTAACATATCATCTAAAAGACAACCTCTTCAATAATGAACATAGCCTCAGCACCGCACAGAGTTTAAATCCAATGCTGAAAGCCCTGACTTGGAGATTGAATCAAGGAAGCCCAGACACAGGAATGTGTATTACCTCCTGAGCTACATGGAAGGAATTAAAATAAAGCCTGAAATATTTGTGATAATGCTGTGTTGCCTTAGAAATACAAGCAAGAAAAAGTGAGAATGGCTGATGATAGAGATGGGAAAAGGTGCAAGGTAGAAAATGTAACTAGGTGATGCCAGGCTTATGATATAAAATGGTGGAGATTGAAGTTGGAGGAGTAGGCTGATGATATTGCAGCATCTTGACATCATGCATGAGTACATAAGAAATTCAAAAACTGGAATTTTCACTTACTACAGTGTGGCATTCAAGATGGAAGGAACGTGTAAGATAATGCAATTTGAATTTAGGAGGGGAAACGAAAACAAATCAAAAGAGCAATTCCCATTATAACATTGACCATTAAATGTGGAACCAGAAATAGATCATTTGACCCATCTCGTCTGCTACCCCATTCAATTAGATCATGACTGACCTGCCTGCCTTTTGCTTGATTCCCTTACTGATTAAAGCTTGTCTATTTCAGCCGTGAAATATTGAATGACCCAACCTCAATAACTATCTATGATAAACAATTCCACAGAATTGTTCTGACAGAAAAAAATCTTTCTCAGTTTCTGTTTGAGAATGGAAGCAGGAAACTACAGGCCAGTTTTCCAGTTGACAAAATACTAAGGAAGGGATAGTAGGACATTTAGATAAGCAGAAAGCAATCAATTGAAATTAATACAGTTGTGTGAAAGAGAAATCATGTTTGAAAAATGTGCTAAAGTTCTTTGGAGAGTTGACAGAGGGGAACTTGTGGATGTGGTACATTTAAATTTCAGAAAGCATTCAATAAAGTGTCACATAAAAGGTTATTGCACAAGATAGGAGCTCAGGACTATTGGGGGTAATGTATAAGTATGGATTAAGGATTGATTAACACAAGGAAGACAAAGAGTTGGCATTAATTATCTTTCTCAGCTTGGAACCACATAACTAGTTGAGAAGTGAAAGATTTACAAGGGACTTAAGGGGCAACTTTTTCGTGCAGAGGGTGGTGCACATATGGAATGAGCTGTCAGAGGTGGTGCTGAAAGCTAGAACAAGTACAGCATTTAAAAGGCACCTGGATGGGTATATGAATAAGACAGGTTTAAGGTGATATGGGCCAAATACTGGCAAATAGGACTAGATAAATTTTAAATAATCTGGTGGGAATGGATCATTTGGGCCGAAATGCTGTACATCTCTATGACTCGAGTGGAGTCCCACAAGGGCCAGTCCTAGGTCTTCAATTATTTAGACGTGACTACCCAGTTCTACCACTTACCCAAACTCCACAGACCTGACTGCCCCGCTCGACCCAATGTCTCTGCCTGTTCCTGCCCCACCGAATTTACCTCCTCATATCTCAACACTGTCCTGTCCCCCTTGGTCCAGGATCTCCCCACATATGTTCGGGACACTACCCACACCCTCCACCTTCTCCATGACTTTTGGTTCCCCAGTTCCCAAAGCCTCATCTTCACCGTGGACGTCCAGTCCCTGTACATGTCCATCCACTGTGACGAAGGCCTCCAAGCCCTCCGTTTCTTCCACTCCCGTCAACCCAACCAATACACCTCCACTGACACACTCATTCGATGACTGAACGGGTCCTCACCCTCAACAACTTCTCCTTCGAATCCTCCCACTTCCTTCAGACCAAAGAGGGAGCCATGGGACCCAGTTATGCCTGCCTATTCTTCAGGTACATGGAACAGTCCATCTTCGGTAGTTACACTGGCACCATTCCCTACCTTTTCCTTCACTACCTCATACAGCCCGAACTCAAGTTCACCTGCACCATCTCGGACAACTCCCGCCCCTTCCTGGACCTCTCCATCTCTATTTCTAGTGACAGACTTAACACGGATATCTATTTCAAGCCCATCGACTCCCACAGCTACCTGGACTACACCTCCTCCCACCACATGCCCCTCGCTGTAAACACGCTACCCCTTACTCCCAATTCCTCCCCCTTCACAGCATCTGCTCCCAGAAGGAGCAATTCCACTCCAGGACATTCCAGATGGCCTCCTATTTCCAAGACTGCAATTTCTCCTCCCACAATCCCCACCAGGACATCTACTCCAATTTCCACACCTCTGCCCTAGTCGCCGACCCCTCCAACTGCAACAAGGATAAATCCCCCTGGTCCTCACCTTTCACTGCACCAATCTCTGGATCCAGGAGAAAGTGAAGACTCAGATGCTGGAGATCAGAGCTGAAAATGTGTTGCTGGAAAAGTGCTGCAGGTCAGGCAGCATCCAAGGAGCAGGAGAATCGACTTTTCGGGCATGAGCTCTTCTTCAGGAATGAGCAAAGTGTGCCAAGCAGGCTAAAATAAAAGGTAGGGAGGAGGGACTTGGGGGAGGGGCATTGGAAATGCGATAGGTGGAAGGAGGTTAAGGTGAGGGTGATAAGGTGTGGGTGATAGGCCGGAGTGGGGGCGGAGGCGGAGAGGTCAGATAGAAGATTGCAGATTAGGAAGGTGGTGCTGAGTTCGAGAGTTGGGACTGAGACAAGGTGGGGGGAGGGGAAATGAGGAAACTGGAGAAATCTGAGTTCATCCCTTGTGGTTGGAGTGTTCCCAGGCAGACGATGAGGCGCTCTTCCTCCAGCCGTCATGTTGCTATGGTCTGGCGATGCAGGAGTCCAAGGACCTGCATCCATTCAATCTCTGGATCCAGCACATTATCCTCTGTCACTTCCGCCACCTACAATCAGACCCTACCACCAGAAATACATTTCCCTCCCCACCCCTATCGCAAAGACCATTCCCTCTGCGACTCCCTCATTAGGTCCACAACCCCCACGAACCCACTCTCCACTCTCAGCATCTTCGCTTGCCACCGCAAGAGATATAAAACCTGCTCCCACACTTCTATCCAAGGCCCCAAAGGATCCTTCCACATCAGGCAGAGATTTTCTTGCACATCCAAACATCTCATCCACTGTCTCCTCTACATTGGGGAGACAGGACACCAACTTGCTGAATGTTTCAGGGACCATTTCTGGGATACATGTACCAACAACCCCATCGCCCTATGGTCAACCACTTCAACTCCCCCTCCCACTCCACCTGGGCCTCCTCCACCACCAAATCCAAGCGAATTCTCACTTGGAGGAGGAACATCTCATCTTCCGCCTTGGGACCCTTCAACCACATGGCATCAATGTCGAGTTCACCAGTTTCCTTATCTCCCCTCCCCCACCTCACCCTAGATCCAGCCCTCCAACTCGGCACCACCTTCTTGACCAGTCGCACCTGTCCATCTTTCTTCACACCGATCTCCTGGACCCTCCCCACTAACCTACCACAATCACCCCCATCTGCATTCACCTAGCACCTTCTCAGCTACCTTGCCCCCAGCCCCACTCCCACCCTCTTATTTATCTCTCAGCACCCCCATTTCCCCCCCATCACCACATTCCTCATGAGCTTATGCCCGAAACGTCGACTCTCCTGCTCCTCAGTTGCTGCCTGACCTGCTGTGCTTTCCCAGCGCCACACTTTTTGACCTGACTCTCCAGCATCTGCAGTCCTCACTTTCCCTCAATTATTTATTGTCTAAGTTAAAAATATGGAGGAGGGGGCAGAGTGTAATGTATCCAGATTTGCTGAGGGTACAAAAATAGGAGGGAAGGCATATTGTAATAAGGACATAAGGAATTGGCAAGGGAACGTAGAATGTTTGAATGAGTATGCAAAAACTTAACAGTTAGAGTTTAATGCAGGAAAATGTGGGGTCATGGACTTTGGGAGGCAGAGTCAATTATTTAAATGGTAAGAGATTCTGCAACACAGAAGGATTAGGATATGCTGTGCATGAAACGGGAAATGTAAGCAAATAATCAAGAAAGCATTTGGAATTTTACCCTTTAATGGTCGGGAGTTGGAGTTTAAAAATAGGGAATCCTTGTTATCGCTGTACAGGGCGTTATTGAGGCTGGATCTGGAATACAGCGAATGTTTTGGTACATGTATTTAACAAAGGACATAACAACAATGGAGGCAGCTCAAGAGAGGTTCATTAGGCTTATTCTGACATGAAAGGATTGACTTCATGAAGAACAGCTAAACAGGTTAGGCCTTTATTCATTCGAAGAATGAGGGGAAACATTTAAGATTCTGAGAGCGGGTTGACAGAGTAAATGTTGAGATGATGTTTTCACTAGTGAGGGAATTTCAAACTAGGGACATCATTACAGAATAACGGAACACTCAATTAACAGATGTGAAGGAATTTCTTTTCCCATAGGGAAGTGCATGTTGGAGTTCTCTATCCCAGATAATTGTGGAGGATGAATCACCAAAACTATTTAAACAGGATATAGATAGATTTTTAGAATATCAGGGAGTTGACAGCTATGCTGAGCTGGCACAAGAGAGGAGCTGAGGCCTGGAACAGATCATCTGTGATCATGTTGAATGGCAGGCTTAAGGTGGAGGGGAGGGTGGGGATGGTGGGGGGTTGGCTGGTTGAGGGTGGTCGGAGGTGGGGGGAACTGTGCGAGTGGCTTATTACTGCTCCTATTTCTATGTTCTATGTCCCTCAACTCTGTCTTAAAATTGTGACCCCCTTACACTAAGAACTCTAACCCTAACACTAATACTAACCCTCTGTCCCTAACACTTGCTGCTACTCTCCCTCATGTCCTGACCAATTCATCCCTCAATCAACATCACAAAAACAGGTTATCTGATCATTACCATTGATGAGTTTGCTGTGTACATATTGAGTACTGTGTTTCCTACATTACAACAGTGACTCGCTTCAAAACATTTAATTGGCTGAAAAATACGCTGAGATGTTCTGCAATCATTGAAAGTGCTATATCAATGCAAGTTTTTTTTCGAACAGCTGGCATAGATTTGACGGACTGTTTGCCTTCCTTTGTTGATCATTCTATGATTCTGTAACTCCACAAACTGTTACTTATCAATATATCCTTCAGAAGAGAATTCTTTGTAATGTCAATAAACCCACTGGATCAAACGGTGCTGGGCATTCCAGAAATGCTTTCGGTTGTGCCTGGAGGTGTGGATAGCCACCATATCAAAGATATGACTCATATTATCAACCAGAATCAAAAACCTAAGAGAGGGAGAGAGTGGGACAACAACTATGGAATCTGAGGTGAGAAAAATAAACTCCCTTTGCATCAACATCTGAGATAATGTGACAGATAAATAACAAAGCAATGTTATACCGAGGGATTGGAATTCAATAATGTCCTTGCTCCAAGGCTGGGAAGGACCAGTAGATAAACATTACATAATTAACTGCAGTTATCATAATGTCAATCTGAGATCATGGAACCGAATGAATTATCTATGTCAAGCCATATCTCAGGCAAAATTTGCAATCACGTAGTAAATCTGGGAAGGGGTGTGTGCAAGAAGAGAAACCAATGTTTATCAATCAGTAAAATCAACATCAGGGATATGAGGGTGAGAGTAATAAAGCTGGATTAAAGTAGATCAAAAAATGATATAAATACTAAGACCTTTCATCAGAATCCAGAAATACAAACCTGAAATGTTAACTCTGTTGCTCTGTCACCAATTACAAGCATTTCCATTTGCTTCTAGAAATCATAGAATCCCTACAGTGTGGAAACAGGCCATTCCTCCCAACAAGTCCACACTGACTCTCCAAAGAGTAACCCACACAGACCCATTACACTACCTTATTACTTTACATTCGCCCCTAACTAATGTACCTAACCTACACATCCCTGAACACTGTGAGCAATTTAGCACAACCAATTCACCTAACATGTACATCTTTGGACTGTGGGAGGAAACTGGAACATCCAGAGGAAACCCACACAGCCACAGGAAGAATATGCAAACTCCACACAGACAGTCACCTGAGGCTGGAATCAAACCCATGTCCCTGGCGCTGTGAGGCAGTAGTGTTAACCACTGAGCCACCGTCTCACCCGTAAAATTTAACTTTTAATTTGGATTCTGAGAATTTACAGTATTTTACTTTTGGATTAAAGTGGATACAACCCTTAAAATGTTCGATACATCATGCATTCACTGACTTCCTTCTGAGCTGTAATTTTTAATGATTCATATCATTAGCAAGAAAGTGGGACTAATTGATTCTTCCAGAGCCAGCACTGGCACAATGGGCAGAATGCCCGCCTATGCTGGATTCTTCCATGATTTCCTGAAACGCCAATTTTCCTGCTCCTTGACCTGCTGTGCTTTTCCAGCACCACTCTAATCTTGACTTGAGTCTCCAGCATCTGCAATACCCACTTCCGCCACTAAGATCAGTCTGTCTATTTTGTTCCTGGTCCCTACTCTTAATAGCTCTCCCCAACACTGTCTAGTGGGAGTGTAGGTACCCTGGGTTACATTATCTGCTCCAAATTTTGGATTGAGTACACCGTACCGAACTCACCATAGATTAGGGTACGAGATTCCACCTGACATCTTTAGTTTGGACTCCAGCAGTGACCTCCTTTCAGGGCTGAGTTTTATTGGTGGTGGGGTAGAGGGTAAGGGCTGGGGTGTACAGCAATCTCCCCCGGCCCAGTTGAAACAGTAGTTGTAAGCCCAGCAACTAAAGCGCCTTATGAAAGGCTGCCCTTTACCTCTGAGAATAGCCTTAACATAGCATTTGGGGCAGGTGCTACCCTTGGGAGCTGCTGGCAAGTCCCAGCAGCCCTCAGGAGAAGATAATATGGATTTTGAGATGAGCTCAGTGTTCTCTTTCAGGGGAGGACAGGGACTCCCAGGAATGGGGGCACTGGGTGCACTTTGGGTTTTGGAGGCACAGAGGGTAACATCACAGGGGTGGGGGATGGGGTGGCAGGGTGTCCCCGGTGTGCACAGGTTACCCTTTCCTACTCAAAAGCAGGTGACTTTCTTCCTTTGCATCTTTTCTCCTGAGATGTTAAAGGAGCAGACTAGCCTCTGTATTTCATCTCCAGGCACACATGGAGGGGTGGAAACAAACCCTTAAGTGGCCATTAATTAGGCCAGTTGGTGCTTTACCCGCCTGTACCTTTTCTTAAAAAACACTGTGGATATTTGGATAAATAATCTGACACACCTCTTCCTAGGCCACATCGGGAACCCATAATGACAAATTTGTACTTTCCCTGAGATTCTTTTGGGTTTGGAATTCATGAGCAGTTTATGATATGTATTCCTGGCATGTAGCAGATGGATACAAAAGGAATTCTCACCCTTTTTTTTTGTCAAAGGTAGTTTTTCATATTAAGACTCACAGAGCTAGTGATTTTCATCTTTTAGCAGCATAACAACAAGCTTACATTCAAAACCCTGACATGAGATGATGCCCAACCTGTGCCCAGTGCAAAAAGTGCTGCATAGAAATAGCTTTCAATCAGCAGTTTGTGATCTTACATTTGGTTTTACTATATTCAAGGACAGGAAGGGCATACACTGATGTATGCGCATGCTGTACAATGCACAGCGCAAATATCTCCAAATACAACACTTGTGGAAAAAAAAGAGAATGAAAATAGTTGTCCTGCCAACACTGGCCTACTCTGATGGGACTTACTACAAAATTGGTTTGTTGCAACTTCATTAATTCTAGCACTGCCAGATCTGTTAACATTTACAATGCTCCTCATCTACCCATTAACAATCCACAGCGGCAGAATCACAAAATTACATTTGTGTTAATCATTTGGCAGCACTTTTCAATCCGACTATGGTTAGTCAAGAGTTAATGTCCTTTTCCAGAGGATTGAACAAAAAATCCAGGCTATAATTCCGGTGTCTGTGAGAAGAAAGTGCTACATTCTCGGAGATTGCACTTTTTTTGTATGAGATATTAATCAGCGCTCCTTTCTGTCCTCTAAAATGGACATAGAAGATTTCATGGTACTCAATCAACCTTACTGGAAAAGACTTAACTGCTCATTATCACATTACTGTTTGTTGCATGAAAATTTATGTTGCATCTCTTACATTCCAACAGGGACGACATTTCAACAAGACTTCATTGGCTGTAAAGCTCTTTGGGACATCTCCCAGTGATGAAAAATGTTATGTAGGGTCTATTTTTCTTTCTTGCCAATATATGATTGAAATAAGTTACATAATTGAGCCAAAAAATGCTGAGTTTCTTTTCAAATCAGGTCTTGGATTTTCATGTGAAGCTTAATCCCAGCCCACTACATTAGAAGTAGGATTATATAATGAACAGCAAAAGGACCAGGAATCTTGTACAGCACAAAATAGCAGCTGTTACTACTTAACAGCTATCATAGCTATCTGAGTAACATGCTGCTGCTTGTTACAACTTTGTCTTTGTGTAACCTGTTACTGTCAGAAGCTGGGGGTCTTCAACTGACATGCAGGTTTAAATCCAAGTGCACACAATGACCTACGGTTGCTAACTGTGATTGGATCTATTTCCAAAGTTTATCTCATGATATCGCTTCTGATTGTTTCCCCCCCACTTGTCCCACACTCATTCCAGCCCCATTGGTTGTCCAGTACTGCATATCCATTGCCTGTTCACAGCCAATTGGAAAGCAAAAGCTCTTCACTATCCCAATTGATGATACTTGTCTTATCAGTATATGCAACACCTTAAGGGGTGGCTCAGTGGTTAGCACTGCTGCCTCACAGCACCAAGGACCTGGGCAATTGTCTGTGTGGTGTTTACACATTCTCTCTGTGTCTGTGTGGGTTTCCTCCCACAATCCAAAGATGTGCAGGTCAGGTGAATTGGCCATACTAAATTGCCCATAGTGTTAGGTTCATTAGTCAGCGGAAAGGGTCTGGGTGCGTTACTCTTCAGAGGGTTAGTGTGGACTTGTTGGACTGAAGGGCCTGTTTCTGTGCTGTGGGAAATCTAATCTTAACTCTTGTATTTTTCAACTAATAAAATAATAAAGAAACTGCTCTTTATGTTAAATTTCCCAATGATACTTCCTCATAGTTTTCCTCAATAGTTTCCTGGAGATGAATGTTTAATTCTTGCTTCGAGGTCCTACAATTATTACTTCTATTTTAGTTTAAAGATTAAAACATACTTGCGCACTCCAAATAAAAACTCTGTTGTGATGCAATGACTGTATGATGGAATTTAACTTTACAGCAGCCAATAATTGAAGTGCCGTGCCTCATCCAGGTAAAGAAAGAAAACCCAATAATTATATACAGTTCAAAGCAGAAGGAAAATTAGGGGGGAGTGCATGTTCAAAGTACATGTAAAAATTATAGGGACATATTCTCCTCCATTTTCAAGTAGACATGAGTACAAAGTAGGGAACACCCATTTTAAAATTAGTGAAACTAAGAAAACATGTTTCATATATATCAAGATAAAAATAATTCATACCAAACTGGGTATATGATAGATTTGAGTGAAGATGAGTGTTCAGCCCATTTGATCTTATCCTTCCAGAGTATCAACCACACATTACCATGAGTGAAGTCAGCTGGTTGAGATGTAAACCATTTAAACCACGTTAAAAATCACACAACACCAGGTTATAGTCCAATAGGTTTAATTGGAAGCACTAGCTTTCGGAGTGCTGAGAAGGAGCAGCATTCTGAAAGCTAGTGCTTCCAATTAAACCTGTTGGACGATAACCTGGTGTTATGTGATTTTTAACGTGGTTTAAATGGTTTACATCTCAACCAGCCTTATTTGCTTTTTAGCTACCTATTCCAATCACCAATTGTTGTGAAGAAACCCATTTTTCACCCCTGCACATGCCTTGTTCTGATGTATGTGTAACAATTGGTCCAGGTTTACTTTCTCTACTGTATGAGAAGTATCTTAAAACATCTGAAAAAAATCCCTCAGTTTTCAAGGCTGTATGGTTTGCCAGTAACATTGCCCAAAATCTGTTCAAAATACTACGTTGATTAAAATGAACCAAGCTGACCCAAGGCACAGCTTATACCTTAGCATAAGTAACAGTACCAAAACTGGCCATTCAGCCCATTTGGTCTATGCTGGTATTTATAGATCACACCAGCAAGCATTGCCCAGTGATGTATCCTTCTATTACTTTCTCCTCCTTTCAACTTGTCTTTAAGTGCATCCAACCTAGTCACTTCAACAACTCTGGTGATGCATTTTGCAGTATCATCGCATTCTGGGTATGACATTTCTCCTGAATTCTTAATCAGGTTTTTTTGTGATTATGTAACCACATTGGAGGCTCCTGGCTTCTGCTTATTTTCCATTGCAGGTTACAATGGGTAATGAGGATAAAGCTGGGGAAATTCAGCCACATCAATGTATTGAAGTATAAATGGCTGCGCTCATCAAACAAAACGTCACATATTTCCATATTAAGTATTGGAAAGTTAGAAATGCAACAAACACATCAGAAGGATGTGTGTACAAGCCTCCTCTCCAGTTCCCAGTATAAGACCAGGACAATTTCCTCATTATCCTTAGAAGCCCTACTTGTGAAAACAGGCCATTCAGCCCAACAAGTCCATATCAACCTTCCAAAGATCTTCCCACTCAGACCCATCCCCGAAAACCTGCATTTCCAATGGCTAACACACCTAACCCACACATTCCTGAACACTATGGGTAATCTAGCATGGTCAATCCACCTAACCTGGAGAAAGTGAGGACTGCAGATGCTGGAGATCAGAGTCAAAAAGTGTAGCACTGGAAAAGCACAGCCACTCAGGCAGCGTCCGAAGAGTAGGAGAGTCAATGTTTCGAGCATAAGCTCTTCATGCTTACGGTCAAAACTTCAACTCTCCTGCTCCTCGGATGCTGCCTGGCCTGCTGTGCTTTTCCAACGCTACACTTTTTGACTCCAATTCACCTAACATGCACATATTTGAATTGTTGGGAGGAAACCCCAGGACCCAGCAGAAACCCACACAGAGACAGGAAGAACGTGCAAACTCCACGCAGATAGTTGCCCGAGGGTGGAATTGAACTTACTGCAGTACTGTTGGATGTACTCTCTTACAGATGAAACTTTCATTTAACATCAAAGCCATTCTCTTATGTGAATGTAAAAGGTCTCATGGTACATTGTTGAAGAAAATCAAGGACATTCTCCCCAGTGTTCCAGCCAGTACTTATCTCTCAAGTAACATCACTAAAAATCTCATCATCCAACTATTACCATGTGTTTCCCACAGTTAATGCAATTCAAAGGTTCTCATGTAGAACAGACAAGGAGTAATTCATTAAGTTTGATGACAATAAAAAGTGAAGCAAAGGCACACCGACAAATAAAGAGATTGGGCAATAAGGCAGAAAATGAGTCTAAATGTAGGAAAATATTGCAGGAAGAAGTAAAAACACAATATTTTATAAAACAATGAGAAACTTCAAAGTGCTAGCAAAATTGGACATCCTTATGGAAGGACACTTGTAAGCAGAATTTTCCCTTCAAAGGCTGAGGTTTCAGAACCCAAATCTAATAGGGTGGTAGGGTAGTTAGTGACCTGAGTTTTCACAGCACTACGTTGTAATCTGGAAAATATGAATTTTTTTTTTCAAGTTTTGTTTCAAAGCAGCAGAAACCCAAAGTTGTTTTTATTAAATGTGGGTTCCCTGTCAAATTAAGGGTGGTGGGCAGGCTCCCTTGGCTGAAATTATTTTTCATTTATCTTCCAGCTTTTGATCAACAATAGGTTGTGGTGAAGGATAATTAACAGAACTTCAACATGGAGGCACACTCTCAACTCTTAAAAATTTAGTGAAATTAGAAATGGCAATCAGGCCATCGCTATGAGGAAGGGGAAAACACTCCAGGGTGTCCTTTCATGTCTGACTGGTTGAGGGTACAGGTAAAGGCCCATCAGTACAGATGGTTCTACCCCCACTAAATTGCCTGTTACAATTGGCAACTGGCGATCAACTGGAAGTTCCATTCACCCCCCACCTCCAATAAGTGCCATTAAAAAGGCTTAAAACAAGCCTAATTGGCAGTCCACTCTGACTGATTAGTCAGTTTCCTGAATCTCTCTTCCCTAAAATGGCTGGCACCAGGACCAGAGGGAAGAAACTCATACTCGAGTCAATGCTGGATTCTTAAAGATCCCACCTGTCTTTATTCCAGTCATTGGCAGGACCTGAAAGTTCTGCCAGAATGTTATCTTGCACGTATAGCAAGCAGTTAGGAGGGCAAATGTTATTTACTTTTATTGCAAGAGGAAGTCTTGCTACCAAATAGAGGGTTTGGTGAGACAAGATCTGGTAAATTATATTGCTCCCCTTGTCTAAGGAATGATACCCAGAAGCTATTTCACAGGATAGACAGTCTAGAACTAGGGGATATGATTTCAGCATAAAGGGTGGATCATTTAAAACATAGAAGGAAAGGCAATTATTCACCTAGAATCTATAAGTCTTTGGAATCCTCCAATTCAGCCACTGTGGACGCTCAGCAAAGTAAATTCAAGAGTGAAGTAGATTTTTAAGACTCAAGGGGAAACCAAGGGATAAACAACTTGGTTGGGGAGGTGGAAACGAGATAAGTCAGCAGTGATCTGACTGAATGACAAAGGAGAATCATGAGGCAGAATGATCTAGTCCCTCTCCTAATACTTATTTTCTTAGTGGATCTGAAACATTTTGGATGTTCTGAGATTGTGAAAGGCACCCTAGAAATTCAAGTATTTTCTTGTCACAATTTAGATGAAAAATATAACAGCAATTTCAAAAGAAACTTTCACTATACCTCCAGGACTTTTGAGTGGTGGTAGGGTGAAGCAGACAATTGCCAGGGGCTCAATAATCTCCCTTTTAGACTTGCCTATTTCAGCTGGAACTCACTAAAGAAAATGGCCCCTGATATTGATCACTGGAAGTGTGAATGGGTAAATGTTAGAATTGGGCTTTATCATGATGCAGCATTCAGTCAAATAGCTCAAAATGATGACCACTTTGGCAAGGTACCCAAGAGTGCCATGGTAAATATCATCCAATAAGAAATTACCAGAAAGGCATAAATAACATTTAATAAAAGTAACTTTGGGTTTCTGCTGCTTGAAAACATAATTTGAAACAATATTGAATATTTTCCAGATCAAATGTGAAAAATCAAGAATGTGATTAATGTCATGCATTGATATATTAAAACTTTAGAATTACAGGCAAATTTAACTCAAAGAAGCAATCACTATTCATATGAATAATATAAGGTTCTGCCCTGCAGAATATTATAATTCTTGAACAGAAATTATTAGGCTTTTGCGATGTACAGAAATAAATGACAAACTATGCAAAAAATAGCAGCTATTTAATATACTAGGTTCTACTAATTACAGTACCCTTGGCAGCAAACGCCTCCAATACCTCAAAGTCCAAATTTTTAAAAACATTCTGTGTGGGTATTGCTGGCAAGATTGGCATTTATTACCCATCCATGGCTGGCTTGAAAAGGAGCTGGTGGAGCACCTTCTGAAGTCATTTCAAATGCCAGTTAAAAGCTAAAGATGATGCTGTAGGACTACAATCACAACAGACCAGACAGCAGGTTTCACTTCCCTGAAGGGCCTTCATGAACTAATGAATGTTTCTAAAAACAATCCGGCAGTTTTATTAAATTATTTTATTTGCAGACTTTCAAGATTGAATTAAAATTCTCAAATTACTATGATGGAATATGAAATCTTGCCCTCTGAATCATTATTCCAATAACTTACACAACCGTATCCATATTGTGTGTGCTAACTGCATCAGGGAATATGATGTCTAAGAGGTTTTTTTATTCATACATTGGATACGGGCATTATTGGCTGGGTTAATATTCGATGTCCATCTCAAAACATCCTGGATAGAGTGGTGCTAGACTGCTTTCTTGAAACACTGCAGTCCTGGAGAAGTATGGAGTTACAACGCTATTAGGAAGGGTGTTCCAGGATTGTGACCTAGCAATAGTAAAGGAATGGTGATATAGTAACAAGTCAAGATAGTGTGAGGATTGAAGACATCAGCAAAGCTAAGTTCATCCCTAGCCTCATTCCGTGTCACAACCGTACAACTGCCAAAATCAAAGCTGAGCAGTAGACATTTAGGTCGAATGGTCCATAAAAAAGAACAGGAGACGTGGACAGCCAGCATACCCTTGCTATTGCTAAATTAGCAGAACAGGAATGGGGATGGTTTGAAGTTAGGGCTATGGCTCAGTAGCAGCCAATGAAATGACCTACATGGAAAGATAAATTGTAAAGCATGACCAAAGTGGAATAATGGAAGCCCCTATTAAGTGAATGACCAATACTCTTTTTGGAAATCACAGCACTACTTTCTTGAATATATTCAGAAGTTTAATTATTATTGTGACCACATATTTTAAAAAGATCAGGTTTTCTGGTAGAACATCAGGTTTTCTTGTCGAGCTCACTGTCCATATTTTTATAGTTCCCATTGCCATATATACTCTTGACCATTTCAGACAATCACACATGTGAAATAAAAGTTTGAAAATGCTTTTCCTTCAAAAGATGGAATTCACAAAAATGTGCTATTACTAACAGGCAAAAAAAACATTTTCAGACTGTACAGACCAGAAATAAATGTTATTTTCCAGCTTTTTGTATCATTTATTAATGCAAAATAATTTTACTTAAAATGCTTTAAATTAGAAAGGAGGGGAAAGAAAGGAACATATTGAAAAGACTGGGATTTTATTTTACAAGAACGCAATTTTCTGAACAGCTTGGTTAAAGATCATATTCTTCCAGTAAAATAAATCAATGATATGCTGGAAAGTCATACCTGCAGTCTCCTAAATGCAATAAAATATACAAGTAGTCCACAGAATAATAAAACATTAAAAAGAATACAGTAGAAGCAAGCTTAATATACACTCAATGGTGCGAGAATAAACTCAACATCCGTCTTCAAGGCTCCCCACCCGATCCCCTCTGAAGGAACTGCGTAGTTCATATTAAAACAAGAACAATGTGCAAGATTGCCCCACAGTCTTGTGGATAAGCTCTGGAAAAGAAAGTACTGGCAGAGGCTTCTCAAATGGTCCGTGCCTCTCATTTGTGTTAAGTCCCATTGAGGCTTTACGGAGACACAGCCTATTAATCAACAGCACCATTTTTAAAAGTTCTTCATTATATGTTCTCCATTCACTTGAAACCATGTCCTTTCAGCAGCATTTTAGACATTCTTGCCATGTATTTGAATGCCTTTTTTTTCAATGTATATAAAACATCAAGATGCCTCCCGTCAGTTCACTGAGCAGTCTCATTCCACAATATTCCTCCTGATTGCCTTGGAATTAAGACAGTTTTTTTTGTCCATTTTCAATTTGCTGGGAAAACAGTTCTAATGAGGGCAAAGGAAAATAACAGTCGAGAAAAAGCACCTTTGGCAATAGGCTTTTGGCATGTAACAAAAGAGATGTATGTGCATGCCCCCCACTGTAAGTCCTCATGTAGCTTATTTTCACCTCACATCTGCAAGAAAAGGAAAATTAAACATAAATAACAGCAATACTGCATCTTAAGTAAATAGCAAGCAATCAATCCTTTTTAGAGCACAGTATGAAATGGGTCTAGTGTACATTGTGGTTTATTAAATCGAGAGTGACATCTTAATGTCAAAGTCTTTGCTAATGTTTTCTTGGCAAATCACTCATTCAAGCCCACATGTGTAGGCATTGTAGTAAAGGAATTTGATGATCGCAAACAGAACAATCAGTTAACAGCAGATCATGTTGTAAGTTTCAACCACTTGTTTAAAAATATAATTAGCAAGCTTCTTTTGTGCAATCAAACGTACATAGCTGAAGGATTGTGCACAGATATATGCTTTTCGGATATCAACATTAAACCAACACGAGTGTGTAACTGTTCATCTCCACTCAATTTGCTTCCAACTCCTGTTCCAAATAGGTCTTTCAGCTGTATATAGTTAGAAGAAAGCAAACTGCTGCCAGCAATTCACCATTAAGGACCTATTCAGTTGAGACAAATTCTATCCCTGCTCAAGTTCTGAACATATAATTTTAAGCAGTAATCCCTGACTCGTGGTCGGGACTACACTGTGCAGTTGCTGAGGGTCTGCACACACCTATCGACGTGCCAATATATTGACTTCCAGTTGCTGACACCCAGGAACCTCTGAAGTCCATGCAGGGAAAAAAATCAGAGGGGACTTAGGGCGAAATACTATCTTGGAGAAGTCGTGAAAAAGTGATAATGTCTCTGGACTATTAAACAAGAACATCAGGTTCAAGTTCAGGGAACATTGGTTTGAATCATACCACAACAGACAGTGAAACTTGAATTCAATAAAAGTCATGGAAGAAGAAGTTTGCGATCATGTAACCCCTGCTAATTGTTGTAAAAACTCATCTGATTCACTAATGATCCTTATGTGGTCTAGTCTAATCTACATATGATTTCCGATACACTAAAACGTGGTTGATTCTTAAATGCCCCTCTAAGAATGGGCAACAAATGCTGGTCTAGCCAGCAATGCCCATATCCCAGGAATAAATAACAAAAAAAAACCACAATCCTGCTGAATTTCCTCTGTCCAATACAAGGACAAACTGAGAAGATATCAGCCCTGTTAAGACTGGCTCACGCAAGATCCAGAATAACATTTGGGATAGTTTGGGTTGGGGTGAATACTGTGAGGTACAGCTTAAAACCGGTGACATTTTTGGGACTCAGATGTTATAATCAAAAATAGCACAATATTAGTGACACTGGAGTCCAAAATGATAATGCTCTGAGAAGTAAATGGTTAAAGGAACAGTGTCCAATCAAGTAACTGGAGGAAAGGCAACTGCAGCACGACACTGCACAGATACAAGATTTATTTTAAAACAAAGATTTGCAGAGCAGCCAATTATCAAGCTCGGCACTAAATGGTGTTTGGTAATCATCGCCTCAGCAACTGAGCATTCCATTCAGTCCACAATCATCACTTCCGCATATGGATTGCTCAGTAGCACTCCCAATTCTCCAGTGGATAAAGGCACCGTTCAACGTATTAAATCACATAGCCCTGAAACTTCCTTGCCAGTGCTCAGTTTAGTCAGAGTAGCACGGCATTACAAACTGCTCCTGTGTTTCTGGGCTAAAGTGTTGAGAGGAACTTACGTTTCCATTTCTGACCTGACTGTTATCCAAAGGGCCCCCTTACATACGCGAAGGAAATGGGAACAGATTGAAACTTGCCTGTTATATCCTTCATGTAAACAGGCCTACCACCACCTGGCTGAAGTAGCCAAAAGTGGAATCATAAATAAGAAGATAACAGTAAATAAATGAGTAAGGGTAGTGTGAGGTGAGAACGACTGAGGAACCTTACTTATTCAGACAAAATATTTCGTTTGATCTAACCATGAACACAAAATGCATTTATAAACAAACAAAGTTATAAAGATGCAGTCGTTTCACACAAAATCAATTCACACAGGGCAAGTCATTGAGATTTGTACAAGAAATCAAGCAGTCAACAATCAGCAATAGTGCAGGAAAAGGTCAGGCTAGGATTGTGCAGGTGCATGCCCTTCAAATCAGTGAAAGGTAAAATAAGCAGTGAAGGTGTGAAACATCCAGCAGTGATCAGCTTCAGGAAGCATAACTCCCCAAAGGCAGAATCAATCAAGCCCATCAAAAAATCATTTCTACCCAATCTCAAGGTGATATGTGCTACAAACTGGAATGTGATTGTGTTAAATTATAGCATCTGATTATTAATTTTGCTGATGATTTATGCAGGCTGATATCAGTTATCAGCACAGCAGGTCCTACCTGAATGCATCCCAGAGCTTTTATGTTGGAAACACATCCTTGTCAGGTGCCAGTATTAACTTTTTACGCTTCCGTTTTTTAATTTTTTCACTATTTCTTCCTTTAAAGCGCTTTGGGCTGGTGAAAGGCCCTAAGAAAATGCACTTGTGTTGGAATTTATACAGATAGAAACAAGTACTGGAGCTGTTTCTAGCCAAAAACAGATCACAATCTTACTAACTCAGCAGCTTTATCATACTTCATTGACCACTAAATGCAGGGTTACCATCTTTTTGTTCAGTCTCAAACTGATGAAGGGGCAGGAGGCTCGACTTATTGGAAGGAAGAATAATTTCAACAAGAGAATTAGTGCACGTGTATAGTAGCTCAGAGTTATTCAACTCAATTTTAAGAAGTTCAATTTTTTAAAAATCAATTTTATCACTTTCCTATCTTACTTACTTTGTTCAATAAGCCTTTTAACTATTAGCAGTGGTTAAGTCTTGAACTAAGCTGGCTAAGAGCAGGTCTGGATCAAAAAAACTTTAGAGTTAGAAAAATGTGAAATACAGTGACTCTGAAAGTCAGTGTAATATCAAAAGGGAGTATGATTATCAAAGTACATGGACAGGAACCAGGAAATGGGGATTAAAGAGTTGGTTGACAAAAGTTCTCAACTGGCTGAAGCGACCAGTCCTGTTCCTGCATCAGCTTTTGTGGATAATAAGAAGCTTAATGCTTCAAACATTAACTTGTTCTTACAAAACCTCTTACTCTGGGCTAGAAGGTCTTGATTCAAGATCAACCTGCTCTGGAAATGTCATAACATGGTTGATCAAAATAACTGCAAAAAACTTATTTCAAAAATATTGATTCTGTTTAACTTTAGTCCTCAATAAAACAGCATACTAATAACACTCAAACAAACACATTAGTGTCTGCTAGTGATTTCACAAAATATCATTCCAATTTCAAGGCTTCAACTTCCAAATTATTGCTAAGATGATCAAATGAGGGATGATTTGTAGGTCTCCATACTAAAGATGAAGACCTACTATCTGGTTTACAATTTAGCAATTGCAAGACAGACCTTAAAAACTAAGTAGTCTGGTCATCCAATTGTAGCAACTCTATCAGTAAGAATTTAACAATGTTAGAATGCATCTGCTGAAGAAACTGCAAATTATATTTTAATATTGCCAAATGTACTGTTTAATAATGCTAAATAGTTTAATAACAACAACATCTCTTTAAAAAGCACCTTTAACATAGCAAAACATCCTAAGGCACTTTCACAATAACACTAAACACAGATAAACCAAAGCACTTTAGATGCAGTCAAGTACCTTCATGTTCTCTGTATTCTGAATTAGAATGTAGTAATGTGCACATACATTCCAGGTGCTCTTCTAACCTCACTATAACCTCCTTTAATCTGGGCTTGCGCCTTATATACTCCACTTTTGCAACCTGTAAATCAACAAAAGGTATGTTAATAGCCTTATCCTATAGTTACTACATGATATAATGAAGAGAATGAATTCAGTTCATGGGAATTAAAACATTCACTATTATGGATTCAATATTTCCAACATAGTTTTGTTCTGTTTTTAAATATAAGGTACATTACATAAATTATCTTGTGTTTCCATGGGCAAACTGTAGGAACAACAAATACAATATTGGATTTAGGGTTACTGAGATGAAAGTACGGAAAATAAATAGTATTACCTACAACAGTATCCCAATGAAAAATCAATCAATGCAGCACTTCCCTCCAATAGTGGAATATGTCTACTGTTTGAATGCAGTCATTAACCTCTTCTAGTCAACTGTGTTAATCTAGCACTTAAAGCAGCTTTACAATAAAGTTTTCCAAAGCACTAAGCATTGTGTGAATAAGAATAGATTAAAATCTACAGTCAAATGTATAAGTTCAGTTTTAAGTCATAAAAAATTGTAAATGCAAAAAACAGAGCAACACTGTAAAGCAAAATTTAGACAGTGCATTTGATATAAACCTTTAAATGCTATTCCACTGGGCCTCTTCTCTGCATCAACACTAAATTTCTACCTGTTCAAAGCAGACAGCTTTTCATGATCTGCAAATTATAAAATAAGATCAGTTTGTATTCTCACACAGGTATTAGTCAGCAAGTGCAATTCACAATCCAAGATGGAGGATGGGATAAAATTGTGGCTGTAAGAGCTGCTCCTTTTTTGAGGTATTTCCGTCATTGGAGGTGATTTCCTTCAATCCGAGGAGCAGTAACTACTGTTTTATATGCTGTTGCTTTGTTTGGGAACTTTGGGGGAAAAAGATCAAAACAACAGCACTTTTAAAAAAGGAGAAAGACAGACAAAAGGCTGCAACCACATGGTCAGTGAGGGAGAGAGAAAAAGAAACCTACACTGCTAACTGACACAGCAGTTAATCTGCACAGTTACTTCCTTTGCTGTTTGAGTTCATGTATCTCTGGACATTGGAGTGTATCTAGAAAATAATTAACAAACAGCGAAATTCACAGCTGACCTTGTAAGAATCTGTGTGGGAGAGCTCACAGCATAGGAACAGATACATGCATAGCTTTTAAGCTTTGTTGTAAGTCTCCAATAGTGAGTAGAGTGGGTCCTTTCTTGATTATATGTTTTAGGGAGATCTGTCTCTTGATTATATTTTAAAAATATAAACGACGAGAATTAAAGGAACACTTTTTTAGAGCAAAAGGATAGTGCTATCTTCTGGGTCTGTAGATTGTGAAGAAGGAAAGTTGGCCTTTAGTAGAGTGATGTGCTCTTCCTGTTGGATGTGGAGGTTTAGAGAGAATTTCCATGTTACTGATGATTATGTCTGCAGGAAGTGTCTTTGGTTGCAAATCCTATCAGATCACATGGATTGATTTGAGTGGCATTGAGAGGAATTTACAAGAGCTAGGGAATATGATGGATGGCAGTTATAGGAAGGCAGAAAAGCTACAGATAAAATCAGATAGATGGGTTAACTACAGAAAAGGTAGGAGGGGTACACAGATAGTGCAGGAGTTTTCTGTGGTTATTCCCATTTCAAACAAGCTTGCTATTTTGGAAAATTTATGGGGTGATGGACTCTCAGGGGCATGTAGCACATACATCCAAGTTTTTGCTATCGAGACTGACTCCAAAGTAATGAGGAGTATGTTGTGTTCCAAGCAATCAACTGTAATAGGGGACTTTCTAGTCAGAGGCACAGACAGACGTTTCTGCGGCCAACAGTGAAAAATCAGAATGTGTGTTGCCTCCCTGGTTGCAGGATCAAGGATGTCACAGAGAAGGTGCAGAATGTTCTCAAAGGGGAGAGAGACCAGCAGGAAGCCATTGTACACATTGGAGCTAATGGCATAGAAAGGGAAAAGGTTGAGATTCTGAAGGGAGAATATAGAAAGTTAGGCAGGAATTTAAAAAAAAGGTCCTTGAGGGTAGTAATATCTGGATTACTCCCAGTGCTATGAGCTAGTGAGGGTAAGAATAGGAGGATAGAGCAGATGAATGCATGACTGAGGAACTGGCGCAGGGGAGAAGGGTTTACATTTTTGGAACATTGGAATCTCTTATATGGTAGAAGCGATCTGCGCAAGGAGGACGGATTGAACTTGAATTGGAAGTGGACTAATATATTGGCAGGGAGATTTGCTAGAACTCCTCGGGATAATTTAAACTAGTAAGGTGGGGGAGTGGGACTCAGGAAAATAGTGAGGAAAGACATCAATCTGAGACTGGTTTCGTTGGGAAAGGGAGCGAGTCAAACAGTCAAGACAGACAGGAACAAAGCAGAGAACAAGGTAGGACTGATAAATTAAACTGCATTTACTTCAATGCAAGAAGCCTAACAAGTCAGGCAAATTAACTCAGGGCATGGTTAGGAACATGGGACTGGGATATCATTGCAATCACAGAAACTTAGCCCAGAGATGGTCAGGACTGGTAGCTTAATGTTCCAGAAGGCAGCATTACTGCTATACTGACAGAGGATATTCCTGGGAATATGTCCAGGGAAGTTATTTGTGTGGAACTGAGAAATAAGAAAGGGATGATCACCTTATTGGGATTGTATTACAGAACCCCCTAATAGTCAAGAGGGAAATTGAGAAACAAATTTGTAAAGAGATTTCAGTTATCCGTAAGAATAATAGGATGGTTATGATTAGATTAGATTACTTACGGTGTGGAAACAGGCCCTTCGGCCGAACAAATCCACACCAACCCGCCGAAGCGCACCCACCCAGACCCATTCCCCTACATTTACCGCTGTACCTAACACTACGGGCAATTTAGCGTGGCCAATTCACCTAACCTGCACATTTTTGGACTGTGGGAGGAAACCCATGCAGACACGGTGAGAATGTGCAAACTCCACACAGTCAGTCGCCTGAGGCGGGAATTGAACCCGGGTTTCTGGCGCTGTGAGGCAGCAGTGCTAACCACTGTGCCACCGTGCCGCCCACGGTTATGGTAGGGGATTTTAATTTTCCAAACTCAGACTGGAACTGGCATAGTGTTACGGGTTTAGATGGAGAGGAATTTGTTAAGTGTGTACAGGAAAATTTTCTGATTCACTACATGGATGTACCTACTAGAGAAGGTGCAAAACTTGACCTACTCTTGGGAAATAAGGCAGTGGGGGAGCACTTTAGGGCCAGCAGACCATAATTCTATTAGATTTAAAATAGTGATGGAAAAGGAGAGACCAGATCTAAAAGATGAAGTTCTACATTGGACGAAGGTTAATTTTGACGATATTAGGCAAGAACTGGGGGCAGATGTTCGCAGGTACAGGGACAGCTGGAAAATGGGAAGCCGTCAGAAATGAGATAACAAGAGAAAAGAGACAGTATATTCCTGTTAGGGTGAAAGGAAAGGCTGGTAGGTATAGGGAATGGTGGATGACTATAGAAATTGAGGTTTGGTTAAGAAAAAGAAGGAAGCATACATCAGGTATAGACAGAAGAGATTGAATGAATCCTTAGAAAAGTATAAACACAGTAGGAGTATCCTTAAGAGGGAAATCAGGAGGGCAAAAAGGAGACATGAGACAGCTTTGGAAAATAGGGTTAAGGAGAAGCCAAAGGGATTTTATAAATAAATTAAGGACAAAAGGGTAACTAGGGAGAGAATTGGGGCCTTCAAAGATCAGCAAGGCAGCTTATGTGTGGAGCCGAAGGAGAAGGGGGAGATACTAAATGAGTATCTTGCATCAATGTTTACTGTGGAGAAGGACATGGAAGATATAGACTGTAGGAAAATAGATGGTGACATGTTGAAAAATGTCCATATTACAGAGGAAGAAGTGCTGGATGTCTTCAAAAGCATAAGTGGATAAATCCCCAGGACCTGATCAGGTGTACCCTAGAACTCTGTGTGAAGCTAGGGAAGTGATTACTGGACCCTTTTCTGAGATATTTGTATCATCAATAGTCACAGGTGAGGTGCCAGAAGACAGGAGGTTGATGTGGTAAATATGGTGCCACTATTTAAGAAAGGTGGTAAGGAAAAGCCAGGGAACTATATACCGGTGAACCTGACATCGGTGGTGGGCAAGACGTTGGAGGGAATCCTGAGGGACAGGATTTACATGTATTTGGAAAGGCAAGGACTGATTAAGGATAGTCAGCATGGCTTTGTGCGTGGGAAATCATGTCTCACAAACTTGATTTAATTTTTTGAAGAACAAAAAGGATTGATGACAGCAGAGCAGTCAACATAATCTATATGGACTTCAGTAAGGCGTTCCCCATGGGAGACTCGTTAGCAAGGTGAGATTTCATAAAATACATGGAGAACTAGCCATCTGGATACAGAACTGGCTCAAAGGTAGAAGACAGAGGATGGTGGTGGAGGGTTGCTTTTCAGACTGGAGGCCTGTGACCTGTGGTATGCCACAAGGAGCGATGCTGGGTCCAATGCTTTTCATCATTTATATAAATGATTTGGATGTGAACATAGGAGATGGGCCATTGGGCTCAGGAGATAATTTAGATAAATATGAGGTGCTGCATTTTGGAAAAGCAAATCAAACCAGGACATATATACTTAATGATAAGGTCTTAGGGAGTGTTGCTGAACAAAGAGACCTTGGAGTGCAGCTTCATATCTCCTTGAAAGTAGAATTGCAGGTAGATAGGATAGTGAAGAAGGCATTTGGTATGCTTTCCTTTATTGGTCTCCTTCCTATTGGAAGTATGTTGTGAAACTTGAAAGGATTCAGAAAAGATTTACAAGGATGTTGCCAGGATTGGAGGATTTTAGCTATAGTGAGAGGCTGAATAGAGCAGGGCTATTTTCCCTGGAGTGTCGGAAAGTGAGGCGTTACCTTATAGAGGTTTATATAATTATCAAGGGCATGGATAGGATAAATGGACAAGCTCTTTTCCCTGGGGTGGGAAAATCTAGTAGGAGATTAGATTAGATTAGATTACTTACAGTGTGGAAACAGGCCCTTTGGCCCAACAAGTCCACACCGACCCTCCGATGGGGCAGCTTTTTCACACAGAGAGAGTGGTGCGTGTGTGGAATGAACTGCTAGAGGAAGTGGTGGAAGCTGGTACAATTACAGCATTTAAAAGGCATCTGGTGGGTATATGAGTAAGAAGGGTTTGGAGGGATATGGGCCAAGTGCTGGTAAATTGGACTAGATTAGGTTAGGATATCTGGTCAGCATGGACGAGTTGCACTGAAGGGTCTGTTTCCGTGCTATACATCTCTATGAGGTCCACTTCTTTTTGTCATTTATATAAATGATTGGGATGTGAGTATAAGAGGTATAGTTTGTAAGTTTGCAGATGACACCAAAATTGGAGGTGTAGTGGACAATGAAGAAGGTTACCTCAGATTACAGTGGGATCTTGATCAGATGGGCCAATGGGCTGAGAAATGGCAGATGGAGTTTAATTTAGATAAATGCGAGGTGCTGCATTTTGGGAACACAAATCTTAGCACGACTTATACACTTAATGGTAAGGTCCTAGGGAGTGTTGCTGAACAAAGAGACCTTGGAGTGCAGGTTCATAGCTCCTTGTAAATACGAGTTGCACATAGATAGGATAATGAAGGCATTTGGTATACTTTCCTTTATTGGTCAGAGTATTGAGTACAGGAGTTGGGAGGTCATGTTGAAGTTGTACAGGACATTGGTTAGGCCATTTTTGGAATATTGCGTGCAATTCTGTTCTCCTTCCTATCGGAAGAATGTTGTGAAACTTGAAAAGGTTCAGAAAAGATTTACAAGGATTTTGCCAGGTTTGGAAGATTTGGAACATAGGGAGAGGCTGAATATGCTGGGGTTGTTTCCCTGGAGCATCAGAGGCTAAGGGGTGACCTCAGAGGTTTATAAAATCAAGAGGGGCACGAATAGGATAAATAGACAATGCTTTTTCCCTGGGGTAGGTTGGGGTCCAGAACTAGAGAGCATAGGTTTCGGGTGAGGAGGAAAGGATGTAAAAGGGACCCAAGGGGCAACTGTTTCATGCAGAGGGCAGTGCATGTATGGAATGAGCTGCCAGAGGAAGTGGTGGAGGCTGGTACAATTACAACATTTAAAACGCATCTGGATGGGTATATGAATATTAAGGGTTTAGAGGGATATGGGCCAAGTGCTGGCAAATGGGACTAGATTAGGTTGGAATATCTGGTCAGCATGAACAAGATGGACTGAAGGATCTGTTTCCATGTTGTACATCTCTATGACTATGACTCTATGCTGCCAGACCTGCTGAATTCCTCCAGCTAAAAAAGTTTGAGCTGACAAAAAGTTTATATTTCAGAAGACGTCTAGATTGTGAATATCAATAATTCCCTCCAATAAATTAACTGCGGAGCATACACACATCATTCCAGTTCCCATCTCCTCAGCCTCCTGGGATACTTTACTATATCAATGGAATTATGTGAATGCAAGTTATTGCCACTATAATGATTCTGATAATGAATTAGCAGGCGATAATCACACTACCCAAAGGTGAAAAATTTGACTTCCATTTAGCATTCATAATTAAAGCAGAAAAGTTACATTGAAAGATTCTGAGGCATCATAAAAAAACCAAAAGGCCTTCTATTACTGTTTGCAGAAGGAAACCCTTTATCCCCAATCAATACTGTTTAAGTGCATGTCTACTGGATTTGGTAGACTGTATTGCTCAAAACAGTCCAGTTAATCACAAAGTTATACAATCACTATGGGCTGGACAATAAATCTAGGATTACATACATCCAATGAATAATTTTAATTCTTTTTGCCCATTTAGCAGCTCCTCATAAAACACTACGAGAGAACTAAGAGACTCTTTCCTGTGCCTGTGTACAACTTTAGTCTATCATTACTGTATTCCTGTTCAATAGAAATATCTTCAAGATTTTAGGAAAATCTAATCCAGACATATTTTGGAAAATTATTGCCTGTTCTTTAGCTTGGATGATGATATCTAACTAAAGACAATATATAAATAAAAGACTTTATAAAATATAAAGATAATAATATAAATAAAATAAAATTATTTTCAATAGTGGAAACAAAATCATTCAGTAGCACATGCTTGGATTTCTGATATGTTGCTTTCAAGCTGGCAGTGCAGATATGTAAAGTCACTCTCAAAACATATTTTAAAATATAGAGATATGTAGAGCTGCAGAATTCAGTTTAAAGCTATTAAAAGGTATTCTGCTATTTTATTGGATTAGTCCTCTGCAAACATTGTTCTATCTTTATGGCCTATAGAATCACTGGTGAATCTCTCAGCAAGGAACAGAAAAAAGCTTCATTTGTCATTAGTAGACATATACACACACTCACACATTGAAATATTTTTATGGCTGAAACCCTTGCTGGAAAGTCACCTCTCTGGATGACAAAAATAGGTGATAATGGTAATGTTCTTAGCATGACAAAACTCTAGTTCAGTGTGAGAAGGAAAACTTCAAAAGGCAAATCACTTCTATTGTGATAAACAAACAAAGAACACCTACAGTTGGTACCTTAGATGAATTCTGCCACAGTGACAGGATTCATCTAAGGCACCAACAGGACCAGACAGCATGGACAAAGAAACAGAAAACCAACAAAGGTGAATATAGAACAATCCCTAGATGGGTGCTATGACACATTTACATTAACTTCCCTTTGCAATAGATGATGCTCTCTCCTACGGCCATTTACATTTAATTCAAAGAACCAAGGCTGCACTTTTGAATATGTAGTTGCTTTCAAGTTCTATTAGTGATTCAAGTTTGTTCTCTCCTTCCAATGTGAAAGATTTAGATAGGAGAAAGTGAGGTCTGCAGATGCTGGAGATTTAGATAGTTCAGCAATGGAAAAGTAATGCTAATCTGCAAATATTGAAATAAAGACAAAACCAATACAACAATTGCGATCCGGCAGCAACAGTGGAGTGCAAAACAAATTTAATATTTTGGGTCTGCGATCTTTCATCAGAATCTTGGCCTGTCTGCAATTTGACAGCAGCCTGAAAAACTGAGATGTGGCACTAAATGCAAACCTAATAACAGCACCACACCTCTTCACAACCCCCATTCAGTCCAAATTCTTTGCATTGATACTGTAGTTCTGACTGAATTCAGGATCAGCAACACTAATGTGATGTAATTTAAAGGACAATTAGCCTTACAGAAGAAATAACGTGATCAAAATTAAAGAGCTATGCAAGCTATTGTCA
Source organism: Chiloscyllium plagiosum (assembly GCF_037043375.1). Classification (NCBI taxonomy): domain Eukaryota; kingdom Metazoa; phylum Chordata; class Chondrichthyes; order Orectolobiformes; family Hemiscylliidae; genus Chiloscyllium; species Chiloscyllium plagiosum. Next base: position 47,686,496 of record NW_028270158.1, read on the forward strand.
TCTGGGATGGGTATTTGTTCTGTCCTGAACCAGCAGATCAAATGGTGGAGCCCTAACTAATCTCGACAGCTGAAACAAAAGGGAGATAAAAAATACTCACTCTTTCTTTGGATGTAATGTTTACAAAATTAAAACCATCATACCTGTCCTTTCAACCAAGTCCAGGGATTTTTTTCCAGTTGTACTTATAACGATCCTACAATGTTTCAACAAGTTTGCAAGTTTCCCATGACAAATCAAGACCCAGAACCATGTCAAAAACATGAAGAATGAATTAATCCTGCCATTTTCAAGAGTTTGTTAAAAGTCCAATTAGTTTAGTTGTGGATTTAGCATAGTTGCCAAATGGTTCAAGACAGATCATTAACTAAATGTCATTAACTGGAAATCAGGTTCACTAAAACAATGTATGTCAGATTTCACAGGAACAAGAAGCAGGAGCAGGCTATTCAGCCTCTCAAGACTGCCCTGCCATTTATTAATCATGGCTATTCTGATTGTATATACCCACCTACCCAAGAGAACATTTTACCCTTAGCAAGAACCTATTCACCTCTAAAAAATAATCAAAGTCTCTGCTTTCAGCAAAGTACAGGACCTTCAACGAAAACAAATTACCTCGTCTCTGTTACAATGGGTGACCCCCAGTTCTCGGTTTTTCCCATAAACAGAAATGTCTTCTCCATATCTACCATGCCTTAGGATCTTATGTATTTCATTCAAGTCTAACCTGTCCAACATTTCCTCATAAGACAGATCCACCTATCCAGGTATTAGTCTCGTAAAGTTTCTCTGAACTGCTTTCAATGTGTTTTCATCCTTCCTTAAATAAGATCATACTGCACATTCTCCAGCTATTAAACAATCTTAAAACAAAATGACAGTAGTCTTCTGTAGCAATTCACTACTCCCTCTGTCATCTCCAGCACAAAATAGTCTGCTCATTAACTCATTCATCCTATGGTATAATTTGTTTTTAGATCCATGTATGATGAGAATCGCTATAATAAGTTAAAAATTTAATGTCTCATTCAGATCGCAGGAAATTGATGGTTGGGGCTAGTTGTGATAATACAATCGAATGGTATAAATACAATATTAGCCAGTAAATGTAGTTAAGATTTAACAAGGTCTAATTGATCATATGAAACCCCTTTGCACTACCTAAGCACTTTTAGATGAAAATGGTGGATAGAAGAATTTTATTTGAACTTGCAAATGTATGTGTTACCAATATCACTTTTCAATTTCAACAAAGTTGTGCTTATTGCGCACGTAATACTGTGATTTAAAAACAGACAGGGCTGGAGAAACTCAGCAACTCTGAAAATGGCTGTAGGGAGAGAGAAACAGTCAATACTTTGAGTCCAATATGACTTGTCTTCAGTTCTGTGTGTTTATGGTGATACTCTGCTACTGCCATTGAGCCTCGTTACCTTCAAATACGGGTTTGCAAATCAAGAACTACAACATTTCAGGCATGTTTCCAGCCTGTGTCCATGTCTACTAAGACTTTGTGCTTGCAAGACACTTAATAGACAAGTTGAAAGGCTCTTTATTTTGTAGCACAGGCTTTTTGCATTGATATTTTCTTCATATAATATACCTGTCACAATGTCTTAATAAAAGCCTAAAAACAAACATCCCCTGGTTCAACGTGAGATTGATTTGGCTCCAACTTTTAAAGTGTTATTAAACTATTAAACAGTTGAATCCCAGAAGCTTAAAATGAGGCAGTGAGTGGGTTGTGTAAATTAAAAGATGTGCGCCTGATGGTGTAATCTTTAGTTCAGAAAAATTCAGAAGGTATTCAGCACTTTCTTGTATTCTCCACAGCACACCCATTTACTTTTGAAATAGCCTTAAGCAGTTGAGTAGTCTTTAAGCTGTTAATGGTTTAGGCAATTGTCTGAGGTTTAACTCTGAGGTCTTTTAGGTTACAGCTGTTGCATTAGTTTTTGCTTTTTGTGAATTCTTCCCTTTATTTTGCCTCTCAAGTCCTAAACCTGCTGCTGCTGCTGCTGCTGGATTGACCAAATGAAAGCACAAACTCACCCACAGTATCTCAGTATTACTACAGCTATCTATGTGTGTTGTTAATTTGGCGCATCTGCACGTGCAAATGTTTGGGTTTGCTTGATCTCAATTTTATAGTATTTGGCTTCAAGTTTCTTCATATTCTACAAATTTTCAGCATCAGGAAATTGAAAATTAGTTTACTGTTGCAGCAATAATGGAAAGTAGCACGGGAGTTGGAATTTATTTGCCAGAATAAAGTAAAATTATATTACTTATGGTCATTGCTCATGATGTTTTTATCTTGTTTTTTCTAGCCTAATACACTTTCACTTTTGGATGTACCACAATCTTACACTTCAACTTGCTGCTCCCCCTCCCCCACCCTCAACCATAGAATTTCAAAAATGCTAATCTTCTTGAGTCTTTCCTCCCTTCAACGGTCTTCAGGATTTTAAAACAAACAATCGCTGCTAATTAATATGGTTTTCCCTTTTTAGTTTTTTCAACCTATGGTACTTATCTTTCAGCCTCTAAAATCAGGAATAACTAAATAATTAAATGACCCTTTTGGTTACTTGGAGCATGAATACACTTGCAAAAGGGGGCAAACATGGAATAGATTCCCCAAAGTCTAAGACAATAATTGTTTATCAAGGGATGCTTAATTTTGTATTTGTGCTTCTAATTAACAAAACCATTTGGTAGAGCTTGCACTGTAGTAATGTATGAAGTTTCATCTCATGTTATCTCTGTATAGCTTGATAATTGACCTCACTGGCAACAACTACATGTTTGTCCTTTTAACAGTTTTTTAAAAAAATGACCTTGTATCTGTTCACACGGCTCAGGTGAGAGTGCAAGAATCCTGTTAGTCAATGGATGTCTCCTGCTCAGACTATAACTGAAAACAGAGATACTTGCAGACCCTTTAGGCAAATAGGTTTTGGAGGAGAAGATTTATATAGAACTTCAGACAGTTCATTTTACAAGTCAAAGCACAGCAAAACACAATAAAATTCTTGAAATGTGTCCCTTGAAACACCTGCTGCTGCAATGGAGACTATAATTAACAACTGAAGTCATCATTGGTCCAAATCTTTTTACAGTCAATGAACAGGCAAAGCTTTGAGATCTTTATCTAGAAAGGTTCTAATCATGTACACAGTATATATGATTAGGCCCTTGTACCAACAGGCTGAAAAATGTAATCATATGCAGACAAAACTATAAGAAAACAAAGTCAAACTCTCATTGTAACATAGAAGATCCTTAGCTTCCTTGGGAAAATATGCAGTTGAGGAAAATCCCATAAACTTGCCCCATATTTATTCTATATTCCATGAAGTGTTTCTCAGACAACATGCACATTAGTGAGCTACTTACATTAGCACCAATCTACAAATTCAATTCTCGATAGGATCTGCATTGCCCGAAACGTCAATTTTTCTGCATCTCGGATGCTGCCTGACCTGCTGTGCTTTTCCAGCACCACTCTAAGCTTGACTCTGCATTGCTCTTCTCTAGACTAAAAGTGTGGTATCAGTAAAAAGATCAAATTTTGCACCAGATATTTTATTTCTTGGCTTTGCACTTTAGAAAAAAAACAGAAACTTTATAAAAGGACTTTATAAAAGTTTCAGTCTCATTCATTTGCCTCACTAAAGTGATTATTCTTCATGCGTGAGTTGAACCAACAAGTGCTAACAAAATCAGTATGAAGTCTCAAAATATCCAAATCAGTAAGTGCTTCAGCAATAGGTCAGACACAGAGACCCTTGCTGGGTTATTTCCCCCATTAGCCCAAAGCTGCTAATGCATGTAACAATCCTACTAAGAACATCACCCACAAACAATTAACCCACCAGGATCACAGGGTTTTCTTAGTATAGTCTACCAGGGCCAATGTTAATTCCCATTAAAACATTTGAGCACTTACTGAAGATCTCCTAGTTTGTATTTAGCTAAATGTGTGTTTCTTTATTTAGCATGTGATAAAAATTGTATAAATAGTATAGAGCTGAAGCTATTTTAACAGGCAGATAAAGCTAGCTCAACAAAGTAACTTTCAAGTATCCTGGAAATACAGACAATATGATTGACAAGCAATTTCTAGTTTCCTTTTCAAAACACAGCTAGACAACATGTGTTGCCTGAGATTACTTAGTTCACACAATGATCAGATGAATTATTTGCTACATTTTTCAGTGATTAAAAGCTACAACCCACATCAAATTCACAGCTGGACAAAAAATTCAGTTAGCATCAAAACAAATTTGTCACCAGTTTGGCATTCTCTGGCATTATATCTGGATTACTCTGATCCAGCATAAGTCACTAATTTTTTGTCGATAAATTGAGTCTTCTCATAATTTAAATTACAGAAAAGGACACTCTACCCACTTGAAGTAATTGGCTGTCACAATTTAGTCACTGAAGGAGAACTTAGCTTACATTCCAAGAATTGCCAACATATGCATCTTCATCTGTTTATGAGTCACGTGCCATGGAAATTACCTCCACTTTGCACTGAGACAATAATCATCCAGTTCTGGTAAACACCAGCATTCACTGAAAGATACATTTCCAAAAACCAAAATGGTTCCATTCAAATGTGAACACAATTAATTACATCAAAGGCCATGTGGCGATATCCATTCAGAAAAAAATAAACACCCCCCATCCTGTCATTTCCATTAAAACAACGAGGTCTGTTTGAAACACCCATAATGGGCTTTGTGTTCTAAAGCTGGCCTTTAGTATGCTAGTTATTTCGTATTAAAAGGAATAAAATATGTCATTTCCAGATCCTCAACATCATAAGCAGTCCACATTAATATAACAGCTTTGCCACATTAATTCATTAATTTTGACTACAGCATCACAAAATATTGAATCTTTTATTCCAATACTAGTTCAATTTTGTTAATAATGGCCTGAAGTGCAGTTAGCTCCTAGTAAAATATATAAAGTCATTGGTCAAAATGAAGGTTTTTGCATCCACCCCAAAACAGCTAAGCTACTGTAGGATATAAACGAGCTATTTTTCCATTTACTTCAGTTTGTGCCAAGAACAGACAGACCATATCATTGTTTATTTTCTTTTCAAAAATGTATTCTCCAGATCCTAAAAGAACCAATTAAAATCACTTTAAGGCTTATTAAACGATGGATAAGATGATATCAAGTTATTTTTCACACAACGCATGCCAACATGGATTCCCTCCAAACTCCCCCTTCCACCCACTCCTCTAAAGAATAGGATGAGATTATGGATGAGTGAGATTCAATTGTAACCCAGTCTATTAAGTTCTTTTTCCTCACCTTGACACTTCGATGATGTATCCGAGAGGGCTGGCATTTGACGCTGCCAGTGTTGCAGCAGCCTGTGCAGCGTCTGACCTCCACACAAGCAGGCCATATCAGGAAGTTGGCAGAGGTGGGATCTATCTGACTGCGAGGTATTTCATAAATGACAGTCCTTGTTTTACACACTGCAGGAACAGCTTCTTCTGAAAAATTTCAACAAAGTAACTTTGAGTATTGGTTCAAATATTTTATGTTTGAAAGACAATTTCTTTTGAACTCGTAAGATATGTTTCAAAATAGACAAAGCATTCGAGTCAATAAATGTATTTACTGTCAGAAAAAAGTAACTTAAAGCACAAAGGGGAAATTTTGCTTGGCAAACATATTTAGGAAAACAGTCAGGGCTTTTCATCCTCGTTATAAATGCATTTTCTGGGTTTTTATTTTACATTCCTGCAGATTGGCTTGCTGAAGGTATAGATTCAACAGCAAAAAAAAACCATCTGGTATGTAACTAACCAGTCACATGTGAGTCTCATGGTGAGCGTCAGCAATTTATTCAACTACCTTGCCAACTGTTGACATCCATACATTCCACCAGGGGTTATTTAAAAGAGAGCAATAGAAGGAGTTTTGCTTAATCCTTTCTCTCTTTCGCCTAAAGGGGATCCTCTTGCGGTACAGTGGTAGCATCCCTACCCCTGAATCAGGAGGCCCACATTCAAGTCCAACCTGCTCCAGAGTTGTGTAATAACATCTCTGAACAGATTAATGAAGAAAAATAGTTTAACCTGAAAAGCACCATGTGGGTCCATTGCAACATGTTCCTGCTTCAGTTAACTCAATATGAATTAGCCATTAAACCTTGGACCTTCGTAATTATATGGCTCTACCACACACAACAGTGCATTTTCTATTGAACCAGCCACACTTTAATCTATTATAGGGGTCAGTAGCACACAAAACAGTGCAGCTTCTCATGGAGTCACACATGCAATTAACAGTGATTAACATTAAAAGTGTTTGTTGCCAATATCCTAATGGTAAAGGAAACTAACAAACACCATACAGAAGTGGACCTAAGGTGAGTTGGCATTGGGCCTAATGTGCTCATTTAAGCCCAAATCAAGCACAGCACCTAAACCCTTCTGAAATTCATCCTTTAATCTCAGTATCTCACCTAATTTCAATTAAAGTACACTGGTCTCTGTTTAATAGCATGACATTAGCTGAAGAAAGCATATCATGGACATGTTAAATGGTCAAAACAAAATTACACAAGGAGCCTAATAAACAATTACAGGGGAAAAAATGTTATTTGTTCTAAGATCTTGTCATTTATAGACTGAATAGTAGGCAATGGTCAGGTATAAAGTCCCCTGATATATCTATTATTACACAAAAAACTTTAAAATGCATTAATCATTACCTTCTGATTCAGCCAGCAGGGATGTGTACATTGCACTTGCTTGCATACCACTACAATCACACCCAGAAACCATACAATGGAAGTGTGCCATTCATAACTAGCACCACACACATGTGGTCAGAGAAGCTCTGCTTTCATTCCAGTGGCTTACAACACTGCAGTTGTGCACAGATTATTTTCCAACCTACCTTTTCCCCTCTCCCTAACATGCTCCTCTCTTTACATTTTTTTAAATGACGTTATTCTTCCTACTCTGAAGGTATAAATTACTACTTAAATAGTATTATAAACACTAGCGGATCATACTCATTCACAAGTAGGTATTTTCCCATTGTGCAGGTCATGTGGAAATAATTGGAAGCAGGCACCTTGCCTGATTTGTTTCCTTTGATTGGCCTGAAATACAGAAGCCAACTGGATAACCCAACTGTTCTTGGCTTGAGGACTAAGAGTACAGACCATGAATAAAAGTTTAGAGATTTCCAATCTATATCTCTCACTACCACATGAGGTAGCATGTTAACCAATCCAGCTTTTAAGTGTGAGAGTCATTCCATGTTGCAGATCATTCATTTTCTCATTGCCTACCTTCAGCACCAAATACAGACTTATAACTGGGCACCTAACATTCAAGAAAATTGGCCAAGTTCTGGAAAATGGGATTAGTGTAGAGAAGCCAGAAATGACTTGATGGGCCAAAGGGTTCTTCTTTATCATAATACTCTGTAACCATACCCAAGTTTCACTACTTATCTACTTATTCTCGATGATGTTTTCAAGAATACATTATCTTTATAAGCAAAGGAACTTAAGAGTCCAGAACACGAAAGACACGGATTACACAGTACTCTATGTAGAAAATCCATACTATAGCATAGTGACAACATGAACAACTAGGTGAGGATGCACTATGTTTTACATGCCCTTTGAAAGCTTTATATGAATGACTTCATGTTATTTGGATTTATTTTCTAAACAACATACTCTATTTATACAATATGGGGATTAAAGAGGAGTTGGATCTTGCCCAAAACTGCTGTCAAAGGAGAACCCACACAATTCCATTCGAGGTTCTATCGGTATTTCGGCATGTTATCTCTTGTGTCCTTGCCAACAATATACATTCAGTCAACACAAATACAGATGATGTGGTCATTATCATGTTTCAGTTCGTAACACCTTGGTATGCCCAAAATGGCTGTCTTATTTCCTATATTATAACAGTAGCTACACTTTTCAAATACTTAATTAACTAAAGTGTTTTGGAACAATCTAAAATCATGAAAGTTGCTATATAAATGTGATGCATTCTTTCTTTAGAAGATTTTGAGATGATGTACTGCCAGGAAAAATGCACCACAAACAATACTGAATCTTGAAAAGTGTCAATATTACAGAGGTGGTGGTGCTTGTCTTAAAACGCATGAAGGTGGATAAATCCCTGGGTCCTGATCAGATGCACCCCAGAACTTTATGGGAAGCTAGAGAAGTGATTGCTAGACCCCTTGCTAAGATATTTGTATTATCAGTAGCCAAGGGTGAAATGCCAGAAGACTGGAGGTTAGCTAACACGGTGCCATTATTTAAGAAATGTGGTAAGGTAAAGCCAGGGAACTACAGACCAGTGAGCCTGACATCAGTGGTGGTTAAGTTCTTAGAAAGGATTCTGAGGCACAGGATTTACATGTATTTGGAAAGGCAAAGATTGATTAGGGATAGTCAACATGGCTTTGTATGTAGGAAATCATGACTCACCGATTTGAATGAGTTTTTTTTTGAAGAAGTAACAGAGAAGATTATGAAGGCAGAGCGGTAGACATTGTCCATGTGGACTCCAGCAAGGCGTTCGACATGACTCCGCATGGTAGATTGGTTAGCAAGATTAGAGCACATGGAATATAAGGAGAACTAGCCATCTGGATACAAAATTGGCTTGAAGGTAGGAGACAGAGGGAGCCGGGGGAGAGTTGGACTGGAGGCCTGTGACCAGCGGTGTGCCGCAAGAATCGGTGCTGGGTCCACTGCTTTTATCATTTTAATAAATGATTTGGATGTGAATACAGAAGGTGTGGTTAGTAAGCTTGCAAATGAAACCAAAATTGGTGGTATGCTTCTGTTATACAGAGCACTGTTGAAACCATTGGAAGTGACTCTACATGAGGCTGAAGAGAAGTCCATGTACTTACACCATAAGGTGTACGAGCAGAAGTATTCAGCCATTCAATGAGATCACAGTTGATCTGACAATACTCAACTCCACGTTCCTGCCTTTTCTCCCATAACTCTTGATTCCTTTACAGATTAGAAACCCTGTCTGTCTATCTCAGCTTCACATATGCTTAATGACCAATCCTTGACAGCCTTCTTTGGTAAACATTCCATAGATTGTCGACCCTCAGAAAAAAATCCACTTCATCTCAGTCTTAAATAGGCATCCTCTTAATCTGAGATTATCCCCCCCAAGGGAAACATCTCTTGATCTTGTAAAGCCCCTTATGAATATTGCATTTCTACAAGGTCTCCTCTCACTCTTATCACCAATAAAGACAAACCCAACCTACTCTACTCAGCCTCTCCCCATAATAAAATTCCTCCATGCTAGCATACCCTAGTGAACTTCCTCTGGACTGCTTTCAATGCCAGTATGTGTCATTAGAGAAGGGGACCAAAATGGTTCACAGTATTCCAAGTGCGGTCTAATCGTGCTTTGTATAGTTTCAGCAAGACTTCCATAAGACCCTTAGATACATGAGCAATGAGGCTATCAAGTTTGCTCCACCATTCGACTATGGCTCAGGAGTTTCTCAAACCCATTCTCTTGGCTTCTCCCAAAATCCTTGATCCCCTACCAATCAAGAATCTCTACTTTTATACTCCATTCTCTTTTATCTAAAGGTCAGCAGTTCATGTGCCTTCTCCATTAGCCACTGAATTTGGACGCTAGCTTTTTGAGATTCATGCACGAGAATCCATAAACCTCTCTGTGCTGAAGCTTTCTGCAGTCTTTCCCCTTTCAAATAATATTTAGCTCTTCTATTCTCCCTACCGAAGTGCAGAACATCACGTTTTCTGACATACTCCATCTGATAATTTTTGCTAATTCATTTAACCTGAACCTATCCCTTTGGTATCCTTGTGTGTCATCCTCAACTTTAGTAAAACAAAATAATTCAAAGTATCAATTATTTAAGAAAGGACATAATTCCATGAGAAACAGCTCAGAGAAAACTCACATGACTGTTTCCCAATATGAAAGGGTTATTTTATGAAGGTTGGAAAAGTTGGATCTGTATCCACTGGAGTTTGGAAGAATGAGAGGTGACCTTATTGATCCTGATGGGATTTAAATAGGTGGATGCTGAAAGTATATCTCACCATTTGGGAGAAGAAAGTTAAGGATATCAGGGTAGTAAGGAAAGTGGTGTTGAAAGCACACTTAGATCAGTCAAACTTTTATTGAATGGCTGAACAGTTCAAGGGGCCAAATGGCCTACTTCAGCTACTAACTAGTATGTTTATATTCAATTTTAGAAGCTGCAAATAACAAGGTAAATATTTGAAATCCAGGCTACTATAATAGGTGATAACAGATGTCCATTTTTCTTTGATCAAAGTTGAGATCAGAATGCATCGAAGCAGAAAAGTTCGTAGTCAGGTTGAGTCAATTTTTGAGAGGTGTCTGGCTTAAGTTAAGTCAACTGAGTTGACCAATTCTTATGGTCAACTGGAAAGGAAAGAATTTTTAAAAATTGGTTGAGGTTTACAATGCTAAGTATTATTTGATGGACCTTGCTGCAAAGTGTACTTTGATAATGGTAGGATTGTTCTCACTCTATCACCAACCCCACAACCAGTCATGAACGAACACATATGCACACACACGCACACACACACACACAGAGTGGTCATGAGTCAACATTACACATCAAGAAATTGTACTCCCTAAATAGCATTTCGGGCAGGAAGAGTGAAAAGTGGCAGGAATAAGGAGGAACAAGTGAGGTAAAACTAACAAGGAACATTCCAATTCCACTGTTAATGATCCATTCACCTGAATATTAGTGAAACAACAGAACATATTAATTTAAAGATTCTTTCCTTGCTATTGGATGTCACTTACTTCAGAAACACTCCCACTATTTAGAGGCACAATAGTGACATCTAGATGTACAAAATCAGTACAACACTTTGTGCGCTATTGTATATCACCATTATTTCTTTCTCTCACATGACTCCCCAAGCCAGGCCACAACCAGACATGACTTTGTGCAGGTTGAAGCAGTCTGCCCATTTTTATAGGCTTCCTTTCAATCATTGTTACTGCTACACAGAATTGTGAAGCTCTGTAGAACAAAATTTGCTCTTTGGTGTTAAGTTTCCACTTTCTGACCAAATGAAAAGCCAGTGAAAAAAAGGTTCAGTATCGATATGGAATATGAAAATGCCTGTTCCAAATTTTGTTAGATTATTCAGGATTTCAAAAAAAAAAAATCACACATTACCTATGTATAACAAACGCTCTTCGGACTGTTCTAGTATACATGGATGTATTAAATGTCATAGCAGTTTAGTCTCTATTCCAGCTGATCATCAGCCAGGGTGGGAGTCTAGCCCAGTTTTGTCTACCCATGCAGCTCAGGTCAGACGTAACGAGCGAAAATCTTTATAGCTGACAGAAAACAGTCTCATGTTATTTGACTGTTCTAGGTATATTGATGCAGATATAAACAAGTTTTGCAGCAGTACAATGTGTCTTCAGCTTCTCTGCAACATGTTGGGGCATGAATTTGAATTTAAAGAATGTATTGGGGCAGGTTTGCTTACATGAGGATTTTCCACAGTATGTTTCAACTGTACAAACTACAACACTTTAGAAAGAAAATGTCAAAGGGAAAATATATTAATAAATGACCATTTAATTTCATATACCTTTAAAATTCATACTACATTACTGGGAATCAGAAGTGAAATACTGTGCTTTGTGCAACATAACAGTCATTGCCTGTATGATTAACAGAGGGTTGACATAAACAACAGTTACACAAGCTATCAGTACAAATGTATTAGATTTTAAACAGGATTTTGAAAATCTAGGAGATTTAAATGAGGATTTGAAATCTGTAATTTGGATTTACAACACTATAACAGGATTAAGTTCATTTTACTAACACAATGACTGATACTTTGCTGTTTTGCCAATTTTCTCATGAAATAAAAGTTTGATTAAATCACTAGCCAACAAATTTCAAGGATAGACCATGACATATTCAGCAGTCTGAATGTACTAATCTATAGTTGTCAGGGTTTCAGATAATTAGTGCTACATTTTGTTTCAAGGTAAACAAATGTGTAAAAAACACTATGGGGCTGGTGTAACCTACTCAATTAGTAAATCTACTAGCTATGCTGGAATAGAATTATACTGACATAATCCCCACATTCAATCTCTGGTCTGTGAAAGGTTGTCTGAACTTGCTATGGTAAGTTATAAGGCAAGAGTTGACTACGAGAGTCTAGAAGAGGGAGAATGAGCAGGATACTTGCCCCTAATCACTGTCCAATGATGTTTGCTAGAAGGAATCATGTAAATGCTGGGCAATGACAGGATCAGGTTCAGTTGTGATACTTATCAAATATCCTGCTGTTACACACTGTTTAAACTGAAGACAGTTTAGCACATGAAGACTGGCTTTCAGAGGATACCCAGCATGCATAGAACCATTCCTCATCCTTTGAACAGAGGAAGGGATAACAAGATTTAATTGGCAGAACCATTTTAAGAAGCACATGGTGAATATTAGATACCTACAGGCAATTCTATTTCTAAATGACCATTTTTTCCAAATAAAAATGGAAAAGGTTGATCATTAAGGTTTGACCAAAATACCCGATGTTGTCTCCACAGATCCAGCCAAACCTGCTGACTACTTCCAGCATTTTCATTTCAAATTGCCAGCATCCACAGAATATTGCTTTTGTTTACTTTTTTAAAAACATCTTAGTACCAGGCTATTTATTTCACATGTTGAATTGCAACATTTTCTGAGAAAAGGAAACCATGCTTATATGTACATTAATTGATGCCTGGATGTTCATTACAAAAAGGAAGTCAAGATCAGGCTCAGGTGGGATCATAAACAGTGACAGTGAGAATAAAGCTCAGGTATTACATCAAGTTAATCTGAATTCACAATGTGAACACATAACAAAGTGAACTTTGCTTTTCTTTCTTTATCAGAGTTTTAGGCTATTTTACATTATCTATATCCCTTAATTCTCTGGGACAATGAAGAGGCAGCTTGTTTAGTCCTCTACCAATGCTCCTCCTCAGCTGACAGCTATGATGAACTAAAATGACACACTCTCTAACCAAAACTTCACCTAACTATTTATTTAAAGTAGAAAACAGACTTACTATGTAATGGCTGACTGGTCCTGATATTCAGTAACTTACATGTTATACCTATAGCACCCTGTTATTTATATTACTTATCTTCAAATGCTGATTCAACAAGCCTCCACCAGACTCCCAGGAAAATTATGCAAGGTCAACAATAAAGATGTTATCATTTCTTCCTAGTTCTTTGATGCCTTTCTACTTGTGAGTAGAGCTCCACAAATTATAGAATCACCACAATAATTCAGAAATAATTCCAAAAGATACAATTTTAAGCAATTTAGAGGAGACAAAGTAACAAAGTAGCACACCTCAAGGTAAACAAAAGTGAAAACATAAGGTGTTTTCCAATTTAAGTATTAATCAACATTTAAAGCTATTAAGTATATTCTATCTCGTTGGCATTGTATGTTTTTGTAAGTTTGGCAGTGATACAAAGTTATGAATTGGTAAATAGGAGTCTATAAGCAGGCACATATTCTGTACCTATTGACTTTCTAGCACAATTTTTATGTTATTTATTCATAAACTGTTTTGTAATGAGAGTATTGTTTTTCCTTGGATAACAGGCAGAGCCTTGCCAGTTCCAGAAAGTATCAGTTTTATAAAGTTTATAACTTTGTGCCTCCAATTATTGAAGCCCTGCTCTGGGTACACAGCTTTGATGTGTTTGCCCCACTGTCTTTGAGGAAGTTAGAGGTAGGGAGAGGATCTATGTCAATATTTCTAAATGGACCTGCAACAATTAAAGACTAGCGACACAGTGTATGCGGGTTCCCAGTTGTCTGCAAACAATGCTCTGATGGCTCAGTTGATTGGTTTACAACTTAGATCAGTCTTGGCTAAGAGAAGATGCAAGCAAAATCAGCCAGGTCACTATTTGCTATCTAGGTACCCTGTTAAAGGTGCAAACCATAGAAACATTGAGTGTGGCAGAATCACCTAACAAAATGTTTGTGTGGCTTGCCAACAATTCCCATCTGATTTTGCATGTGAGAAATAGTCACGTGAAGATTTACTGGGATGGGTGGAATCCTACCAAGAGAGGAAAGAATTTGAAAGAAAATCCACATTGTGTAGTTCTTTCACTATGGCCCTCTTCTTATATTAGTTTTACTGAAATTACATAGAGCATATCACACGGCAGTAACATCAAGGAGTTCAGGTAACAGCATAAACAGCAAGCAGTCTAAACACTTTGTCAATATTAAGTCAATTGCAAGGTGTGCTATGTCTTTGAGCCAAACTACAGCTGGAGCTATTCAAGATAACATTTACAGGTGCAAAGCTGCTCAAGTCCATTTCTATATGGTTTGGGCGGGGGAAGAACACAGTTTGCTAGTTTCAACAGTCTTATGACATGAACTACACAATAATAGGACATGTCTATACCGCTGCATGATATAAAGGAATAATACATCTCATCTCAAATCACCAATAAGGGGAACATGAGCTGACAATCAGTATTACTTTAAAAGTGAGCAAACTCCATGTCACACTGAAATCATCCAAATGAATGACATCTGATCTGATCCTCAACTGATTTCTAAGACAAAGTCAGGATCACAGTATCACCATAAGATTCTGTGATATTGAAATAATTGTCTAATACAAAAGAATTTTAAATAATTCAGATTGTAATCACTTCCATCTTCACAATATTGATAGACCTGGTAAACCTCTCCCATAAACTGCTTGATGTATCCAAAATAGGTACTACTGCATAACAAAAATAAAGTTATACAATACTTAAAAGATACTGTTACAAAATAAAATGGTAAAACTACACTTACCAATACTTCGCCTTCTGCGTATAGGTGCTGAACGCTTTGTATATTCATGTTTTACTGCATTAATACTGTGAGACCTTAAATTAGATTCTGTGTGATCATCATCCCCTGTGATATGAGGAAAAATTGTACATATGAGAACTAGCCATATCATTTGATACACCAAGTACAATGTTAATATTAAATGCGCGTTTAAATATTTTATGTTGACTGTCATCATTCCTGCAATCAAACACAAAGAATTTCATTTATATTTCACAGATGATCCAATCTCAATTCAAAGCAACAGTTAGCATACTATTTAGCGACATGAATCATCACAGCCAAGCACATGCTAATGTTCCAAGCTGGAAGCCATGGATTCTAAGGTTAAGTATAGTGAACCTATTCCTTGTCCTCATGAAAAACCAAGGATGTAACAGTTACCAAAGATGGAAATCAATCCACCAGGCATGTTTCCCTCAGTATTACACTAAATTGTATATTTAGCCAGTAAGTTTTCATGACAGCTACAATGTTTTTTTTTAATGGCAAAGTGCATAAAACATACAATACTGTTAAATGCACTATTCGCCTTTGAGGACTCTCAGAGTGTCAATTTGTGCTAATTCAAAGTACAACAACTACTGTGAGATACGACTTAAGTGTTACTATAATTATACCAATCACGAAAATAGCCATTCATCAATACAGACATTGTATAAGAAATAAAAGTCAGGGATCCAGTCTCACCCATGTTGTATTTTGTTCATTAACAATATACAATTAATTATTTTCTCCACACAGTGATCATTGTTACATTTTAAAATAATTTTCTCCCCCATTTTCCTCAATTTCTGAGCATCTAAGAGTTCCACTCCCAGTTGTGCATGAACAACTAGCCTAATTTCACATTTGTACCATGTTAGTGTGCTGAGGTGGGAGAAGGAAATTAGCTTTCATTGGTAATCCTGGCATCTACCTGAACATTTCCAGAAGGGGTCGTTGGACAATAATCAAATGAAAAACTTAATTGATTCTTCCCTTCATTATCGTAGGGATGCTGCAGCCATTCTGAGTATCCCCACCACCAACCTCACATGAGATCAGTTAAGTTTCACAAATCTGGAAATAAATCAACCACATAGGTATGGCACAGAGAAAAACTGGACAGGTTAGTAAAACTGCAATCCTCCACACAAACTTTCTTCCATGCACGAACCTTGTTCAATGTTTTCCTGACACAATAAACTGATATCTGAGAACAGTTTTGGGGTTTATATTTAAGATTAAGGATAATGTGGCATTGAGCCACAGAAACTAGAAAGTCCCAATTTCATTTACTCATGTGTGCTAAAATAATGATTTCAACTAAAATAACAGGCAGGGGTACCACAGTTAATTTCACAAACTGATGTTGGGGCAGGAGAATCCCACACTTGATCATTTTTCCATGTTTAGAAAGGTTGCAAGTGTGGTCACTCAGTAAGGGCATGTAACAGGTTTAACTGTATTAAAGGTTTCATGCTCGGGTTCACACTTTGAAGATTGTAGCACTGGAAGGTGTCCAGCAGATGTGGAGCCACAGCCCCACGGTGAGACAGCAAGCGAGAATATTTCTCGACACTTAGGTCTGTTTTGTCCTTAAATTGCGATGGCACTTCAAAACATTACTCGGTGAAAAGTTACAGTATTTCTTTAACAGATCTCTTTACACATTTCACTTTGTCTTGGTCCTAAATATCAAATTTGTAATCAAAGTTAAGAAGTGAATATAAGCATTTATTGATCATGTTTAACATGAACAGCATTACTGTATTTCAAATTTAAAACAACACTCCCTACAAGGGGTGGCATGGTGGCTCAGTGGTTAGCACTGCTGCCTCACAGCACCAGGGCCCCAGGTTCGATTCCAGCCTCGGGCAACGGTCTGTGTGGAGTTTGCACGTTCTCCCTGTACCTGTGTTGGTTTCCTCTGGGTGCTCTGGAGGATAATCCTAAAATGTGCAGGTCAGGTGAATTGGCCATGCAAAATTGCCTGTAGGTCAGGTGTGTCAGTCAGAGGGAAATGAGTCTGGGTGGGTTACTCTTTGGAGGATTGGTGTGGACTTGTTGGGCCGAAGGGCCTGTTTCCACACTATAGGTAATCAAATCAAAATAATAATGTGAATAAGTAATCACCAACCAGTAATTATTGCTGAGAATGAATGATAACACAAGCTTAGCCAACAAGGTAATTAATTACATCTTTTTTTCAGTAGATCATCTCAGGTTTAATAACAACACAAAGCTTGCTGCCACCTCTGTCAATATCCCACACCCTGGGAACTGGCAGCTTGACGATACCATGCTACATTGTCTGTTTATAATTAGTAAGTCAGTCCCCAGTTAAAGACTACTGTAAGAAGTACCAACATGTGACAGATGTTAGAGTTATTGAAGCTGTCTGAATTACAGGGATTTTTGAGTTTGCTCCTCATTTGCTGGGAATATGATAAACCCAGCAAATTAAACTCCTACGGATCCAGAATAAGGCTTATGCCCGAAACGTCGATTCTCCTGTTCCTTGGATGCTGCCTGACCTGCTGCACTTTTCCAACAACACATTTTCAGCTAAGGCCCAAATCTCCAAAATTTCTACAGTTTTTCAGTTCTCATTTCAGAAAGCACTCAAAATGCTTTCAACATGCAGAAGTAGACAATTACTTAAAAATTAACAACAATAATAGAGGAAACTCAAAATAATAAAATAAACTGAGCTGAAAGTGGAAATGGCAAAACAGGATAAAAATACAAAGATTTAAGAAGTGTTCAATAAATAAGTGAACATTTCAGCAAGGAGAAAAGTGACATCTGAACACAAGAACAAAGTTAATTAGGAAAGTCAAAGAAAATACTAAGTAGGCACTAAGGAGGTTTAGAAAACTCCCTCTCAGGTGAATTAACTTAATATCCCATTTCCTAGCTACCTGCTCCATCTTTGCCTTTGGCAACAATGCAAGATCAAGCCGATTTGTTTGTAACCTTGGTGTCATATTTTACTCCTGAGGTGAACCTTCAGCCTCATATTTACACCATCACTAGGTCTACCTTAGTAACATTGAAACTCTCATTTCCCTCATACTTTCTGACTATGACTATGACTTTCATTAACTCAAAAATCCAGCAATCTACTACACTGCAGGGTGGTCTTCCAACTATGCCCATCTGTAAACCTGAGACCATTTAAAACCCTGTTACATATGTCTTAACTCACACCAAGTCCTGTTCACCTCTCACTACTGGACTGACTAACTTACACTAACTCCCAGTCAAGCTAAATTTTGATGTTAAAAATTCTCATTCTGGTCTTCAAATCCTTCTAGGGCCTCACTCCTCCCTTTTGGTTCAATCCACTTCAGCCCCACAACTATTTGAGATATCTGCAGATTAATTCTGACCTTTTAAGTATCCCCAATTTTAATCACTCCACTACTGGTGGCTGCACCTTCAGTTATCTTGGCCCCAAGTTCTGGAATTCCCTAACTATACATCTCTCTACCCTGCTTTCTGACTTTTAAAGTAATCCTTAAAACCTACCTTTGTCCAAGCCTTCAGCCTTCTGACCTAATATCTCCTTAAATATCTTAGTGACATATTTATATCATAGTACATCTTTGAAGCACCTTGGAATATTTTACTACCTTAAAAAGCCTAATACAAGTACAAATTGTTGTTATTTGCTGGGTTGTAATCTACAGGCATTGGGCACCCACCAGTACCTTGCCCAAGCATTTTTAATTTTGACAGCAAGTATTTGCAGCTGGCTTTACTATAGTAAAGGTGAACAAGTCACAGCAGAACACAACTTGGCCTTATCCAACATAAAAACACAAACCTCATTGCCCCACACAGTCCTATTGTAATATCTTGGCCATTGTCACAGTTAAGATCAATGAACCCACCAGAGTCCAATTAAAACAGAGGGTTTTTTTCCTAAATTGGTAAGGCCAGTGCCACTCCAGGGAATGTAAGCACCTACCAACTCATCAAATGAACAGTCCTAGAGCAGTATTAACTGCTACAGTTCTTCACCACATTCAGCCAATATAAATTTATGAATTAAAAAGTGTGCCATTGTGGAGCTTACTAAAACTTAAATGATCACTTTTGTTATATGACACTTAAATTATGTAGCAGGCAAATTCACATAATTTACTTTTTAATATCTCAGAAACTTGAAAATGCTACTTTCAGTTCCCATTTTCTTATTGGGGGAAAAAAAAGTCAATTTTGAGTCTGTCATCACTTACCCTTCAAAAGCAGTTGCTGGACCAAGACCAAGCTAGAAATCCTGAGAGAGTTTTGTCCTTTCAAACCTGGGTTGTTTGTTTTTATTTGAGGGGGAACTGGTGTAGGTTTGGTGAAGAATTTAGGTATGGTGCAATAATTCTACTGCTGTCTGAACAGATAAAGTCTCCAAAAATTTCCTCTACATTTGTTTTTCTGATTTAGCAGTTGTCTGAATAATACGTTAATCTGTTTTCTTACCCCAGTCCCATTTATGAAAGTCATTGTTTATTTAATCTACTTGTTCTAAGGGTTTCTGTGTGCCTGAATTTTACTAACTTGCAAATACTGTTACTGCTTGTGTTAACTTTACATTTTGTGTATGTAGATGTTGGCAACAACTACAATGCACATATCAAAGTATATCAGGGTTTTGTTTATATCCAATCAAATGTGTTACTTGTGTTGCAGCTTTTTTGACTTGCTTCTGGCCACCATGCAACAGATTACTTCAAAAATCAGTCAACACAAGCCTGCAACTCACTGACCTGTCAAAACCTGCACGGAGGTCATTTGGCTCCTGCTCAGGTGTTCAGGTCTGTTTGTATTCAGTCTGAAGTCATTCAGACCACAAAAGGAAAATAAAAACAGAGAAGCCAGTTTTTGTTGTTTACCAACAAATGCAATGACCAGAAAGAGGATTTTGATGGAGCAGTTGACCCCTTTATGAATGTTTTATTGCACAGAATGTATCTAAGCTGGGTACCTCCACCACACTCTCTCCCTTTGAGAGAAAGAACATACTATGTATTATAATTGTGGAGAGTGTGGTGCTGGAAAAGCATAATGGGTCAGGCAGCATCTCAGGAGCAGGAAAATCAGCGTTTTGGGGCAAAATTCCTTCATTGGGAATATGTATTATAATAGTATAATACCTTCCTGCATGACTCTTTGTGAAACCATGATCATGCATTTTTAAAAATGAATTGCTAATAATGTTTTCAATTTTGCGAACTATGTTGTCAGACATATGAATTAATTTACAACGTCAGCACAGAGTATGGCATGAATTCTTAGCTCTGTTGACGTAGGCTTTTAATTTACCATCCTAACACTGTGGCAACATCTCATCTGTCTTTCAGACAGAGATCTTAAACTTGCCCTCTCAGATATATTTCATGGAACTATTTAAAAGAGAGCAGGATGCCTTGATGCAATTTCACTCAAACCACATCATTAAAACAAACTATCTGGTAATTACTATTGTGGGATTTTGCCCTACACAAATTGGATACCATATTGCAATAGAAGTAAAAAGGTTCTTTGGTGACTGTGAGATTCTTCGGAATATCCCCATGGATGTGAAGTGCTACATTAATATAATGTTTTTCTCCCTTGCTCAAATATTTTTAAAAAGTTGTCTTCAGTGTCCAATTGCTGTTAATTGACCAAAAGCTTTGAAAAGAATCAGTGGCTGTTAAGCATCTGATGGCCTTTTGTTTTAGAAAGGAAACAGCCCGTGGAATGCCAGAATGCGGGTTCAATACTCCATGATCAAGAGGTTCTGCCTCAAGAATACGGTGGACTTCAATAACTCACTCCACCGTTTTCCACTAAAATGGAATACCTTCGAGGTCTATCCTCATTACTGGAACACGGTTTGATACATTTAGAAGCTTTTAATTGCAATATGTGACGTCTTCCGTTGTACAGTAATTCGAATTAAACGTTCAACCAAGAAATATATTTGAAGTTGAGCTGTCTGCTTCTGTGTTATGACTATCACCTAACATTTTCTGAATGTTCTCCACAAATAGCTCGCTCGGGTTAGTTGTTAGGGGTGCTGTCTACATCGAAGGCATATTTAATACTAACACTCTGCATCAAGGAGAACAGTGCTTTCTCTGGTTAAACGGATCAATGTGCTGATCTTCATTACTAAGGGCGTCTCAAGCGCTTGCTGTCAGTCTTGACGCTTGTAATTCACATGACATACAACAACCCAACTGTGCAAATATAGAGCCGTTCCGGCTTTGCACTATAAACGCCTTAAATATCATGTACTCTGGCTTGGTGTGGGACGGCGGACGCGCCGTGCCACCACGAGCTGACTCCTAAAATGCAGTTCCAAGCCCATCACAATTTATTTTCCTGTGTATGTGGGGAGGAGGGGTTCTAAAGTGGAGCGCCCCGGTTCTCACACAAGGGTTGTAATGTTACAGAGATCGCTAGCTGCTTTGCAGCCTGTCTGCATTAATGCTTTAAGTCAGGATTCTGAACCTCTCAGACTTCATTTCATTACACGAGAAACAATTGATAAACATGACAGCCAGCGTGAAATGTGCGGTTTACTATTACAAGGCAATAACGTGGTCCCATGTGCGAGACAAAGAAGGTAATATATACATATAAACATAATTTACCTACGGATTCAATCTCCAGGAGGCGCTGAAGATCGCGGATGCTGGTAATATCACTGTGTGCCAGCTTCTCAAGCAATTCGGGGGGAAATTCAGCTTCCTTGGAAGTAAATGAGGCAAATAAGCGAAAAAAGGCATAAAAATAGAATAATCGACAAAACAAATGACGCATCGTCCTCCTCGATGAAAAGTTTTAATTTTAAAAAAAAGAGTAAACTCTCCAAGTTCTTTAGAAACTTTATAAGTCATTTGAATGAGTGCAGAGCTTGACCCGCTCTGTGTGAAAGGGGGTTGAAACAGGCCGAGTAAAACAAGTGCGCACTTGAGGTTGTGAGCATGTCGCCTTCAGGTCGAATGCTCAGCCCCAGCTTCCCGCAGTAAACAGCTCTGAAGTGACCGACAGGGAGTAAGATCATTTTGCAAACCACCATTGCGCTCGTTCTCACTGATTCGCAGTCAGTCGCCGAGTAAAATGTAGCAGTGCTAAATCAAGCGCACCAGAAAGTTAGTGGGCTCGGTGTGGAGCACCTGGTGTTGTGTTTCCTTGTAACTCTCGCACAGGCTGATACTTTGATCAGAGAGAGACACACGCTCTAACAAGAGACCTCAGCCACTTTGCCCGCAAACCCAGCCTTCCAGCGATAACAATAATTTGTTGTGCTGCTCTCCCTCCCTTCCAGATCTGGTGTCTTTCGGTGAGAAGGTAATAAAAGTCACCATTCTGGCCACTCACGATCGTTTTGCCTTATTTTTTCTCTCTCTCCACCCCACTTAAAGAACACCGAGGCGTTTCGGAGCACAAGCCAAGACCTGCCGCAAAAAAAATGCTGTCATGCACCAAGTTAGTGCAAAGCACAAATATCCATTCCCTGAGGGAATTTTTTTTTTTAAAAAAGCAACAGAACCGTTTGATCAATTTTAACGGAGGGGAATATTTGCAAGCACATTTGGTGGAAAACCCGGCGCAGAGTTTGCCGAGCAGACGAGCTGCGACTGCACAGAGCCAGGGACTGGTTAACAAAAGCACGGCTCGTTCAAAACACACACACACACACACAAAAGCTCAAAGAAAATAGCAGAAGAACCATCCGCTATCACTCAAGATAAATAAAGAGAGCATGGACAGCAGGGAGCCGTGAGGAGGTTAACAGTTACCGTACTTTAAAGAAATACCTTACCTCTGTACATGCACAGGTCAGGTAACAAAAGCCGAGCATGAAATAAACCGTGGCTCTCATTTCGTTTCACTTCAAGTTTGTCCTGCAGCGAGAATCGATCATTTAGGAGCTTCAGCGGCGCCCCTTTCGCAGAAAAAATCAGTACCATCCCTCGGAAAAGTCACTAAGAGTGTGAGGATTTTTTTTTTCTCCCTGTTTCACATTGGATTTGTACAATTCCTTGCCGTCCCCTCTCTCTCTCTCTGGCATCAGCAGCAGACCAGCCGGTAGATCTGCATATTTGTTCAGATCAGACCAAACTGAAAAACCCATGAGTCAACACTGCACCGGACTGATACGCCCATCACCTGTCTGGCTGCACACAAAAAAAAGGGGATGGGACACAGAGTCTCTATGAGAGAGAATTTATCATAAAAACCGACTTATTCCTGTTCTTTTGAAAGTTCACCACTTGGACGATCCCACTTAAAGATCCAGATTAAGAGAGAACTCAAAATCTGGCAAAGTTTTTTCTTGGAGTTTCCCCCCCCCCCCCCCAATTTAATTCTGAATTCACTTGGGGGTCAAGGTGTTAATTCCTGCAGTTTATAGGGTAGCGGCTGAAGTTCAGACGGTCCGCCAAGGAGAAAGGGGTTCCTTTCGGTTCAGAAATTTCTGCTACTTCGGATGGAAAATGCTGGAGCCGGTGCAGAAGCGCCTTGGATGGTCCCACTCTTACACAGGAACAGAGGCTAATTGTGGAGCTCCTCATAGCCACCCCCCCCCCCCCCAACTCCAACCTCGGAAAGAGCTTCAGACTGAGACAGCTTCACATCGTGCCGCCGACTGGCGACTGATGAGGGCAGCGAGAGGCGGCTCTCGCACACGGTCTCCGCCCAGGCAGAGTTTCTTACGGCCCGCGGCTGCTGTCCTTGGGCACACGCTGAGCTCACTGCAATGTGCGGCGGACTCACTCTGACCCGGCCCGGTCCCTGCAAGCCTGGAAACTCAGCTCCGCCTTTCCACTCACTTGTACATGGCCAGCAGAGAATTTAGGTTCCTAATCCCGGAGAGGGTAGTGGGTGACCGGGGGGGGGGGGGGGGGGGAGGGATGGGTGCGTTTGGGGAATAGACCGAATTAGGGGGGTGGGTGGAAATAGGGATGAGGATGGCTGGTGAGGAGGAATAGGGGAGGCGTGGATGGGTGGGGGATGAAGAAGTGGTAGAAATAGGGAAGGGGTGGATAGGTATGGAGGAATAGGGGAGTGAATGGATGGGGGAGATGGGTAAGGAGGAAATGGGAATATAGAAGGGGTAAATGGGTGAGGGGACTGGGGAGGGGGATGGATGAGGGTAATAGGGGAGGAGGTGGGAGGGAGAGATTGGGGAGGGGATAATGGATGAGGAAGTGGGGAGCAGTGGGTGGAGCAAGTGGGTGAAAAGGTGGTGGATGTGGTAGAATTGAGGTGGAACAGGAAGGTATGGGATGGAGGGATGGGAAAAGGGATGGTGTGAATTGGGCAGTGGTAGAGGTAGATGAAGGGTTGAGATGGGATTGCGGGATAGAATGTGGAGACAGCAAGAGGAGGTGGACAGGAGAGTGGAAAATGGTAGGGCAGAAAGTGGCTGAAAAATAAGGGAGGGTGGAGGAGATGGGGGATGTGGAGTAGTGAGAGGTGTCAGGACAAGGATGGCTTTGAAAGCAAGACAGGATGGAGAGAAATGGAGGTGGGGAAAGAAGGTTCAGAAAGTGTGGGCCTGAAGGACAATGTGGTGTGACAGTCGGAAGTGATGGAGGAACATGAGAGTAGACGATGAAAATGTGGAGGGAGATAATGGATGCAGGAGAAATGGGGAAAGGAATTAAGTGGGAGATAGTGGAGAGGAGGAGCAATATGGGAAGGAGGGAGAAGGTGCAGTCGGGCAAGAAACTTGAGAATAGAGGGCAAGAATGAAAAGGGAAGGAAGAAGAGACAGCAAAACCAAGGAAAGGAAAGATGACAGCAGAAGAATGAAATTATAATGAATGCATACCTCAAAACTAGGCCACTTGGCCTATCTAGTCAATGCCTCTGTTTATCTTCCATACATGTCACTTCCCACAATTTTTCACTTCACACTATTACAATGTGGAAGGGTCTGAGAGAAATATTGCTAAAAACCATTCTCCTTGGGCAAAGTATTGTACTACTCCCATAGTATTCCTGTTTCCCACGTTTCTTAATAAAAACTGAAAGAACTGCGGATGTTGTAAATCAGAAACAAAAACAGAAATTGCTGAATCTGGTTGCGTATATGGACAAAAATCAGTTAACATTTTGTGTTGAGTGACTCTTCCTCATAATTTTAAACAATGGAAAACACAATAGAATTCTGACCTGTACCCATCTGTATTTGCCCAGAGGTGGGTGAAAGCAAGCTTTGGGGTTAATCATGATTGGACTGGAATTGTCTGTTCTCCTCAACCAAGTCCCCTGGAAACCATAACCCCTTCCTGAAATTTCCCCTTCTCTCCAAGGCCTTGACATCTCCACCTCACTAAGCCCACCCCTATGCTCTACCTTCATGCCTTCGTACTTCCCCACGTTCCTCCAAATTTCTTTCCACCCCCATTCCTTTTCCCCTCCCACTTTCCTCCTCCCTCTATCCCTTCCCCTTCCATCCATCCCTTCTCCCTCACCATTTTGCCCCTTCCCCTTTACACCTCGCCTCTTTCTCTCTCCCGTAATTTCCCCATCACCCCATTTCCCCTTCTTCTCCTCGCCATTTCCCACCCCCACCCCATTTCCCATTCTCTTCCTTTTTCCCTCTCCCCTACTCCCACCCCGTCTCTCCTCTTCCCACCTCAATTTCCCCTCCGCCCATTACCCCATTTCCTCCACCTCCCATATCTCCTCCACAGTTGTCCCTCCTCCTTGCTCCTTCCCAATTTCCTTCTCCTCCACTGTCCCCATCTCCATTCCTCCCCTCTCCAACCCCAACCCATCCGCTTCCCTCTCCAGCCCCTCCCCTTATCCCTATTTACCCCTTATTTACCTCCGCACCCCTATTTATCCCTTTTATCCCCTACCCCATCCCCAAAATACTCCCTCTGCTGGCGACGCAGGGTTAAGCTGCCGTTTGAATAGCCGCGAGCCCCGCTGCGCATGCCCATCTCGTGGGACGTGCCGCAGTGAGTAGCCAATCAGAGCCGCTCCCACCCTCCAGCGCGGGGCAGTGACGTCAGGGGATGCCCCCGCCGGCCGTGTCACGTGCGGCTCCCAGGATGTGCGGAAGCTGCCAGCGGTCGAAGCCGAAGTAGTCAGCGCCTGCAAATCAGTGAAGCCACTGTCCTGTTTGCCAGCAGTTATTCACGGCCCGTTTCCAGCCTGTTAATCATTAAGCATCTTCGGTCCTGAATCATGCCTGCCTGTGTCAGCGCTCGGTTTGGGTGTGAAATTTGCGATGCACATAGTCTTCTGCCTTTGATCTGAACTCATTTTGAAGCAGCGGGATCAGTTACGAGATGAAACAAGGCATGCAAACTACTTATTGCAAAATGACAGATTGAGCAAATTAGCGTGGTGGTGCAGAATCAACTTGCTTTTTGATAGTTCCGTGGTATGGCGCCAATAGGCCAGACTTTGATCGAAGGGGAGTGGGAATAGTGCAAAGTACACTCAATCTGCTTTCGTAGTCATATCTTAATCCTGTCAAGTGGGACAGGAGCTTAATAAAGATCATCAATTTTATTAACGTTTTAATTTGTTGTGTAATTCCTGTAAATACACATATTTTGTAGCATCTGAACAGAGTAGTTCAAAGTAAGCAAAAGGCAACCACTATAGCGTTCGCAAACGACAAGAAATCAATAATCCTGTTTTCTATTCTTGATTATATCACCGCACGGGGCTTTTGTGTAGTTCTTGGGAGCATGCCGAAACTAAGTTGCTTTAAACTCAGTCGGCGCAATTATGCCATCTGCAGTGACAGCTAGTGCCCGTTTATTTGGTATTTAACCCAATCTTCAGCGCAGTGTCAAACTGCTCACAATAAATGCACTAAAAGTTCACATAAATCTTACTCCTAATTTTGGATGCAGATGTAGATTGATTTCAACATGGAATGTCGTCGAGAGGGTGATATGGCGGCTATTTGAGTCAGCTGTGGGTTCAGTGGATCACACACATTTCTGAGTTAGAAGATCTGGTTCCCACTAACGGCAGAGCGCAGAACGGAAACGGGGATCAGGTATTGAATCAAATGTTACTTTTTAGATGAGACATTGCACTGAGGGCCTGTGCGCTCTCTCAGACGAGTAAGTGAGTTCTCTCTAATGCCCTGCCTACATTTATTCTTAAATCTCCAACACATTACGTGGCCCTCACCGCAATCCTGTTTTGTGGGAGCTTACTGTGCATAAATTATCTGCCATTTTTCGTACTTTCAAACAGTGACTACACTCTAAAAAAGTTCAATTGTCTGCAATTTGGAATACCCCGTGGTATAAATGGAAGTCTTTATTTCTCTTGAAAATCACTATCAATTTCTAATGTAACTTTCTATCTGCTCAGCAAAAAAATACAAGGTCAATGGCTCATACGTTCCATCTGTCTCCTATCACGAGAAATATGTCAGCATGCATCACATTAAGATTGATTTATTGTGGGGGCTGCATTATCCCTCCCTCCAGGCAAATATCAAGCAGGCTATTATAGTAACCATCTCGCATCTGCCATTGAGTCACAGCAATAGGGAGTCAAGTGTTCCAGACACTTGCATCACTACAGTATGTAAATCTGTTGGTAAAGTACAGATGATAGTTAAACACGGGTGGTACAGAGACAATAGCAACAGTTTAGAAATTTTGTACACAATGTTGTGGTATATGTACACCAAACTGCAACATCTAATGAAACGTGAATGTTGATATGTCCCAAACAAACACAGAAATTACTGGAAAAACTCAGCAGTCAAAAACACAGCAAGCCCTTCAGACTTTTCACTGGACTCAAAATGTTAATTCTGCTTTCTCTCCATAGATGCTGCCAGACCAGCTGAGTTTCTCCAGCAATTTCTGTTTTTGTTCCAGATTTCCAGCATTGGCAGTTCCTTATTTAATGTCAGGTTGACCTGTCCCAATTGTTTTCAAGCAACATTGTTTCTCCTGGCTCAAATCCTCTGGGATCATCCCCCAAGGTAAACACAAGCTTGAATTCCTGTTTCCCCACTTCCATTCCACCTGAAAAAAAAACCCTTGGAATTTCTGGGACAATCCAGGAGTGTGACCAAATATGCCGCAAATTCCTGGGTGAGTGCAGCTGGAACAACATTCCAGGATAGATTGAAACTATCCAGGATAATGCAGTCCACTTTATCAGAACCCCATCGAAAATGGAAAAGCAATTCCATTCAACCACCTGGCGTCTGAAATAGTGAGGGCTATCCACAAAATGCTCTGCAGTAAATAGCCAAAGCTCCTTTGACCTGCAAAATCGAATGTCAAGACAGGTTCAACATTAAAGGACCTGTAGCTGCCAGTTCCCCTCCTGGTCACAATATATCACAGCTCCTTCATGACTGCTCAATAAAAATCTTTGAATATCCTCCCTATGAGTACTGCACTGGCTTCTTCAATACACAACTCAACCACATTCCCAAGAACAATTAGGAATGAGCAATTAATACTAACCTTGCCAGTCACACGCTCATCACATGAATGAATGAGTTCACCATTACTTCTGGCTCACAAGGTAAGAAACTCTTTTTGTCTCGAAAACGAAGGTATCTTTCAGGTGCCTCAGTTACTTCACCTACTCTTCCTCCTCCTTTTCTATCTTGACTGTTTTGAAATCTTTGATATGGTCAAGCAGGTCATCTCCCTTCACCACTTTTTCTGTAAATTTAACTGTTGTGGCAGCAATTTCAATGGTTCGACTATTATATGTCCCAACATGGCCAGGCCACCTCCGATAACAGCTTCCCTTCCTTACACCCCCACAATCACCCTTAGCATGAATTGCATTGGCATCCTTCTTCACTTTCACTTTATCCCCATGCTTTAATTCAAGATGGAAGGTGACTCAGCAACTTATAACCTCAGGACATTCCAAAGTGTAATGCTGGTGAATAAATACCTTTTGTAGCGTAGTTACTGTTACAATATATGTAAAAGCAAAACCAAATTTACAGACAGCAGGTTCCCAAAAAAGAATAGAATAGAAGGGTTACAGTGTAGAAACAGGCCATTTGGTCTATTGAGCCAGCGCTAGCTCTTAAAAGTGTTCAGCTCATCCCACTCCCTTGCCATCCTCTGTAGCCCTGAAAAGTTAACCTGTCAGGTCATTATCCAATTTACTTTTGAAAGCCACAATTGAATTTGTGTCACATCCTCTTGGGTAGTGCATTCCAGATCCTGATCCAACATGGCCTTTGGCTCTTCTGCCAAAAATCTTAACTCTGTGTCCTTGGTTCTCAATCCTCTGACCCATATCACTGCAACCATTCTTGTGAATCTTCTCTGCACCCTCTCCAATAGTTACGTGTCCTTCCTAATGCGTGCTGGCCAGAATTGGACACAATACTATATTTGAGGCTGAACCAGAGTTTTATACAGATGCATCATCATTTTCATGTGTTATTCCCTATACCTTTATTTGCAAATACCAGAATTCTAATGAACCACTTTCTCAACATGTCCTGCTTGTTGCCACCTTCAATGACTTGGTCACACCATTTCCCAAGTACCTCTGCTCCCACACTCCGCTAGAATTGAATTCTGTACTTTATATTATCTATCCTTGTTCTCCAAATCAAAATGTATGAGCTCACAATTTTCTACATTAAATTTCCTGTCCACCCATTCCATCAGTCTACCTATATCATTTTGAAGTTGATCATGAAGACGTTTGGTATACTTTCTTTTATTGGTCAGAGTATTGAGTACAGGAGTTGGGAGGTCATGTTGTGGCTGTACAGGGCATTGGTTAGGTCACTTTTGGAATATTGCGTGCAATTTTGGTCTCCTTCCTATTGGAAGGATGATGTAAAATGTGAAAGGGTTCAGAAAAGATTTTCGAGGACTTTGCCAGGGTTGGAGGATTTGAGCTATAGGGAGAGGCTGAATAGGCTGGGGCTGTTTTCCCTGGAGCGTCAGAGGCTGAGGGGTGGCCCTATGGAGGCTTATAAAATCATGAGGGGTATGGATTGGATAAATAGACAAAGTATTTTTCCTGAGGTGGGAGAGTCCAGAACCAGAGGGCATAGCTTTAGGGTGAGAGGGAAAAGATATAAAAGAGACCCTAGCGGCAACTTTTTCACGTAGAGGGTGGTGCATGTATGGAATGAGCTGCCAGAGGAAGTGGTGGAGGCTGATAAAATTGCAACATTTAAAAGGCATCTGGATGGATATATGAATAGGAAGGGTTTGGAGGGATATGGGCCAGGTGTTGGCAGGTGGGACGAGATTGAGTTGAGATATCTGGTTGGCATGGAAGAGTTGGACCGAAGGGTCTGTTTCTATGTTGTACATCTCTATGACTCTACGATGCTCCCCAATTTGCAATATTTCTAAATTCTTTCCCATCTGTAATTTCTGAAATTGTACCCTACACATTGATATCTAAGTCATTAGTATAAATCAAGAAAAGTGTTTGTCCTAGTACTGACCATGGGCACCCCACTGTATACCCTCCTCCTGCAAAAATAATCATTCTCAGGAGCGAATACAGACACAATCATTTGAATGGCCTCCTTCTGTACTGTAAGTTTCTCTGATATATTCACACCTCTTTTTCCTCTCACACATGCACTGACTCTCCATGCTGCTCCTGTCCCTTTCATAGAACATAGGACGTTGTAGCACAGTACAGGCCCTTTGGCCCACAATGTTGTGTTGACCTGTGAAAATAATCTGATACCCATCTAACCTACACCATTCCATTATTATCCATAGTATGTCCAATGCCCATTTAAATGCTCTTAACATTGGTGAGTCTACTACTGTTGCAGGCAGGCCGTTCCACGCCCCGACTACTCTCTGAGTGAAGACATTACCCCTGATATCTGTCCTAAATCTATCACTCCTCAATTCAAAGCTATGACCCCTTGTGTTAGCTCTCACCATCCACCCTCTCTAACCCTCTGATTATCTTATAAGTCTCGATTAAGCCACCTCTCAACCTTCTTGTCTCCAACGAAAACAGCCTCAGTTCCCTCAGCCTTTCCTCGTAAGACCTCTCTTCCATACCAGGCAACATCCTAGTAAATCTCCTCTGAACTCTTTCCACAGCTTCCATATCCTTCCTATAATCTGGTGACCAAAACTGCATGTAATACTCCAGGTACGGCCTTACCAGTGTCTTTTACAGCTGAAGCATGACCTCATGGCTCTGAAACTCAATCTCCCTACCAATAAACACCAACACACCATATGCCTTCTTAACAAACCTGGACACCGTGACCTCTCTGCTCATCTACACTGCTAAGAATTTTACCATTAGCCCAGTACTCTGCATTCCTGTTGTTTCTTCCGAAGTGAACTACCTCACACTTTTCTGCATTAAACTCCATTTGCCACTTCTCAGCCCAGCTCTGCATCTTAGCTATGTCCCTTTGTAACCTTACAACATCCTTCAGCACTATCCACAACTCTGCCTATCTTAGTGTCATCTGCAAATTTACTAACCCATCCTTCTATGCCTACATCCGGATCATTTATAAAAATGACAAACAGCAGTGACCCCAAGACAGATCCTTGCAGAACACCATGGTAACTGAGCTCCAGGATGAACATTTCCCATCAACCACACTCTCTGTCTTCTTTCAGCTAGCCAATTTCTGATCCAAATCACTAAATCACCTTCAATCCCGAAACTCCATATTTTGTGCAATAGCTTACCGTGTGGAACCTTATCAAACGCCTTACTGAAATCCATATACATCACATTAACCGTTTTACCTTCATCCACCATTTTTGTCACCTTCTCAAAGAACTCAATAAAGTTAGCGAGGTGCAACCTACGCTTCACAAAATCGTGTTGACTATCCCTAATCAAATTATTCCTTTGCAGATGATTATAAATCTTATAACCTTTTTCCAACACCATACCCACAACTGAAGTAAGGCTCACTGACCTATAATTATCAGGGTTGTCCCGACACCCTTTCTTTATCAAAGGAGCAACATTTGCTGTCCTCCAGTCTTCTGATACTACTCCTGTCGACAATGATGACATAAAGTTCAAAGCCAAAGGCTCTGCAATCTCCTCCCTGGCTTCCCAGAGAATCCGAGGATAAATCTCATCCGGCACAGGGGTCTTATCTATTTTCAGATCTTCCAAAATTGCTAAAACCTCCTCTTTGTCAACCCCAATCCCATCTAATCCTGGAGCCTGGATCTCCGTATTGTCACTAACATTGCCCTTTTCCAATGTGAATACTGATGAAAAGTATTCATTAATTACTTCCCCTATGCCCTCAGATTCCACATACAACTTTCCACTACTATCCTTGATTGGTCCTAATCTTACTCTAGTCAAATTTACTCTTGTTTATTCTGCTAGCAAGCCTACTAATAAATAAATCAGCAGACATTCTGTTTTGGTGATTGTTTGAAGATTCAGTAGTAACTGGGACAACCTTTTTTGTCTTTCTTCAAAGAATATCATGTGTTTTTTAAATATGAAATTGAGAAGGCAATCAGGTCTGGGTTTAACCATTCAAAATACAACATCGCTACCAGAGCAACACCCCACTTTATTGTCCAAAAAGATTATTTAAAGAATTTCTGGAATTGGATTTCTACATGCAAATATCTGTCTCTGAGACAATAGTGCTACTTATTTCGTAGAAGCCAGTGTTTCTTCATGAAGGATTCCAATTTCACTTGTGAAATAATTTGGATACATCCAAAACCTTTAGTGTAGTAAAATATCCCTTGACACTTAGCACCATTGGATTTGCTCTAATTGTGCAGTGGGAAAGAAGATAGTGTTGGGGCTATGGTCTTAATTACTCACCAGAATGGTTTTGGTCTTAAAAAGGAAGAAAGACTTGAATTTGCTAACACACATTGTACAACCACAGAATATCGCAAAGTATTTTACAGCCAATCATGTACTTTTAAAAGTATAGTCACTATTTTAGGAGATCCAGCAGCCAATTTGTGCACAGCAAGCTCCCACAAACAGTGAGATAACAACCAGATGATGTTTCTGTGAGTAGCGTTGTGAACTGAAATTCAAGTGACTCATTCCACCTCCATACAAACATTCACCTTGTTTGATCATTAAACAAGACATGAAATCATTTCCTAAATTTCCAAGATTTTTAAAGACTTCACTATACGGTTCTGCAATCAATGTTCCTACAAAATAAATCATTCATTGCTGAATGTGACTTATTTGGCAACATGTCAAAGTGATCTGCAACGATTTTGTGTGATACATAAAGTGGTTCAGGGTAACACCCATCATTAATGTTTTCTGTATGACAAGAAAACCTGAATAAAACACATTTATTGTGGGCTGTACTTAAAGAGATGTGAGGTTTGGCTCCAAATCAGAGTCTTGCATCAAATGGTGATTAAAAGAAAAATGAACAACAGAAAAATCAGAAAGCAACTGAACAGCTGATTAACATCCAGGGCAGTCTCCTTTGAAGAGAAAATGACGATAGGTCAGTGTTGATTCTGGCTTCTTGTACATCCGTAATTTTAATTGCTTTACCTGTGGAGCCTGCACCTACAGTTGCCTGAGCCCGGAACTCCTGAATCTCCTCTCTAAACCATTCCGTCTCTCTGCATCTCTCTCCTTAAAGACTCTCTTAAAAATCTACCTCGTTGACCAATATTTTGTTTTCTCATCTTAATATCTGATTATGTGGCCTTCTGTTAAATTTTCTTTGATTATCAATCACAGATGCATCATGAATTAATTTCCTACATTTATGTTCTTTATAAAGGCACGTTGTTGTTCCATGTTTGTAAGTTCTTTATAAATTATCAGGAACTTGCTTTCTTTGAATTAGAGAAATGTTGCACTGCATATCTACTAACATCCTTGTTTACAGGGCCACATACTGGTACAAAAAGCTGAGAGTTTGCAATTTAGGTTATGGAGTAAAGTAATTTGTTTACTGTTGATGAGAAAAAA
The DNA here is from genome assembly GCF_037043375.1 of Chiloscyllium plagiosum. NCBI lineage: Eukaryota > Metazoa > Chordata > Chondrichthyes > Orectolobiformes > Hemiscylliidae > Chiloscyllium > Chiloscyllium plagiosum. The sequence goes on from NW_028270158.1 coordinate 47,720,394, forward strand.
AAGTACAAACAAAAAGCTAGAGATATAATCGTAAAATTGTACAACATAGAATGAGGCCATTTGGCCCCCTCTGCCTCATTTGGCTATTTGAAAGAACTATAAAAAATTACTGCCTTTCCACTCCTCTTTTCATCTTTCAGGAGTACAACTAATTCCTTTTATGAAAGTCACCACTGAATCTACTTCCATCTTTCATCAGATTGTGCAAAACAACTCACTGCATAACAAAATTCTCCTTATTGCCTCTGATTCTTTGGCAGCTTCTTTAAATCAATTCATCAATGAAACAGCCTATCTCTACATGCTGTATTCAATTTTCCTTTGACTTTTACCATTTCCATCAAATCAACACCAGAAGTAACATTACTCAGTCTCTCACCTGAAGATATGTCGAACTAACATCTTTATTCAGATGGGCAACCCACCACTTACAAATGTACGGAAGGCTTTGGAAGAATCTAAAACAATAGTGAGCAGATAGTGGCGTATTTATCATAGACGACCTGAAGTACTACACTGCATGGGATGAACTGAGTGTAAAGATAAAGAGCATTGCAAGTATTCATATCAACACCTGAAGAAACCCACATTTGGCATACACTGAGTTCTGCATGTTATGACACCAAAAATTGAATGAAGGAATCCATGGGGGCAGGAATCTACACTCTCAGCAGTAGCCTGAGTGAGAATTAGGAGCATGCAACAAAACAGAAACACTCAGGTTAGTCATTCCTCTAGTAATTATGTTATTTCCCACTTTAGAGGTGATGACTTTCAAAGCAAACACCTCCTCTGGCCAGTCCAGCATGGAACATTGGTACAAATGTAGGAATCACAGGATTACCAGTTTACAGAACCCAAAATCTAATGAAGCAATGAACCACATTTAATTGTTTCTGTTTGGGATGTGGAGTTAATTAAACCAAGGGACAAAATACAATTGCTGACCCAGCACAGAAAAGATGAAATTGCTCTGTTTAGAGTAGAGAAGAGGAAACTTGATGGACATGTCTAAAACAGCGGAGAGTTAAACAGAATGGTACTGCCTGGAACTGATCTTTCAAGAGCCAGAACAGACTTAATAGACCAAATTCCACATCGCACAGATCCACAATTTTATGAATTTGTGAGTCAAGCTTTGTTATGGAAAATAGCAACCATATGCTGGGTGTAAAAAATGGTGCTTTATGGGCCACTTCACCAAGAATAAGAAAGATGAGTTTCTTTAATCACACCTCCTGAGTGAGGTAACCCTTTCTAACCGGTGGTTGATGAGCCTCCAACTTGCTTTAGTCACCCCCTTGCCTCCTTTACTTCTGTAACTCCCTGACAAGATGTGTTAGTTTGCCCATTTTTCAAGGTCACTCATTTTCTTTGACATAAATAGACAGAAGTTACCAAGTTGATATATTGCTGTTTTGTGGGAGCTTGCTATGTTCAAATTGGCTGCCAGATTTCCTAAATACTATACCTTCAAAGTATTTCATTGTCTTTAAAGCACTGTGGGACATCCCAAGAGGGAATTGCAAAGATTCCATTCTTACAGAACCAAGAACTCAGTGAAGGAACAAGTTACAAAAACTTATCAATTCACTCATGTGAATTCATAAAACATTTGCTTTATTCAGATGGAAATCTAACAAATGGATGAATTTACATCCATGATATTAGCTGTAGATATAAAAGGATAAATGAAGTTGATACAAACTCAGGATTGCTACCAGTGCCACGTGCTAGCCAGCGGAGAAATGAAAGAATAGGCAGGATGAACACATGGTTTGAGGGATGGTGTAGGAGAGAGGCGTAGAGATTTGTGGAACATTGGGACTGGTTCTGGGGAAAGTGAGACCATGACAAATTGGACGGTCTACACCTCAGCCATATTGGAACTAATGTCCCTGGCAGAGTTTTTGCTACTGCTGTTGGGGAGGTTTTAAACTAAAGCGGCAGGGTGCTGGGAACCAGAACAGGAGAGTAGTAGTCAATGAGGTGGAAACTGGAGGATCACAAAGCGCAAGGAGTGTCGTGGGTAAGGCTTGGATTGCTGTCTGGGAGTATGATGTTATTGCGATCACAGAGACTTGATTGAAGGAAGGGCATGATTGGCAACTAAATGTTTCAGGATATAGATGCTTTAGACAGGACAGGGAGGGAAGTAAAAGAGGGGGAGGAGTTGCATTGTTGGTCAGGGATGATATCACAGCTGTGCTAAAGGAGGACACTATGGAGGGCTTGAGCAGTGAGGCATTATGGGTGGAGCTGAGAAATAAGAAGGGTGCAATTACATTGTTGGGGCTGTATTACAGACCTCCCAACAGTGAGCGTGAGGTAGAAGAACAAATAGGTGAACAGATTATGGAGAGATGTAGAGGCAACAGGGTGGTGATGATGGGAGATTTTAATTTTTTCAACTATGACTGGGATACACTTAGTTTCAGAGGTCTGGATGGGGCAGAATTTGTAAAGAGCGTCCAGGAAAGTTTTCTCAAGCAATGGTCCAACAAGGGTAGGGGCCATTTTGGAACTGGTGTTGGGGAATGAGCCAGGCCAGGTGGTAGAAGTTGCGGTAAGGGATCTCTTTGGGAATAGTGACCACAATTCTGTAAGTTTTAGAATACTCATAGATGAAGATGAGAGTGGTCCTAAGGGATGAGTACTAAACTGGGCCAAGGCCAATTATACAAAATGAGGCAGGAACTGGGATATGTGGATTGGACACAGCTATTTGAAGGAAAGTCCACATTTGATACGTGGGAGGCTTTCAAAGATAGGTTGAAGGTAGTGCAAGATAGGCATGTCCCTTTGAAAGCCGAAACTTTATTGCTGGAACAGCACAGCAGGTCAGGCAGCATCTAGGGAACAGAAGATTCGACGTTTCGGGCACATGCCCTTCTTCAGGAATGAGCAGAGAGTGTTCAGCAGGAGAAGATAAAAGGTAGGGAGGAGGGACTTGGAGGAGGGGCGTTGGAAATGTGATAGGTGGAAAGAGGTCAAGGTGAAGGTGATAGGTCGGAGTAGGATGGAGGCGGAGAGGTCAAGAAGAAGACTGCAGGTCAGGAAGGCGGTGCCGGGCTGGAGGGATTCGGCTGAGACAAGGTGGGGGGAGGGGGGATGAAGAAACTGGTGAAGTCCAAGTTCATCCCCTGTGGTTGGAGGGTTCCCAGTCGGAAGATAAGACGCTCCTCCTCCGACCGTCGCGTTGTTGTGGTTTGGCGGTGGATGAGTCCAATGACCTGCATATCCTCGGTGGAGTGGGAGGGGGAGTTGAAATGCTGTGCTACAGGGTGATTGGGTTGGTTCGTCCGGGTGGCCCAGAGGTGCTCTCTGAATCGCTCCGCAAGTAGGCGGCCTGTCTCGCCAATATAGAGGAGGCCACACCGGCTGCAGCGGATGCAGTAGATAATGTGGGTGGAGGTGCAGGTGAATCTGTGGCGGATATGGAAGTTTCCTTTGGGGCCTTGGAGAGAAGTGAGGGGGGAGGTGTGGGCGCCAAGTCCCTCCTCCCTACCTTTTATCTTCTCCTGCTGAACACTCTCTGCTCATTCCTGAAGAAGGGCATGTGCCCGAAACGTCGAACCTGGATGCTGCCTGACCTGCTGTGCTGTTCCAGCAATAAAGTTTCGGCTTTGATCTCCAGCGTCTGCAGACCTCACTTTCTCCTCGAAGATGTCCCTTTGAAAACAAAGGATAGGAAAGGCAAGATTCGTGAACTGTGGATGACAGGAGAAATTGTGCGACTAGCCAAGAGGAAAAGGGAAGCGTCCATAAGGTCCAGGCAGCTAAGAACTGAACGAGCCTTGAAGGAATATCGGGAGAGTAGGACCAATCTTAAACGAGAAATCAAGCAAGCTAAAAGGGGTCATGAAATAACTTTAGTGAGTAGAATTAATGAGAATCCCAAGGCCTTTTATTCTTATATAAGAAGCAAGAGGGTAACTAGAGAAAGGATTGGTCCACTAAAGGATAAGGAAGGAAGTTGTGTGTTGAACCTGAGAAAATGGATGACATTCTCAATTATTACTTTGCATCAGTGTTCAGTGAGAAACGGGAGGTGATGAATGCTGAGATTAGAGATAGAAGTTTGTTTACTCTGGATCATTTGTCATAAGGAGGGAAGATGATTTGGGTAGGCTAAAGGATATTAAAGTGGAAAAATCCCCAGGACTGGATGGATCTATCCCAGGCTGCAGAGGGAGGTTAGACATGAAATAGCTGGGGGCCTGACAGATATCTTTATAGCATCTTTAAACACAGGTGAGGTGCTGGAGGACTGGAGGCTTGCTCATGTTGTCTCCCTGTACAAGAAGGGTAGTAGGGATATTCCAGGTAACTACAGGCCAGTGAGCCTGACGTCAGTGGTGGGAAAGATGCTGGAGAAGGTACTGAAGGATAAAATATATTTATATTTGGAAAAGAATGGGCTTATCAATGGTGGGCAACATGGTTTTGTGCGGGATAGATTGTGCCTTACCAACTTAATAGAGTTCTTTAAGGAAGTGACCAAGTTCATAGATGAAGGAAGGGCTGTAGATGTCATATACATGGACTTTAGTAAGGCATTTGATAAGTTGATGAGCAGAGAGATCTGGGGGTTCAGGTCCATTGTACCTGAAGGTTGCTGCACAGGTGAATACAGTGGTCAAGAAGGCACATGGTTATGCCTGCCTTCATCGGATGGGGTATTGAGTAAAAGAGCTGGCAGGTCATGCTAAAATTGTACAAGACTTTGGTTTGGCCGCATTTAGAATACTGTGCACAGTTCTGGTCACCACATTACCAAAAGGATGTGGACACTTTGGAGAGGGTGCAGAGAAGGTTTAGGAGGATGTTGCCTGGTATGGAAGGTGCTAGCTATGAAGAGAGGTTGAGTAGGTTAGGATTGTTTTCATTAGGAAAAAGGAGATTGCGGAGGGACCTGATTGAGGGTTTACAAAATCATGAAGGGTATAGACAGGGTAGATAGAGATAAGCCTTTTACCAGGGTGAGGGATTCAAGGTCACACGTACAAGGTGAGAGGTGAAAAGTTTAAAGGGGATTTATGTGGCAAGTACTTTACACTGAGGGTGGTAGGTGCTTGGAATGTGTTGCCAGCAGAGGTAGTAGAGGCAGGCATGGTAGATTCATTTAAGGTACATCTGGACAGATGCATGAATAGGTGGGGAACAGAGGGATACAGATGCTTAGGAATTGGGCGATAGGTTTAGACAGTGGATTTGGATCGGCTCACTCTTGGAGGGCCCCAAGGGCCTGATCCTGGGCTGTAAATTTTCTTTGTTCTTTGTTCTTTTGTTCAAACCAATTAACTATTGATAATTAAATGCAATACTGGATAAGGTGGGCTGATCAGTGTATATCTCATATTCCAATATTAAGCATGTCTTGCTAGTGGACGCAAATACTATTTACAATGTTCATGTAGCTTCTTTGATAAAGTTAAATAACATGTTTGTTGAAACCACTTTCCACAGTCTCTCTGAAAAATTCACTTTCAGTGGTTATCGAGTCACCTTCATAGAACAGACTTCTTACATTAAGGGTGTAACATAACCCAGTGCCTTCCCAGCAAAGCCACTAATTACTAAGAGCATATTGGCCAATCTCTTATATCTGGAAACTTTTTCTTTTGGTTTATTAACTTATTAAAACAAGGTGCAATTTCAGCTAACCATACTCAAGACACATGTCTCACACATTGACTCTATTGGCTGGTGGATAAGGGCAAGTCTGCGGTTACTATGAGTCAACAACTTGGCTACAGCAAACAAGGAGGAACTGGACACTGGAACCTTCATTTTAGCAGAACTACGTTTTGGGAAGACTTTGAGGAAGAATACTGTAGGCAGGACATTTAATACACAGAAGCTTGACTTGTAGAGTGTTCTTGTGTTGACATGTAATTAAATTTGTTTGATGCTGTGTGCTGTTGGTTATACCCTCTCCCTTCTGGCATCCTCTTTTGCACTTGCTCCTCTGTTTCCATGTTTTTCTTTTTTTGATGGGCAGAACTTTGCTAAACATTGCCCCTTGTGGAGAGGATGAGAAGTGCAGCCTGCTGACAGGTGGATAACGTGGCAGCCATTGCCAGTTCTGACAGCAAGTTCTTTATGCTTCCCCAGCCCATGTATGGGAAGTATCTCTATTGCTGAAAATGTGTTGCTGGAAAAGCGCAGCAGGTCAGGCAGCATCCAAGGAACAGGAAAATCGACGTTTCGGGCATAAGCCCTTCTTCAGGAAGGGTTTCCTGAAGAAGGGCTTATGCCCGAAACGTCGATTGTCCTGTTCCTTGGATGCTGCCTGACCTGCTGTGCTTTTCCAGCAACACATTTTCAGCTCTGATCTCCAGCATCTGCAGTCCTAACTTTCTCCTTGAAGTATCTCTATTGGTTAGTTCACCTTCCTTTAGAGACCAGAGTCCTGTCCGCTGCAGTCTAGTCAGCAGGAAACTATGAAGCAGAGAGAAGAGTCTATTAGAATAGAGAAAGAAGAAAATATTGAACAGAGCGTGCATCATATTTCTTCCTTTTTCTCTCATCAGTCATGGAAGCAGGTTTAGCTGTAAGCCTCTGCTACTGGTTTCTCCCTCTGCACATCTCTCACTTTATCTCTCTTATTTCTGGTGCTCCCAATTCTCTCTCTCTTTCCCTCAATATTTTGACATCTGCTTTCCCTACTTTCGTTTCACCGGGTTAGTCTGTTTCTTCCTTATCTTTTTTTACTTCTATTTCTTTCCCTCTCTCATGCTTCTGAGATTTCCCCTCTTTTCGTTTTCCCAGTTCCTCCACTTTCCTCTGTTTCCCTGCTTTGCTTTTCTCATTCGCTAATCATTTGATGTCTTTTTTAACACGATTATGGCCATGTTCGAATTGGTCCTGGCAGAGAGACAAAGCATGAAGTGTAAAGACTTCAAAATCACGACACATCAAAGTGTGTGGTAGAGGTATGAGAAATGATAGGAACAGACAGAGTGACAAAGTATGATCAAGCATTGCAAAAACAATATAAAATGGACAGGTAGAAACTACCACAGGAAGACTCATATATAAATATATAACGTATTAATTTGTGTTTGTTTTTAAATTTCGCAATTGCCTCATTCTTCATGTTTCTGTCACCTCTGGTGTTCAAACTTTCTATTTCTGGCCTCTAGTCTATCCTCAATTTTAATGGAACCACAATTGTTGGCTGTGCCTTTGGCTGCCTGGAACTAAGGAGAAATTATCTGAGCTTTTTGGCCTAGTCCTTCTCCTTTCAGTCCTCTTTAAAACCCATCCCTCTAACCAAGCTCTTGGTCACTTGCCCTAATATCTTTCCAAATCCTGTTTGGCAGCGCCCCTGTGAAGTATCTTGGGGGACTTTTACTAATTGAAATGTGCTAAAAAAATTGTTACAAACTATACTAAGGATATTACTAAATTTTAAGTGGTAGACAGTTTGCAGATGTACTATGTAATAGCTGATCTTCAGTAACTTAACATAAAATAAAAACCTAAACAGGAGCAGAAATAGACCATTTGGCCCTTTAAGCTTGTTCTGCCATTCGATAAGTTCATGGTTGATCTCCTCATAGCCTCAACTCCAGTCTCCTGCCTGTTTCCCATTATCTTTCAGTCTGCTATAGTTTAAGAATCTATCACAGGCTTGAACATATTCAATGCCTCAGCCTCCATGGTTCTTGGGGGAAGTGAATTCTAAAGATTCAAAATGAGAAAATCCTCCTCATCTCTGTCTTAAACAAGAGGTCTTTTATTCTGAAACAATGGAAATATTTTTGTTCAGAACATCTTAAGAACCTTTCGTGTTTACATTATGTTTTACAAGTTTATCGAAACCTTGACACATCACAGGAACATGCTACAAAAACTGTGCATCACTCTGCCTTCTGATCATGAAATGTTGATACAGTCGAGAGGTTTTCATCATAGTACACATATCGCTTCCCCCTTCCTGTCACATGATACAAAAATTTGGCATCCTTTAATGACCATGAAGACATCAAACAGAAAAATAATACATGAAGTACTTTCAGTGAACTCAACCCCAACAATGGCAAGATCCAGAACCTTGGGAATATGACACCAAGTCGATGAAGTTATTACATTTCGCAGTGCTGGATATTGTATATACAGCATTATACAACATAGCAGCTGTATCGTAATGTATTGTGATCCTGTAACATTACCTCAGGTCTGATAGCTGTACAAAGAGGTTATAAGGGAAGCTTAATCTGGAGGTAAGCACTTTGAGTGTCAAATACTTAGCACGGATGTATTCCTATATATCAATTAAATTCTTAAAGAAAGAAAAAAAAACTTTCATTTATCCTGCATCTCTCACAATCTCAGAGCAACCCAAAAAACTTTACAAGCATTTTTTAAGTGTAATGTAGGAAAATGGCAATCCACACACCATAAGTTTCCACAAAAAGCAATGGCTAAATAGGGTTTTTAAAAAAATATTGTTGAATGTGTGATAAATATTGATCAGGACGTCATGGAGAACACCCATGATTTTCTTCTGAATAGTGACCGTGGAGTGGGATGAAACCTAAAATTTGCCACTTCAGAGGTGAGCATATTACTCACTGAGCCACAGCTGATACACCAGAAATGAAGGAATATATTTTCAGATAAACATTATACTGAATTTTGCTTGTTTTGCAGAATTGAACAGCATGTTGTTCTGAATTGTACCTCTGTGGGGTACATTGGCTTTCAAAACGTGACATGGACAGGCCCACAACACTTAGCCCTCGATCAATAAGGAGCATATCTCTGATGTTCCTTCCTTTCTTCAGTACAACCACTGACAAGTATTTAGAGGATGACAGTGTTTAAAAAGCCAACTGATCTGGAAGAAAGCAAAAACACATTGTCACCACATGCTCCCGAGAGCATTCTCTTGGCTGGTATCACTGACCCAGATTGGAAAGAAGTGGCTTATGACATACTTTGAACCCTTTGAGTTAATTACTGGCTTCTGTGCACAATACGCTTCCAACGGTTTCCTGTTAAATGCAATGAACACATCTTGACGTATGCTCTGGAGAAAGCATCTGTGCATTGAGGATTAGAACATTCACTCTTACTTTCTTGTAATTCCAAACATTTGACATTGTACAACAATGATTTCATTTAGAATATCTGCTCTGCCTTGTAAGATTTCTATTCGCGCAAAGCCTGGTGTTAGCTGTTAGCCAGTTGAACTACTGGTAATTCCAGACCCACAGCAAAGTTGTTGACCCTTACCTCCCAAAACGTCCCAGCTAGGCACTCAGGTCAAGAACTAGCGGTAGGCAACAAATGCTAGCCTTGCCAGTGACACATCCTATTAATGAATAAAATAAAAGATTTAAAAGGATGTTTAAAGCTAGTAACCAAGCTATGCAATTTGGCAGCATCATGCTTTATTAGTGAAAAAAACTGCATTTATCTTCAGCCAAAAGTGCCAAGTGAATGAATCCTAGCACAAAGGAAGATGATTGTGTTTGTTGGAGGGTAATCATTTAATCTCTAGGATGTCACTGCGGGAAATCCTCAGAGTAGTGTCCTAGGCTCAACAATGATCTTCCATATGGACAGAAGTGGGGTTGTTCACTTATAATTGCACAATGATGAGCACTGGTTCAGGTACTGAAGCAGTCTATGTCCAAATGCAGCAATGCCTCGACAATATCTTTTCTTTACTCAGCGAGTCGGGAGTTCAGGAATGCCCTGCCAGTAGCAGTGGTGGACTCTCCCTCTTTATGGGCATTTAAGCGGGCATTGGATAGGCATATGGAGGATAGTGGGCTGGTGTAGGTTAGGTGGGCTTGGATCGGCGCAACATCGAGGGCCAAAGGGCCTGTACTGCGCTGTATTCTTCTATGTTCTATGTTCTATGTTCTATGTTCTTTGGCTGATAAATGACAAGTATCATTCACACCATACAAGTACCGGGCAATGACCATCTTCACAAGATCGAATCAATCATTGCCCTTTTACATTAACAGTATTACTAATGAATCACCCACCATTAACATCCTGGGCTATCATTAACCAGAAAGTGAATTGGATCAGCTATGTAAAAATGTGTTTACAAGAGCAGGGTGGCACGGTGGCTCAGTGGTTAGCACTGCTGCCTCACAGCACCAGGGTCCTAGGTTTGATTCCAGCCTTGGGTGACTGTCTGTGTGGAGTTTGCACATTCTTCTTGTGTCTGCGTGGGTTTTCTGCGGGTGTTCCGGTTTCCTCCCACAGTCCAAAGATGTGCAGGTCAGGTGAATGGGCCATGCTAAATTGCCCATAGTGTTAGGTGCATTAGTCAGAGGGAAATGGGTCTGGGTGGGTTACTCTTCAGAGGGACGGTGTGGACTTGTTGGGCTGCAGGGCCTGTTTCCACACTGTAGGGAATCTAATCTAGCTGTCCTCCCATTTATCCAAAGCATGTCTGCTATCTACAAGGCACAAGTCAGGAGTCTGACAGAATACTCCCCATTTGCCTGGATGAGTAGATCTTCAATAACTCTGAAGAAGATTGGCTTTATCCAGACACAGATGCTCAATGGTTCGTGTTGTTGCCTCACAGTGCCAGGCTTCAATTCCAGTCTGGTGACTATATGTGTGGAGTTTGCATATGCTCCCTGCGTCTGTGTGGATTTCCTACAGGTGCTCTGGTTTCCTCCCATGTTCAAAAGATGTGCAGGCTAGGTGGATTGGCCACAGGGAATGCAGGGTTATATGGAGAAAGTATGGAGCATGGGATGTACTTCGGAGAGTCGGTGTGGACTCGATGGGTTGAATGGCCTGCTTCCACACTGTCGGGATTCTATGAAAACAGTTCCTAGACTGGCACCCCAACCAATCCCTTCACCACTGACACAGAGTGCATTAGTGCATACCATCAACAAAATGCAATGTAGTAATGTATAGAACTGTAACAACTACCACCTAGAAGGTCAAGGGCAGCAGATACATGAGAACATTGTCACCTGCAAGTTCTCCTCAAAGTCACATACCATCCTGACTTGGAAATTATATTGTTGTACTTTTACTGTTGCTGGTCTATCCCCATACCTCAAGAATTGCAATGGTTCAAGAAGATGGCTACCACCACCTTTTCCAGAGCAAGTAGGGATGGACAATAAATGCTGGCCAGTCAATAATGCACATATTCCATGAACAAATGAAAATTAAATTTACAGAGGAGTTGCAAATCTTCTCCATGTTCAGTGCAGTATGCCCAAAATTGCAATGGAACTGAAAATTAGCTTGAAGCATTCAAATGGGCTGCCAAGTCAAGGTCACCTGTTTTATTGACTCCATCACATATCCAAATTATATCCTGGCACCCCCAACATCAATTTTATTGAGGCGATTAGAACTCTCTTTTCAAATGGCAATTGATGCCAGCTCTGCTGTTAATTTTATTTCAGAGATTGATAGACTTTTGGTAACGAAAACATATTACAGAGACTAGGCCAAAGACAGGTATATATAATTAGGCCATCGATCAGCCATTATCTTACTGAATGCTGGAACAGTGGAGTTCTTTCATCATAGCAGCAGTTTCCCTGTCTCTGAACCAGAATCGCATGGTGTGGGCCCTACCCTGAGATTTGATGGCCATGAAAAGTATGTTCAGATCATGGCCAAATGCGTTGATATCAATCTGCACACCTTTCCAATGCTAGGCAGTAAGGCTGTGAGAATCTCCCTGTCAGCCTGAATTGTAGCTGTAGCTCAACAGTCTCCCAACATTAAAAATTCCACGTGCAGATTGTTACCAATGGGATGCAAATGTTCTCCTCATTTTAAGGGACAACCACACAGAACGTTGGAACAGACTATTGTCTACTGTTCCTTTTTAAACAACTGATGGCAGACCAGGCCAGGTGAGTTGCTATTTGTCAGCTGCACCCATTCCAGAGCATGAGGGAAATATTACTGAAAATAAAAACCAAGTTGAGCTGTGCAGCAGTGAAAATAATAAAACATGTTTTAATTAAAACATGAAAGCAACTTTTGAACTTCTGAAGTAATTTTGCTACGATTATATTCAGGAGGTGGTTTATTTAGCAAACACAACATTTTGATTCAAATGAAATCACGCTTTGAAAGTTAACTGCTGCTTAATTTTAATGTATATTTTAATGCATTTTAATTAAAATGTCTTTTATTGCCTTTTGCACAGTAAATTGAGTTAACAGCTGTATTTTACTTTGCAAGTGTGTTTCAAAATCGGCTCAAAGCAATCAGTAAAGCCAACAAATTCTGAAAATATTACATGTCTTAATTAACAATTCAATATGTATTTGAGCAGAATGTTTGTAATTAAAAGTGGACACTGTTCTGTTATGTCTCACAGTCAGTAGTCACAATGCTTTTAAGTGACTTGTTCATGATATCATCACTGTATTATAGCATGTGAACTGAAAATATAAAGGCCTCAGAACCCATCTTACTTGGGATCACTGAAGCATGACACACTTAAAACATTCTCTTCTGCTGTAATCAAATAGCTTAATAACAGCCTTGTATCTGAGAATGCACTAATCTTATATATTAGTGAGTTGCGATAAATGTCTATTGGACTCTTCAAAACCATGGTGTCTACGCCTAGTTTTTTTTTGTTATGAGGGATAAGTTAAGCACTGTTGCACCAGGTAAAGGTCCTCCGATAGAGGAAAAACTCAAATCATAAACCATATTAGAGTTGAAGTCAGATAAAAAGTGATTTAATTTTAAAACCATAGTTTCTTGATCTGCACTTGAAACGGATGGGATAGAATGCCATAATGATATCCTGATTAAAGAGTACTTTTTATCTCCTCTCATGAGATTTTTTAGTTTATCTAAAGCCATGCTTAAATGAAATTAAGAGTTGCAATCTTTTTGATCATGGAATCCCTACAATGCAGAAAGAGTCTGTTTGACCATAGAGTCTGCACTGACCCACCCTAAGAGCATCCCACCCAAATCTAGCCCCCTCCCTTGTCCCTGTGATCCTACACTTACCATGGTTAATCCACTTAACCTACATAACCCTTGATAATACAGACAATTTAGCATGGCCAACCCACACATATTTGGACTGAGGAAGGAAACCAGTGCACCCGAAGGAAACCCAGACAGACATGGGAAGAAGAAGGCCATTCAGCCCAACAAGTCCACCCTCCAAACAGCATCCTACCCAGATCCACCCTTTGGCTGTGACCCTGCACTTTCTATGGCTAACCCATTTAACCTTTGGACTGTGGGAGGAATCTAGAGCACTCGGTGGAAACCCATGCAGACTCAGGGAGAATGTGAATACCCCACACAGACAGTCACCCGCGGCTGGAATTGAACCAGGGGTCCCTTATTGTGAGACAGCAGTGTTAACCACTGAGATACTATGCCACCTCATTCTTGTTGTGCCTTTCATAGACTCAGGATGCCCCAAACTAAAATTTAAACCGCTGAACATTTTATTCTGAAGTACCATCACTGTTTTATTGTAGGAAGCACAGCAGCCAAAGTGCACACAGCAACGTGTCACAAAATACAATGAGATTTAATAACCAGACATTTTCTTTTAGAGTAATGTTAGTTGAGGGACAAATATTGCTTCTCCCTCTATACTTTTTGCAATGTAGCAATGGATTTTACCAACGTTTATGGAGTTAACAATGTAATCATGATCAGATAACTGATTTGATGTTGTTTGATGGATAGATATTGACCAGGATGCTGGGGATAACTCCCCTGCTCTTCAGAATAATGGTATGGCACATTAACTTTGCAGTCTTTGCCTGAACAGAAAGGGCCTCAGGTTAATATCTCATTCAATAGGTGGCACCATTGACAATGTTCCCTCTATGGTAATACTGGCGTTCAGCCCTGGTATTTATGTATCCAAGCCCTGATGTGAGACTTGAGCCCAAACCCTGTGACTGGGATCAAGAAGAGAAATCATGTTGCTTTTCCTGTTTCGAGGCAACTGACCCCATTCTTGTCACCTTTTAACCCTCAACAGTTTCTGTCTAGCTTGCAGTTTGGGTCCAGCAATACACTTCAAATCCAATAAAATAGGGCAGTTCAAAATCAGGTCCATCAAGTATGCACTGATACCTTTAAAGACAAATTCACTCAGTTCTGCTGCTGTTCCCCCCAGCCCAATCTGTCTTACTTTATTTCTTTTTCCAAGTGTATATCCAATTTCCATTTGAACATTAATTTGACCCTGCATCTACCTCAGTTTCAATAGAGACTACATTCCAAATCCAAACCAATATATGTAAACATTTATCCTCAATAACCACCCTTGGTTCTTATTGTAATCAAATTAAAATGATTTAAATTTGCTCCATATAGTTAGTGATCTTTCAGGCTTTGGAAACAGGACTTGATGCAACTCAGAATTTTAGCTGCAAAGATCTAGATGATTCATACTAAATTCAATCAAAGAGAGACCTCATTCACATAAAATGTTTGAGCTTCTATAATTTATTGTAAGCTCTTTGCTTCTAATAAAGTCATCACTTTTATTTTGGAAAGTCATTGAGACTATAAGTCTTTCAAAACTGTTGTCCATTTACCCACTGCAAATAGCATGCAAAATTATTTACAAGTTTTAAATGGTCTCCCAAAAGGACAAAATCACACATCAGATTAATTTTGTGGGTTACAGACTAACCACTTCTTTAAAATTAAATAACTTTACTTCCAAAGAGTTAGACTCAGGATTGGTGGTACTCTAGTTATATACTGTGTCCAATATTGCATTGACCTTAGTGGACTGTAAATTCAGCTGTGTGTAAAACTGGTACTGCACTCAATTCTATCAGTTTCCCAATGGGCACAGTAGTTTAATATTATCCCATATCAGAACCTTCTCTCTCTATGAAGCTCCAATACAGAGTTGAGAGTGTAGTGCTGGAAAAGCATAGCAGGTCAGGCAGCATTTGAGGAGCGGGAGAATTGACGTATTGGGCAAAAGCCCTTCATCAGGAATTCAATATAGCCTTCTTTTCTATAGTATTGATGGAGAAAAGGTGTAAGCTGTGCTCCTGCAAGTTCGAAAATTCCCATTGGAACCCCGTCTATGCCTGTTGCTTTTCCATTCTCCATGTGTCGAATAACAGCTTCAACATTTTGCACACTTGGTGAAAGTTCAAGATCAACTTTGAAAGGGAGTTGGGGGATTTCCTCAAACACATTCTCATCTATCTTTGTATCATGTTCTAAGCATTCTTTGAAGTTTTCTCAAAGCAGAAGGCTGACATTTTCTCCAGTCTGTCAAAAGGATTCCATCCTTACTCCATGCCAGCTAGAGGCCCAACATGTTGGGTCTATATACTGCTTCATTGGTATTGAAGAAATTCCAGGTGTTATGCTTGTCGGCAAGGAATTGCAGCCCTTAATCTTTTTCAGTCCACCATTAATTCATAATTTCTCTAGTTCTTCATTGTAATTTTGCCTTTGCTGTTTGATGAGTTCTCCTCTGTATCTGGCTGATGATGTCATTTTCCCAGGCATGGAAAGCTTTCATCTTCTTGTTGGTGAGGTCATGCTTGTCAAACCAGTCTCGGTGTTTCCTAGTCCTGTACACAATAATTTCTTTACAGCTGACTTCAACACTTCCTCATAATCTGGGACAAATAGGAAATCCCTGCCGATCTCAGGGATGCTGCCATTGTCATTGTCTTCAAGAAAGACGACAAAATGGACTCTGGGAGCTACCAAGGAA
This sequence comes from Chiloscyllium plagiosum, assembly GCF_037043375.1. Taxonomy (NCBI): domain Eukaryota; kingdom Metazoa; phylum Chordata; class Chondrichthyes; order Orectolobiformes; family Hemiscylliidae; genus Chiloscyllium; species Chiloscyllium plagiosum. The sequence continues at coordinate 47,736,100 of NW_028270158.1, forward strand.
TTTCCCTACTCTCTGTCACCTGGCTGATCATTGATCAAATTCTTGCTAGGCACCTTCTCCCAGTCTCTGAGGTTAATCCTTCCTGAGAGCCAGTGTGGATTCCAACTGAACAGTGGAATTATGGACACGGTTTGCACTGCTCAGCAACTCCAAGAGAAATGGCAGAAAAACCATCAAACACTCTACATGGCCTTGACCAATCTGACCAAAGTCTTCGACTCAGTCAGTCAAAAATTGCTATGGACGAATCTGTCAAAGTTTGGCTATCCAGTGAAATTTGCAAAATCGTCCATCTCTGCTATGACAAGATGTCAACAATAGCCCTCACCTGCGGTAATATGACAAACTCCACTGAGGTCCAGACAAGGGTCAAGCAGAGATGTGTCATCACCCGCATCCTTTTCTCTATCTTCAATGCCATCGCTCTTCATCTTGTCAAGAACAAGTTTCCCAGTGGTTTGAACATTGTCTACAGGAGGGACATAAAGCTTTTCAACCTCAACAAGTTGAAATCCAAGAAGAAAACATCACTGACCTCACTCAAGGAATTTCAGTATGTGAATGACAAACTGATCTGTGCTCACTCAGAAGAGAACATTCAAACCTCACTCAATGCCTTCACGGAAGCATAATGAAGAATTGATCTCCGTCATAACCACAAGAAGATTCAAATCCTTTACAGTCTGCCCCTTAAGCCCATTAAAATCTGAGACATCCTCCCAGACGTGGAACATTTCCCCTGTGGAGAAACTAGCTCTCATTTAAAGTTGGCATCCAACCTTGTATTTAACCTGCAAACACCACCTTCAGACGTGGAGGATGAGAGTCTTTGATGACCACAACATCTGTACTAGGTATAAAATCCTTGGGTGTAAGGCAGTCATCCGGCCTACTTTTCTGTACAGTTCTGAAACTCTGACTATGCAAAGACAGGCACAATAATACCAGTATCTTTAAAGCAGTTAACATCCTCAAACATTGAGGCCATGATCCTGATCCTCTCAACTCCTGATCCGTCCACTGGGCCGGCCACATGCTTTGGATTTTTGAGTTTCGACTACCAAAGCAAATCATTTTTACCCAACTCAAGGAAAGCACTCAAACTACATACGGATTAAGGAATCCTTTCAAAGATTCCAAATTGCCCGTTTTTTGGTTGCCACTGCTTTCATATTATCATCAAATCATAATCAATGGCTTCATTTAGGGGAAATCATGTCTGATTAATACAGCTATTTGATAAAGTCTCAACCAGAGTGGATAGAGGGAAAACCAGTAGATGTGTTGTATTTGGACTTCCCAAAGATGTTCAACAGCGTCCACAGAAGATTAAGTCACAAGGTTAAGGTTAAGGTTAAGGTCAGCATGGAGGCTCAGTGGTTAGCATTGCTGCCTCATAGTGCCACCCTCAGGCGACTGTCTCTGTGGAGTTTTCACATTCTTCCTGTTTCTGAGTGAGTTTCCACTGGGCACTCCTCCTAGACGTGCAGTTTAGATGGATTGGCCATGCTAAATTACCCATAGTGTCTAGGAACGTGCAGGCTAGGTGGATTAGCCATGGAAAATGCAGGGTTACAAGCATAGGGTCGGATGCTTTTCAAAGGGTGATTGTGGACTTGATGCACTGAATAACCTGCTTCCATACTGTAGGGATTCCCGATATTTCATTAGTATGGATAGAGAATTGGGTCATGGGCAGGAATAATCGAGTAGGGATAAGGGCTTCTTTTCCAGGTTGGTAACCCATGACCAGTGGGGTTCCACAGGGATCACTGCTGGAACCGCAACTGTTTGCAATATATATTAATGGTTTGGACAAAGGAAGTGATTATAATGCAGCCAAATGACACAAAAACAGGTGGAAAGGCAAGTTGTAAGAGGGATGCAAGCAGTTTACAGAGAGGCTCTGATAGGTCAAGTAAGTGAGCAAAATGTTGGCAAGTAGAGTATAATGTGGTAAAATGCTAAATTATTCATTTCAGAAGGGAGACCAAGAGGATTATTTAAATAGAGAAAAACTGCAAAAAGCTGCAACACAAAGGGACATGGGGCACTTGTACTCAAAACACAGAAAGCTAGCATACAGGTGCAGCAGGTAATCAGGAAGGTTAATGGAACCTTGGCCCTGATTTCAAGGGTATTGGAGAATGAGGGTAGGAAGGTCTTACTGTAACCATATAAGCTGCTAGTGAGACCACATCTGGAGCACTGAGTGTAGTTTTGATCCCCTTTTTAAGGGAAATATATTATTTCATTGGATGTAGTTCAGAGAAGGTTCATTAAGATGATCCCTAGTAATGGAGGGATTGTCTTATGAGCAAAGGTTAAACAGGTTAGGACTCTATTCAATGCAGTTTAGAAGAATGGGAGATGGTCTTATTGAAACATATAGGATTTTAAGGGGTTTGAAAAATAAATGCTGAGAGGACATTTTCCCTCATGGGAGAGTTTAGAATCAGAGGGCACAATCTTAGGATAAAGGGGCAAGAATTTAGATTAGATTACTTACAGTGTGGAAACAGGCCCTTTGGCCCAACAAGTCCACACCAACCCTCCAAAGAGCAACCCACCCAGACCCATTCCCCTACATTTGGGCTAATGGTCGGATACTTGGTAGTGTGGATGAGCAGAGGGATCTTGGTGTCCATGTACACAGATCTTTGAAAGTTGCCACCCAGGTAAATAGTGCGGTGAAGAAGGCATATGGCGTACTGGCTTTTATTGCTAGAGGAATTGAGTTCCGGAGTACTGAGGTCATGTTGCAGTTGTATAAGACTCTGGTGCGGCCGCATCTGGAGTATTGTGTGCAGTTTTGGTCGCCATACTATAGGAAGGATGTGGAGGCACTGGAACGGGTGCAGAGGAGGTTTACCAGGATGTTGCCTGGTATGGTAGAAAGATCGCATGAGGAAAGGCTGAGGCACTTGGGGTTGTTTTCATTGGAGAAAAGAAGGCTTAGGGGTGACTTGATAGAGGTGTACAAGATGATTAGGGGTTTAGATAGGGTCGACAGTGAGAATCTTTTTCCACATATGGAGTCAGCTATTACAAGGGGGCATAGCTTTAAATTAAGGGGGGTTAGGTATAGGACAGATGTTAGGGGTAGGTTCTTTACTCAGCGAGTCGTGAGTTCGTGGAATGCCCTGCCAGTAGCAGTGGTGGACTCTCCCTCATTATGGGCATTTAAGCGGGCATTGGATAGGCATATGGAGGATAGTGGGCTAGTGTAGGTTAGGTGGGCTTGGATCGGCGCAACATCGAGGGCCGAAGGGCCTGTACTGCGCTGTATTCTTCTATGTTCTATGTTCTATTTCCCCCTTCACCTTACACTATGGGCAATTTAGCAGCACCAATTCACCTGACCTGCACATTTTTGGGCTGTCGGAGGAAATCCACGCAGACACGGGGAGAATGTGTAAACTCCACACCGACAGTTGCCTGAGGCGGGAATTGATCCAGGTCTCTGGCACTGTGAGGCAGCAGTGCTAACCACTGTGCCACCATGCCACCCACAGTATTTAAGATAGAGATGAGATGGAATTTCTTTTCTCGTAGAGTTGGAAACCCTTGCCACAGAGAGCTGTGGGGATAGAGTCTTTTATGCACATTTAAGGCTGAGATGTATAGATTATTGATCAGTATGGGAATCAAAGGGTTGGGAAAGAGCAAAAGTGTGGACCTCAGGAATGTTGGATCAGCCATGATATAATTGAATGGTGGAGCAGCTCCCAGGGCCAAACAGCCTGACCCTGTTCCTATTTCTTATTGTCACCTATATTAAGGCTAAAAAGTCTCTGATTATCAATTAGGTTACTGCAGCTGAACACTGAATTAAACACAAATTGCTGGAGAAACTCAGCAGGTCTGCCAGCATTTGTGGAGAAAGAAACAGAGTTTATGTTTGAGGGTGGTATGACTCTCCAGACTACTGGATTTGCTTGCATCATTATAAATTATGATAGTTTTAAGTTAAGTTGGTAAACTATTTATTGAGAAATCACTGTGTCTGATGATGTACCAATAGTTATGGTCATTATGCCAAACTTAAAGTTATAGGTGGGGAACAATCTGGTGGATATCTCCCCTTTCAATGATCAGCGTGGGGAGTTCTTCAATTGCAGGGCTGAAGGGTGTGACTAGTGGAAGACAACCCACACGTTTTAATCAAATGCCAAATATTGCAAATGCTGGAAATCAGAAATAACAACACCAAGTGACAGAAACACTCAGTATATCAGATAGTGTCGGTGGAGAGATCTGCGAAGCAGAATTAAGTTTCTGGTCAGTGATCTTTTACCAGAATTCTGCATTTGCTCCATTTATAGACCCACACAGCAAAGGAGCCATTGTGACTTCGTGATTCTTTGTAAGTTCCATTCCCCTGGTCATTCTCCATAGCCCTGCTAATTTTCTCTTTTCAATCACGTGTTGAATCTTTTCCACCTCCCTGAAAAAAAATTCATTCAAGGTTGTCATGACACACTAAGTGAATCTATTCTTCACCTCTCGCCCCATGTGCCCCCTCCAATGGCTTCCCGCTTTCAGATCTATTTGGTCCATCATGTTTAGTCATTGTGGAAGGGAGTTGGGAGAAGGTGTGCTGAGTTACATAAGTTTGGTAGATCATTTAGTGCTAATACTTACAGTGTAAACACACTTGCAAGATGTGGTACTGAGCAAGATTCAATTTCTGCTTTATGTCAATAGTACTGATCAATTCTGAGCCTGGATTTGGAATCTGATAATTAAGCTTAGGGGAAGAAAATGTCAGACTGAGTCCCTGCTTCCAATTGTTGTTTAACAGCTTCGACAACTGTCTATAATCAGCAAATGAGAATAACTCAGGTACCATATTCTTCATTTATGACGACCACACCAAACCTTCTGCCAATCTTCAGATTCCTTGCTTCAACTTACACCAGCTTGTTTCCGTTACCTCCCTAGAAACAATTAAACAATACAATAAACATCCAAAGTCCTCCATCAATCCAATTTCATTTGAGAGATTTGACTAGAAATCACTAATTTCTCAGAATCTATCCCCTACATCACCTATCCCATGGGGAAGTGTTCCCATATTTATGAGCATACTTGAGGCTTGTATGGTTTTGTAGTCTGTGTCCAAAACTGCAGGGCACCAACTTGCCTGTGTTAAAAAAAAATCACATCACGTTCTTACCATGAATAAGCATCATCCTTGTACCATATATAAGGTGTCTATTAATCTTGTTATTGCCCAATTAAATAGTTTGTTTACTTGCATCTTGTCTGTACATTCAATTATTGTTAGTCCTGCATTATAGATCCACTGGAGTCTATTCTCCAACAAAAATAAGTTTAGTTGCTTTAGTTTTTTTTCTTAAGCACAGCTTAGTCCCAAAGACCTAGAGCCACCCATTTCCGTCTTTTTTCAACTCTTTTAAATGTGTCTAGATGGTCAAAACTATGTACTATATCCCAGACATTCACCATTGACCTATACATTGTCAATATAATTTGTTCTGACTTGTAATCCAATGCCCTCCAGGAGCATTCAAGTGCTGATTTATATCTGATAAGTGCTTCACACTCACCAGATAGTTGCTTTCAGGGTATGATCAGTAATCACTCCCAAATCCTTTTTGTTTTTTTTGTCGGAAATAGTTTTATGTTGTACAGGTTTGCTGTTACCTGTTACTGCATTTCATCTGCCATATCTCAGCTACACACTGGCAATGGTGGGTACTGTTCTATAATTAGCCTCAGTGGCCTTTTGGCTATGGAAGCAAACGATCAGTTAGTGTTTCTGTTCGTGATGATTATCATTTGTAATTTGGTGAATATTTAACCCTAAATCAACATTACCAAAACAGTGGATATGAGCATCTATCTTGGTACTGTTTGTAGGAACTTGCTATGCAGAAATTGGCTGTCATATTGCCCATATTACAACAGCAAATATATTTAGAAAATGTTTCATTGACTGCAGAGCACATTGGGAGGTCTTGAGGTTGTGAAAGATGCTATTTAAATTTAAGTCTTTCTTCAGTGATCCTTATTTGTAAGTCTGTGTGTGGGCATTGGTTGAGAATACAAATAGATACTAACCAATAGGCCACAGATTTCATTTCCTCCTTCCAGACATATTTTCTCTGACCATGGTTTGGCAACAGATGATTTAAGATTCTGCTATTCATTAAGCTATTCAATTACTATTCAATAAATTAGTTCTGGAATTAAAGTCCAAAACAAGAACTGCCTTAATGCCATTCTGATGTATCTCCAAGCCAAAGGCAATAAGTAGAACCAGTGCCAAGGTTACTAAAAGAAGAAAGTCTTCTGTTAGTGCTGCCTCACTATCAAAGCTATCTGATTTGGAGATGCCGGTGTTGGACTGGGGTGTACAAAGTTAAAAATCACACAACACCAGGTTATAGTCCAACAGGTTTAATTGGAAGCACACTAGCTTTCGGAGCGACGCTCCTTCATCAGGTGATTGTTATCTGATTATTACACCAAGTGTGAACAACAGTGAAAACACAAGGGCTCATTTTTGTGTGTCGTCAAAAATACATAAGCCAACAATATCTGGAGCAACACCCAAAAGATAGAGGCCCCACCTGGAGTAATGGTATAGTCTTGGTCTACTTAACTACAGAAGACATAGGGGAAATACAACAAGTTCACTGGACTGGTTTCTGAGATGAAGAGATTGTCCTAGGAGGTAAGGTTGGATAGTCTATGTCTGTATTCACTACAGTTTAGAAAACAGAGAGGTTATCTAATTGATGCATATAAATATCCTGAGGAGTTTGATTGGGAGATGTTGCACTTAGGCTGGCATGGAAAAACTAGAAAACAGGGTCACAATCTCAGAATAAGGGGTTAGTCATTTAAGACCAAGCTGAGGTGAGACATCTTGACCATATGACCAGAGATAGGCCATTCAGCTCTTCGAGCCTTCTCTGCCATTCATTGAGATTGTGGCTGATCTAATAAACTTCAACTCCACTTTCCTGCCTTTGCTCATAACTCTCAATTCTCTTACAGCTTCAAAATCTCAACACCTTTCTGTAGTAAATAATTCCATAGATTCACAACCCTCAGAGAAGAAATTCCTTCTCATCTGTGTCTTAAAGGTACAATGCCTTATCCTGAGATTATTGCCTGTGGGTCTAGATTTTCCCATATGGGCTCAGAACCTTTCGGATCTACCCTGTCAAGTCCTCTAAGAATCCTGTGTGCTTCAGAAAGATCATCTTTCATTCTTCTATATCCCAAAAGGCCCCCTCCCTTCCCATACCTGGTATCAGCCTCACAAACCTTCTCTGAACTGCCTCCAATGACAGTATATCTTTTCTCAGATAAAGGACCCAAAACTGTTCACAATATGGAAGCTTTGATTTGACTAGTGCCTTGTGTTGTTTCAGTAAAACTTCCTTATTTTCATATTCTACTCCCTTTGAAATAAAGGCTAATCTTGCATTTCCTTCCCGATTACCCCTTGAAATTGAACACTAGCTTTTTGTGATTCAAGGACAAGAACTCTCAGTTCTCTTTGTTCTGTAGCCTTCTGCAGCATTTCTCCAATTAAATAGTTAGCTCTTCTATTCTTCCTGCCAAAGTGCAAAACTTCACATTTCTCTACATTTTATTCCAGCTGCTGAGTTTTTGCCCATTCAATTAGTTTAACCTATCTATATCCCTGTGCAGACTTTGTGTCATCTTCACCACTTACCTTCCAAACTATGTTTGCCTCATTTGCAAACTTGAGATTCACTTTCCTCATTCAAACCGTTAATATATATTGCAAATAATTGTGGTCTCAGAATGGATCCCTGTGGTACAACACTAGTTAGTGATCTTATTGAATGTTACATCAGGCTTGAAGTGTCAATTGGCTTGCTTCATCTAATGTACTAAAATGCACCTGATAGACTGACTCCTGGAGTATAAAACCTACCCAAATTAAATTAAATTTAATGTGGCGGAATTATATTATTTCCAAGTAACATTTTGAATGTAAAGTCCTGTTTTTCATTATGTCAATTTAACATTTATGTAATTCTGATCCATTCTCTGGCCTTGCTACAAAGCAGTATGGATAAGCTTGAATGGTTTGTATTTCTGGCATGCAGAACTTGCCAGTTACTAAATACGAACTGGAAAATGATTAAATGCATGGAAATAAATGATTCAAACTTAAAATAGGTTCTTGTATCACAATGGACTGTGCCAGAAATTGACATGTACAGCAATTAGAAACAATAAAAGAAAGAATTACGATTTAAGTCAGTGTGATAAAAGAAAAAGGAAAGAGGTAAAAAGAACATGAACCAAGTTTACACTTAAATGAAGCTTCTGATTGGTGACCTACAAATTTAGATGCAATATAAATCAAGTATCATGGTCTATGTCACACCAATATTAAATATCTATTTATACATGATGTAGCAATCATAAGCTTTGAGAAGTATACTATCTGCTCCAATACCCAAGAAACAGAGTTTTGACAGCTGAATCACTGTTCTGTCCAGATGCAAAGTTTTAGTGAAGGACCTCACAGAATTTAACTGTTGCCATAGCATTGAATGTACACTAATCCTATATATTGTCATTATTCAAAACTTCATGGTTTAATTATGCAGAGACGTCCCTTCCACTGAAAACTTTCAGGTTTGTATAATATAGCCTGGAACAAAATCTGGTTATGTGTATTTGAATTACAACAGGATCCCCACTGAACATTTACATACAAAAGAATAGAATTAGGATCTTATTACTTCGCAGCCTCTGGAGAATAGTTTCAATGCAGAGTGGTCACCTAATCTGGGCCCAATTTGCTTTAAAAACCCAACAATTGCAATAGATTTGTGCCAGTCATTCGCAAATATCTCTGATAGAAAAATGTGACTCTTGAACATAATAAATCATCCGAATCATTGAGATGTCTTCACAGCATTGACAGGCTCGATCAACTGTAATAATTCCATGCTTTCTCCAATTACCTTCACATTGAGGTGGGGTTAGGGCGAGAATGAAGAGAAAAAGGAGCATCTGACATACTCAGGTTACAGGACACAAATTAATCAAGCAAAAGAGCATTTGAAAAGAAAATATAAACACTTTGCTCAGAGAATTTATTTGCACACACCTTTTTTCTCAACCATAGAATTACAAAGTAAGTTCCACTCAGCTCCATTTCACTTGATCTCAGGAAAAATGAATAACTCTCACAGAAAGGGACGAAGAAATGTCACCATGACCTTATTGCAACACAACAATAGGGGAGGCCAAGGGCTAACTCACCTACTTTTGGGTATGCCTTGGGGGCAGGTGGGGGAGAAGAAGGAATTTAGTTTGCTGGAAACCTTAAAAAAAAAAGCTTAAACATGGTGAATTACTGGCTTCTTGATTAAACAACAGATTTTGTAAATTACAATTTTACTGAAGTCATACACAAATTCACTTAATTTAGTAGCATCTCCATCATTGTTTAAAAAGGCCAAACATTTTTATCTTTTCAAAAAAGTCAAGTAACTAAGTACACAGTATAATGGTAAGTTATGAAACTAAAGTATATTTAGTACAAAGTACAATAATTTCTTTAATTCATTAAAGTTTTATTTGATTTTTATTACTTTAATTTTATTCTATACTCAAAAGTAACATACAAAATAAATTGGAAAATATTCATAGGCCTCAACTATTAACAAATTTATACATATTCTAATGGAAGGGAACAATTAATTTGCAAACACAATACACTTGCATTTTACAGCTTTCAAGACCTTCGGATGTTCCAAAGTATTTTATAAGCAAGAAGTACATTTGATTGGAAGCACAGTAGCAATATGCAAAAGTGCTTTAGTGAAGATTTCTAAGACACAACTACAAAGCAAGATGTGTACAGTCAAATGTAACATTGAAAATGAATCATTCAATACTTCCATAATATTTCTGTTACCTTCTTTTCAAAAGTAAATCCATTACTGTTCCTCTGTTCTGGTAACATTCCTTTCCCCATTAAAAAAAAACCCATTAACACTTTCCTCAGACCTGAAGCTATTGTTTCCAATTCTTGCACCTGTCTTCATTCCCTAGCTACCATCTCCATCCTCTCCTTGAAAACAGCTGTTCATAACATAGGTGTCACATTTGATCCCCAGGTGAGCTTCCACCCTCATAACTGCGTCACTGTTAAAAGCCTTTTATTTTCCCCAGCATAACCGTGCCTGACATCACCTGTTTTCAATTTATTTGCCACTAAAATTCTCATAGATGCCTTTGGTATTTCCAGACTTGACTATTCTAACCACTTCCAGCTAGACTCCCATAGTCTATCCTCTGTAAACATTGTTATAAGGTTTGGTTGTTGCTAGGAAGCTATATGAATTCTTCTTGGTGTTCAAGAATCACTTGGATAAGAGTTTGTTGTGTTGGCACGTGCATAGACTTGTGCTCTACATTATAAAATGTACCTGCTAAAAAAAAGGGTATAAAAATAGATCAATGTCAGAGGTCTTTACATTAGCTAGGAATAGCATTTTCCCAGATGACATTTGCAATGTTTTTGCCAGGACAGAAAGTTAGAAGTTAATGGCACAACTCTTGCTCTTAAGTTAATATTTGTATATAAATTGTGTACAAGATGTTGGTGACGGTCATCACCAATGGTAATATGACAGAATCCTTTCAGATAAAGACAGAAGTCAACCTCAACTGGTCGAAATCCAAGAAGAAAATTACACTGACCTCACTTGTGGAATTTCAGAATGGTCATGACAACATCACCTGTGGAAGAGAATCTTCAAGCCTCACTTAATGCCTTCATGGAAGCAAGCAAAGGAATTGGTCTCGGCCACAACGGCAAGAAGACTCAAGTCCCTTACCAACCAGTCTGGTTTCCCTGTCAATTAAGATCAATGAAGAAGTACTCCCAAACTTGAAACATTTCCCTACCTGGGAAGCTACTTCTCATCTAAGGCTGACATTGATGCAGAGATTCAACACTGCATCCAATCCATGAATGTTGCCTTTGAAGACTGGAGGTTGGCAAACGTGGTGCCACTGTTTAAGAAGGGCGGTAAAGACAAACCAGGGAACTATAGACCGGTGAGCCTGACCTCGGTGGTAGGCAAGTTGTTGGAGGGAATCCTGAGGGACAGGATGTACATGTATTTGGAAAGGCAAGGACTGATAAGGGATAGTCAACCTGGCTTTGTGCGTGGGAAATCATGTCTCACAAACGTAATTGAGTTTTTTGAAGAAGTAACAAAGAAGATTGAATAGGACAGAGCAGTAGATGTGATCTATATGGACTTCAGTAAGGCGTTCGACAAGGTTCCCCATGGGAGACTGATTAGCAAAGTTAGATCTCATGGGATACAGGGAGAACTAGCCATTTGGATACAAAATTGGCTCAAAGGTAGAAGACAGAGGTGGTGGAGGGTTGTTTTTCAGACTGGAGGCCTATGACCAGTGGAGTGCCACAAGGATCGGTGCTGGGTCCTCTACTTTTTGTTATTTACATAAATGATTTGGATGCGAGCATAAGTAGTACAATTGGTAAGTTTGCAGATGACACCAAATTTGGAGGTGTCGTGGACAGCGAAGAGGGTTATCTCAGATTACAACAGGATCTGGACGTGATAGGCCAACGGGCTGAGAAGTGACAGATGGAGTTTAATTCAGATAAATGCGAGGTGCTGCATTTTGGGAAAGCAAATCTTAGCAGGACTTATACACTTAATTGTAAGGTCCAAGGGAGTGTTGCTGAACAAAGAGACCTCGGAGTGCAGGTTCATAGCTCCTTGAAAGTGGAATCGCAGGTAGATAAGATAGTGAAGGCGGCGTTTGGTATGCTTTCCTTTGTTGGTCAGAGTATTGAGTACAGGTGTTGGGAGGTCATGTTGCAGCTGTACAGGACATTGGTTAGGCCACTGTTGGAATATTGAATGCAATTCTGATCTCCTTCCTATCTGAAAGATGTTGTGAAACTTGAAAGGGTTCAGAAAAGATTCACAAGGATGTTGCCAGAGTTGGAGGATTTGAGCTACAGGGAGAGGCTGAACAGGCTGGGGCTGTTTTCCCTGAAGCGTCAGAGGCTGAGGGGTGACCTTATAGAGGTTTACAAAATTATGAAGCGCATGGATAGGCTAAATAGACAAAGTCTTTTCCCTGGGGTCGGGGAGTCCAGAACTAGAGGGCATAAGTTTAGGGTGGGAGGGGAAAGATATAAAAGAGACTTAAGGGGCAACCTTTTCACGCAGAGGGTGGTATGTGTATGGAATGAGCTGCCAGAAGAAGTGGTGGAGGCTGGTACAATTGCAACATTTAAGAGGCATTTGGATGGGTATATGAATAGGAAGGGTTTGGAGGGGCCGGGTGCTGGCAGGAGGGACTAGATTGGGTTGGGATATCTGGTCAGCATGGACAGGTTGGACCGAAGGTTCTGTTTCCATGCTGTACATCTCTATGACTCTATGACCATGACATCTGTAGTAATACTTTGTCCTTCTGACTTGTTTATTCTGCTCCAAAACCTGGACTACATTTAAATGTTTATTTCAAGGCCCTGGAGATGTACCAACAGAATTTGAGATGGAGTCTCTGCATTCATCGAGAGGAAGGGCATACTTGAAAGAACCAACATTGGAGCCATGATCATCCGAAATCAAGTCTGCTGAGCAGGCCAAATGCCTAGGATGCCAGAGTTCCGATTGCAAAAGCAAATCTTCTTTGCTCAGCTCAAGGAAGGCACTAGAGCTAGAGGAGTACCAAGAAAGCATTTCAAAGACTCCCTGAAGGCTTACCTCAAGAAATGTAGCATAGACATCACTGCCTGGGAGACCCTCACTCAACAAAAACCAACTTAGAAGAACCTCCTGTATAAAAGGGCATAATTTTTCAAGAACAGGATCCAGGATACTGCAGGAAGCAAGGGGGGAGATTGCAGGGGCCTTTCCCTATAGCTAAAACCCTCCAGCCCTGGCAACATGCTTGTAAATCTTTTCCAAACCTTTTCAAGTTTCGCAACATCCTTCCTATAGCAGGGAGACCAGAACTGCATACAGTACTCCAAAGGTGGCCTAACCAATATCCTATACGGCTACATGACCTCCCAACTCCTATCCTCAAAACACTGACCAATAAAAGCAAGCATATCAAAAGCTTTGTTCACTGTACTATGTGCCTGCGACTCCACTTTCAAGGAATTATGAACCTGCATTTCAATGTTTCTTTGTTCAGCAACACCCCCCGGAACCTTACTATTAAGTGCATAAGTCTTGCCCTAATTTGCTTTGCCAAAATGTAGCATTTCACATCTATCTAAATTAAACTCCATTTGCAATTCCTTGACCCATTGACCCATTTGATCCAGACCCCATTATACTCTAAGGTAACCTTCTTTGCTGTCCACTACATCTCCAGCTTTGCAGTCTTCTGCAAGTTTACTAACCATACCACCTATGTTCATATCCAAATCATTTATATAAATGACAAAAACAGTGGACCCAGCACCGATCCTTATGGCACACTACTGGTCACAGGCCTCCAATCCAAAAAGCAACCCTCCACCACCACCCTGTCTTCTACCTATCTTCGAGCCAGTTCAGAATCCAGCTAGTTCTCCCTCTATTCCATGTGATCTAATCTTGCTGACCAGTTTCCCATGAGGAACCTTGTCGAATGCCTTACTGATGTCCATATAGATCACATCCACACTCTGCCCTCATCAACCTTCTTCATCAGTTCTTCAAAAAGCTCAATCAATTTCGTGAGACACAATTTCCCGTACACAGAGCCATGCTGACTATCCCTAATAACTCCTTGCCTTTTCAAATAAATGTAAATCCTGTCCCTCAGCATTCCCTCCAACAACTAGCGCACCACTGATGTTAACCTTACCAGTCTACAGTTCCCTGACGTTGCCTTACCACCTTTCTTAAATAGTGGCACATGAGCCAACCTCCGGTCTTCGGGCACCTCTGGCTATGTTTCAAATATCTTAGCAGGGTTACCAGCAATCACTTCCCTAGCTTCCCACAGGGTTCTAGGGTACACCTGATCAGGTCCTGGGGATTTATCTGCCTTTATGCATTTTAAGACACCCAGCACCACCTCCTCTGTAAAATGGACATTTTTCAAGATGTCGCTATTTCCTTCCCCATATTCTCTAACTTGCAGATCTTTCTCCACAGTAAGCACTGATACAAAGTACTCATTTAATATCTCCCCATTTCCTGTGGTTCCACACATAGGCAGCCTTGTTGATCCTCAAGGGGCCCGATTCTTTTCCTAGTTACCCTTTCACCCCTAATGTATTTTTAGAATCCCTTTAGATTCTCCTTAACCTTATTTGCCAAAGCTCCCTTTTTGCCCTCCGGATTTTCCTCTTAAGTATACTCCTACTGCCTTTATATTCTTCTAGGGAATCACTATTTCTGCTGTCTATGCCTGACATCTGCTTCCTTCTTACTCTTGACTAATGTTTCAAGATTTCTGGTAGGGCTCACTCTTATGAGACACCTCCCAAAACATTTAGCATTCTTTGGTTTTCGAACCAAACATCTTTCTTTATCATCTATTGACTCTAACTTTTTATGCCAAAAGTGAAATTTCAGTGCATTACGAAAGATCACATGATTTATGATACAAACACTTAGCAAGGTGTCAAGTGTAAAGATATACATTATCCACAGACTTTAATCGCAGCATAGTCAAATCCTCATAAATGTAAAACTAAAATTCGCTCGTTGGATCTGATATCAATGAATACATTACAAATAAAGCTACTGCAAGATCTGCCACTCAGATGATTTACCTGTTTATCTACAACTAAACTTTACATCAAAATTATAGGAAGACATTTGTAGGAATAACATGAGGAGTGAGCATCGTTAGCAAGGTCAGCATGATTTCATATGCTAAATAGCCCTCGAATAGGTGATGGGGAGTCACCTCCTTGAATTGCTGCAGACTACAAATACAGTGTACATACATCTCCTGTTGCTGCTCATGAGGAAGCTGTAGGATTTTGACCAAGACACAAAAAACAAACAATACAACTGAGTTAGGAAACTGTGTGGTTTGAGGGAGAACTTGTGAAGTGTGCCCTTTCCATGTGCTTGCTGGCCTTGTTCTTCTAGGAGGTTATAAGTCACATTTTGGAAGGTACTGATGAAGGAGTCTTAGCAAGCTGCTGCAATGGATCTTGTAGATTGCACCCACTGCTGCCACTATGCACTGGAGGTAGAAGAAGTAACATTTAGTAGTAAATTGGTGCCAAACAAGTGGGCAGTTTTATTGTGGATGGTGTCAAGTTTCTTGTTGAAGCTGTACTCATCCAACCTAAGTGGACAGAATTCCATCAGATTCTTGACTTGTCCTCTTTAGATCCTGGACATGCTTTGGTAAATCGTGAGACAGATTATTACAAAATTCCAAACCTCTGATCTGCTTGCAGCCACAGTATTTATAAGGCTCGTACAATTCAGTTTCTGGTCAGTGACAATCCTAAGATGTTGACAGAGGATAATGCTGCTGAAGATTAAGAAGAGAGTATGAGATTCTCATATGGTAGAGACATTCTTTCCTGGCATTTGCACTGTGTAAATCTCACTTGCCATTCATTGGATGAAGCTGGAATGTCCAGGTCTTGCTACATTTGAAAACACACTGCTTCAATATCAGAGGAGTTGCTCATAGTGTGGTGCAGTGTCTAGTCAGTGAACATCACAATCTTTGACCTTACATTGAGCCGAGAACTATACTGGGGAATACTTATAGAATGCCCGAGGGCTGAGATAATTGGTCTTCACAACAAATACGTGGTGGCTCAGTGGTTAGCACTGCTGCCTCACAGCACCATGGTCCCAGGTTCGATTCCAGCCTTGGGTGACTGTCTGTGTGGAGTTTGCACATTCTTCTTGTGTCTGCATGGGTTTTCTCCGGGTGCTCCGGTTTCCTCCCACAGTCCAAAGATATGCAGGTCAGGTGAACTGGCCATGCTAAATTGCGCACAGTGTTAGGTGCATTAGTGAGAGGGAAATGGGACTGGGTGGGTTACTCTTCAGAGGATCGGTGTGGTCTTGTTGGGTCAAAGGGCCTGTTTCCACACTGTAAGGAATCTAATCTAAAAAAATATATAACCATCTTCTTTTGTGCTCAGTATGACTCCAACCAGGAGTGTTTTTTTTCTCTTGATTCCACAACTTCAATTTTACAAGGGCTCCTTGATACCACCCTTGTGCGAATGCTACCTTAATGTCAAGGATTGTCACGCCCATGTCATCGTGGAATTTAGCTCTTTTGTCAACACTTGGACCAAACCGGTAATAGAATCAGGAGTTGAGTAGTCCTTACACATAGAAACTGAGTATCGGTGAGCAAGTTGTCACTGACCAAGTTGCTGCTGAGTAAGTGCCATATGATAGCACTGTTGACACCACACCTCACTTTGCTGACAATTGAGACTATGCTACAGGATGCAAACTGTCCAGATGGGATTTGTTTGGCTTCGTGCAGACAGGACATATTAGGTTGATTATCCACATTGCTGGATAGATGACAGTGTTGAAGCTGGACTAGACCAGCTTGGCTAGGGATGTGGGTAAGTTAGGAGCAACATCTTCTGTATTCCAGCTGGGATGTTGTCAGAATCCTGGATGCAGTGCCTTCAACATTGTTGATATAACAGATTAATAGTCAAATTATGGATATAAGCATAAAATGCTGCTTAGTGTCTGAAAAAGGACAAGAACGAAACAGGAGTAAAAAGGGGAATGGGTCTAAGGCAAAGGAATTTTACACCTAAGAATCAGTTTTATCTGCAATCTATTGCGGTAGAAAGCAGAAAAGGAATAATAGGTTTAAATAAACCATAAGTAACTACATACACTCACTTCTACATATTTTGGAAAATACTTCCTCCCTTAAAGATTTACGGATGTATATACAGAAAATTGCCTTTGAACTGTGTGCCTATTTGACAGACTTGGTACATGCTTCAGCTGTTAGATATGCTAGTAATAATAAACGTCATGTGGATATACAGTAACAATATCAAATACAATTCAAGAATGCTTATGTGTTTAAAAATATGCGCACATATACTATTACAATTCACAGATTAATATAAAAGAAAAACAAATGCAAATTGGAGGATTTATTTTTATTGGACTTGTGAAAGCAAATGCATCACATAAAATGATAGAAAATATAATGGTTCTGGTGCTTTTTTTCCAAATATGAATGACGTTCCAAAATATCTGGGATAGGCAATGCGGCACAAAAAGCGATATTATGGGATTACTTACTCCTTTTGAGAAACAGACTTTGGTTAAATAAGCTCCAAAGAGCACAAGTTTAATAAGATAGCTGACTTTAAAAAGTATACTACACACAGATGAAAAAAACACCATTTCGACTGGGACAACACATCTATCCTGGGACAGGCTAAGCAAAGACATGCCAGAGAACTCCTAGCGGCCTAGCACTCCAACCACAACGCCATAAACAAACACATAGATCTAGATACCATCTATCAACCCCTCAGAAAACGAACAGGAAATGACATCACCACAAACCCCAGGAACCCCATCCAGGACAAACATATAAATAGAAAGCAGGAGACAACAGCTTCGCTTCACTTGGAGGTCGCCGCTGATGATGTTACCTAGCCAGGTAATGAAACGTCTGGATATCAAACCTACACCCTAAAGTATACGTAAAATAGTGCAAAGTAAGACTATACAAAATATTAGAAACCTTAATTGTGAAGTTTGTTTTGGATTTCTTTTAATCACAAAAACTAAGTTTCTAAAACCTGTTTCTATATATTGGATAGTGTATGAGCCCCTGGGAACAGCTGCAACAGACTATAAACTCATCCAGACTGCACTGGTAAACTGAACTGATCGAGGACCCCCCACTTCATACATTAATGATTATACTTCAGTGCATACAATAAAAATGCCTGCCACACCTTACAACTCTTCATTAACAAGACTGAGATTTCTGGCAGAATATACTTGAAACAGAGGATTCATGTTCAAGTAATAAAAAGACATGACCTCAAGCTTGAAAATATACTAGACAAATAAATAAAAGCCCACAAGTTTGAAGAATATTCCTTTAATTTGGCTTTTCATTTATCATAGAATGTGCAGTTTTGTCACAATTTCGCCTGTTCAGCATGATACACTCATTTTTTAACTTTATGGTCAGAGCATTAGGTACTCAAGGTGGTATGATCAAGTATAACACATTGCAATCCATGAATTACAAACTTGAGAACTCTAAATTATTCAATGTGTGGAAATCACAAGAAACATTGTTTAAAACAATATTGTAAACAAAGAAACAAATTACATTTAACTAGCAAAATGTATGATCATTCTCAAGTAAATTTATTTCAATGCTGCAGTGACCTAAAGTAGTAGATAAAGCAGTAAAACTGGAATCCATTATCAAATTTCATTGACAAAAAAGCAGCAACGTTTAGAACTTTTGCTCAACAGATTACGAACTCTTCCTGTTGGATTCTGAGGTTCTTTTAAAAATCAGTTGGAAGTCTTACATAAAACGCATTAATACACAACAATACAGCTCAAGTTAATTGCACAAAGTAACACAAAGGCAGCAATGGATCCAAAAGTTTTAAACAGTCAAAGAAATGAAACTATTGTATCGTTGAATGTTTCTCTTGAGAATTTCAGAGCATGGACCCAGAACTCGTTCAAAGCGTGGACGATCCAGCTTGACACATTTCAGTGGACCACGTGCAACTACAGTTGCTGCTCGCGGCCGATTCAAGAGAAGGGCAATTTCACCTGAACATGAACAAAATGGTGAGAATCAAAATTAGGACAGTTGTAAATTTTTATTTACTGCTTTTGCTTCCTGTTTTTGAATGAGAAAATCTGAAAAAGAATAACATTAGACAAACTAGTCCAGAAATTTGGAATTATTAAAAGTCTACTTAAGAAATTAGGTCAGACTGTATTGCCTGCAGCTGTGTTCGTGGAGGCACTGGATTTCTTTATGCAACGTTTACTTTAGGTTACTCATTAAACTCTGACAAGGTGATCAGAGATTCCTCCACCACCAACTGTAAATAATACAGACCAATCACTGTTGAGTTTCCTGATTTAGATCAACTATCTAATGTTGAATTGGCTGTACAGTAGGATAGATAATAAGAAAGGCCATTTAAGAATTGGAACACCTGGTTACTTGGTAACATTGAAATTACATTAGCTGAAAAGCTTACAAGCTACTTTAATTAATATCTTAGCAAAGACTTCTGACAAAAATTCACCAGATTGTTTAGCCTTCAACTTAAAAACAAGCAAACATTTGAAGCATATAGGAGTGCAAAAAAGTTGGCAAAGTTGAGAGAGATTAAAAAGATTATCCTTTAGTAATTTTGACAAACCAGGAAGGGTCCAGGTTTATTTCCTCATCACTTCAAGTCAGCTAATATTATAGTAGAGTCAAGGATAAGAAGTACTACAGTCGCCCTCAGCAACCAACTCTGGGGGATAGAGAAGGGAGCATGCAAATAGCCAAGGTCTCTGGCTCCAATTACTACTTAGCACCTCCTGGTGGAAACTGCTGCATTGTAGCCATCCTGGACCTTTTAAGAAGTAGGAGACATCACTAAAACTAACGTATTACAGTTTGTTTTGCTATGTATATCTTTTAAAGAACAACTTTGTTTATTGCTGAAATATCAAACAGGAGTTCCATTATTACAGTACTGAGAGAATTTGATTTAAATCCTTATTTTGCAAATATAATCTGCAACTTATTTGAAGTTATCCTGTATTCCAGAATCATAGTGTAACATGATAGGAGAAAATGTTAATTCGGCAAATATTTTAATGCAAATAAAGGCATTTAAGTTGCTGCCTAGTATTGAATCTAAAGACAGTGACTATCCTGCGACAGAGGCTGAACGAGCAGTCTCAAGAGCTGCCAGTAGGCGTCCCATTGTAAAAGGTAATTTGCATGTTTAAGTAAAATACATTTCAGGCTGAGGTTATGTCCTGGTACGAAGTGGGGATCCTGGTAGGATGTTCAGAACAGTGTACTGCAGAATCAGGGAGTACTTCTGTTTACCCAAATAGAGGGGTTTTTTTTGTTTATTTAAAATGCTACTTGCGTTTGAGAATGCTTAAGAAGGTTATGCAGAGCTAGCCCAATTGGCATTACTTTGCCTCATCAAATATCAGAAAGGAAACCAAAACAGCCCTCTTGCATATACATCAAAGGGTTCTCATGCCTATTTCAGACAACTGAAAGTCACCAAATTCAACTTTCGGGCAGACAGCTCACAAGGATCCTTTGGGTGCCTTGCTTCTTAAAACTGGTCCGCATTGTGCCTAGCTTACACCTAGTAAAGCAGAAGTCATAAGACCAATTTTGCCCCCAAGCCACCTTAATTATTAAGAACTTATTTTGTGCAGGGAATGCTAAATATCTTGAACTCATTGCCCACAGGGGTGATGAAGTGGAAACTATCAATGACTTCAAAAGAAAAGTGGTTAGATGCTTGGAAGATATAAACATGAAGAGCTCCAGGGATCAAGCAGAAACTGGCAATAAATGGGTTGCTCCACTGAAACCTAAGATGGACTCAATGAGCCAAGTACCCCTCTTCTTTGCCATGAATGATTTGATGGCTGAAAATACATGATCGCCATCAACCAGTAATGGGCCTAAAACATTTAGTTTCAAATAAATAAATACATGTGCAATCCCAAAAAAAATGACTTAAGAATGACAGATTATTACTTTGTTCATTTAGATTTTTATGTAGCTTTCTGGAAAGCAAATCCATTTCAACCGACTAGTTTAACAGTGAAATTCTGTTGAATTCTTGAATGTCTAATAATTGACTGATGAGTCAATTAATGAAACATGCAGGAGTACCTACCGTGAACTCAGTGTAAAGTATAATCGACTTAGATTAAATATTGTCACATATTTGATTGCAGTGTATTTCATAGTTGAACTTCATTCAACAAACATATTTAGGAATTTTTAATAGTCTTCCAATATCCATCATTGGAAACAAATGGATTATTTCAAGGGGAACCGAGAAAATAACATATTTGAATTTAATCACTGAAGAAAGTACTTAATGATTCTGTGTTGGATGTCTTTAATTTCTAATTATGTCAGAAAATGCAAGTATTTTCTCTCGGACTTTACATTTTTTGTTACAAATTATTACATCACAATGAACTGTACAGTCCTCTACTGAGTAAAAATACATAAAATATTGCAGGCTAAAATTAAAAAAAACTGGAATGTGCCTTTACTTGATAATATGTTACTCATTGTAATTGATTCTGCATTCTTTTCAGTTTTTTACCAAAACTATTTCTAAACTTATAAGAAACATTCAAAATTACGCAGAAGAGGAATAAGCAGTGCAATCAGGATTCATTAGGCATCACACCATTTATTCATTAGAGTTCATCCCTGGTAAATGTGTTGAACATAGTTAAACTGTTTCATAATAATGTTTACTAAAACATCCATGTTAAAGGATAAAGCATCAACATGAATGTTATTTTGAAACTAAATGTGAAATCCAAACTCACCAAAATAGTCTGAAGGTCCTAGTCTTCCAACCTCCACATATTCCTCATTATCTGATCTACGTTGAAGGACTGAAGCAGTGCCCTAATTAAAGAAAAATTACTTGTAAGTGAAAAGCAAGGGCATTTGTTTTATTTGATTAAAAAAAAGACTCCGAGTATCAAAACTGGATGCTTTAGCAAGATTCATTTCTTGTATTCTGGATCCCCAAAACATATCCGACATACACACTTGAATATCCATTTCAATTTATTTTCAATTCAGTCATAAAATGTTACACAAAATGTAAAACATTGTTATTTGCTTCAGCAAGTGATTATGAAGACTAAAGACATGTTGTCTTTATTTCAAGAGGATTTTAACATAAGAGCAACAATGTCTTGCTTCAGATGAGTACACAACCCTTGGTGACACTGCACCTGAAATGCTGTATGAAGTTTCACTCTCCTTAGCCAAGAAAGGATATATTTTCCATAGAGGCAATGTAACAGAGGTTCATCGAATTAATTTCTTGGATGGCAGGGATAGGCCATATTTCTTGAGAGTTTGTAAGAATGAGAACTGATCTCATTGAAACTTGAAAAATTATTCAAGGCAGATGCAGAAAATACACTCCCCAGAAGATGTCTGGATTACAAAAAGGTAGGATACATCGGTCTCTAAGATCCAAATTTAATTTCACTTTAATTCTCTTATGATGCAGTCTTCGAACTTTGTAGACCTGTGACTTCCTTTCATTCACTGAAGAAGTGAAGCTCGGAAGTTTCTAGAAATGGGATCCAAAATGGTTTACTGCTTGCAGTAACAGGTTTCTGGTTTCATTCAAGTTGAGGTGCAGGGAAACCCCTGCAGCAAAAATCTCTTCTTGGTCTTCATATGGTAGATAAAGGTTAGCTCCAAGTTTACTGATGGGTCCCAGGCTGGATAATTTCCTTGCTTGTCTGAATCTGTTTGCTCTCTGCCTGTCTGTTCTCAAAATATTTTAGCTCACCTTCTCATTGTTTCCAGCTTTGACAAATGGTTTACACTTAATATATTTAATACAGCTTATTTCTTCAGATAATTGACAAGTTGAACATTTCTAGCATTCTCGACGTTATTGCAGGTTTACGCCATGTACTTTTTATTTTGCTGTGTAACAGTTCATTTAGTACCATATCGAATTTAAAAATTTTTCCTGTTACTGTCTGTGGCTCATTAAGCCTCATTAGGTAGCTCAATCATACTTCACTTTCCAATTGTGACAATAGTTCTGCTGCATGCTTTCCTTTGTAAGTAATGGCAGGTCAGCTTTGTTCTTACAGCATTTGCATTTTTCCTTTTTAACTGACTGCTATAAGAATTATACAGAATGTACAACATCTGTTCCCATACTCTTTAACCTCTTGTCCAAGCCTTAAATTTGCTTTAAACTGGCATCACAGAATTTAGTTTGACTCAATGTTCTTGAAAGAAGAAAGAGATTGAGAAGCTAATTTATATTTGCAGCAATTGAAACCACCCATATAAATGTCGCCCTTCTGTGTCAAAAGGCAAGCCTCCCAGTCCATGGATGTAAACTGATCGTATGCTGAACTGGACAAGCAGTATTTTTACGCATCAAGTACAATGTGGCCTTAGTTAAAAAATCAAACAACACCAGGTTATAGTCCAACAGGTTTAGTTGCAAGCACTAGCTTTCAGAGTGCTGTTCCTTGATCAGGTGGTTGTGGAGTATAATATCCTAAGAACGTGGGATGCTGCAAGACGTCAGACTGTCAACACGGATACCATCATTACACGTGAGGACACCTCTCACCATGTATGTGTCAGGTACTCATGTGACTCAGCTAACATTGTCTATCTCATACGCTGCAGGCAAAGATGCCCTAAGGCATAGTATGTTGGTGAGACCGAGCAGAGGCAACAGAAACGGATGAATGGACATCACACAATCAACTGACAAGAGTGTTTCCTCCCAGTCGGAGAACACTTCAGTGGTCCAGGACATTCAACCTCAGACCTTCGGGTGACCATCCTCCAAGGTGGACTTCGGGACAGACAACAACTCAAAGTGGCCGAGCAGAGGCTGTATCCAAGTTCAGTACCCATGGTGATGGCCTCAACAGTTACGTTGGGTTCATGTCACACTACAAGTGACCCCACTGCACCATATACATACACACACACACACTCCTACAGACCCTCTCTCATACGCTCACACATACACTCCCATACTCACACGCACCCTCCCACAGAGGTACACCCCTTTACACTCAGACATACTCACACCCTCTCACAGACACTCACTAACGCCCCCCCCGTCACAAACACTCACCAACCAACCATCCCACACCCACACACTCACCAATCCGCCCCCACCCCCCCACCAAACCCATGCACACATACACACACACACACACACACAAATATAAGTTTGTGAGGTGAATTTGTACTTGCAGAATTACATTTTATCTTGCTCAAAAACTGCATGAATCCATGTAAGATTCTGTAAATCCATTTTTTTAGAAATAGAATCAGTCTGAACATTGGAGCACAGATGGCCTCACACAGAACACCTCACACCTTCAGTGCATTATCGAAGCTGACATGGCACTTGTTGTTAAGGTTCACTTGAGAATGTAACTTTTGTTAAAAACGTTCTGGGATTTATATATGAAAGAGCTGAAACCAACATGGTCATTCCAAAAGATGAGAGGACTTAACAAACAATCCAGGTATTTTTCAATATATAATTTCAGTTACATTACACTGTAAACCTTTGCTATAAATTCTGCCTTATGATCTTATACTCCACAACCACCTGATGAAGCAGCAGCGCTCTGAAAGCTAGTGTTTCCAAATAAACATGTTGGACTATAGCCTAATGTTGTGTGATTTTTCACTTTGTACACCCTAGTCCAAAACCGGCACCTCCAAATGTGCCCTTAGATCTTGATTACTGCTTCCTAGAACCTTCCTGAATGCCTTCAACTTTATCACTAATATCTTTTCCAGAAAATCACTCCAGAAAGGTCAAATCAATTGCCAACTATGAAACTCTGAGTGATGTATACCTGAACAACAGAATGACTTGAACTGTTACGTTGGCTCCTGGGTTAACAGCATACATTGTGGACTATTGAGCAATTTGAATGATATTACCTAATCACTTTCTCAACACAATACTATATTATTTTAGTATCAAGTATAATAATGGAACAAATGTAAATAATGAATATAACTGTATATTTATAAACTTCTTCATATACAACTAGAAATATTCACGGTCTAAATCTAGGAAGGATGCTATTTAAACAAGAGAGAAAGAAAACAAGCTTTTATATCCTAAAATTTTGGATTGTACTAGAAGAAACTCCTGATAAAGCGCTATAAAACCAAACTTTATTTTCCTCTGCACAAATTCTTTTTAGAAAAATTGATTGATGAACAGGAGTAAAATCTATCTACATTTTAAATCTTCAGTAGACAATTCACATGCTGCAAAGTTTTATTCCAGGTTCCAGCATTATTCCTGCTTCAGATTATGCCAGGAGGTCAACTCAAACATACTGGCAAAATTTCAAATACGAGAGAAGGGAAATTTCATCACTTAGAGCTACTTACATACTATGTTGAGCCATTGAGTATAACAAAACTAAATATAACCAATTCATTGTACATTATGAGTTTTCAGGCATCGGCAGCCTGAAAATTTGAATCAACATTGTACAGTGTATATGCCCTAAAAATGGGGAGCTATATATAATAGCTATATGTTTATAGTCATAATTTAGAACTATTGAGGCAATAATCATAGTTAACACTTTCAGGTGGAAAAGAGGAGGATTCATGATTTTCTGATTTGTTTTCCTGGTTCCTTTCAATTGAAAATGAAACTCAGGATGTTAAACCCCTGAGTCCTGACATTGTTCTATAACACAATAAGATGTAGGAGTAGAAGTCGGCCAATCAGCATATTAAGTCGATTTTGCCATTCAGAGAGATCATGGCTAATCTGATGATCCTCAACTCTACTTTCCTGTTTTTACCCCATAACCCTCGATTCTCCTACAAATTTACATCTGTCCATCTCAGTCCTGAATACACTCAACAACACAGCATGAACAGTCTTCTGTGGTAAAGAATTCAACTGATTCACTACCCTCAAGAAAGAAATTCCTCTTTACCTCTATCTTAAACATGTGATCCTTTATTCTGAAATTATATCCTCTGGTATACCAGTCTCCCACCAGAAACAATTTCTGCATCGGCCCAGTCAATTGCCAATTGAGCCACGTGCCAATTGGCATAGGGATAAGAAAATTAGGGATGTAAACACGTGGCTAAGGGATTGGTGTGGGAAAGACTAGAAGCAGAGCCTAGCAGGGAAGACAGTAGAGCAAAAATGGCAGGAGTTTGTGGGTAAAATTGAGGACACTGTACAGAGGTTCATCCCCAAGAAGAGAAAGATTATCCGGGGAGGGATTAGACAGCCATGGCTGACAAAGGAAGTCAGGAAATCTATCAAAGAAAAAGAGATATCCTATAAAATGGCCAAGAGCACTGGGAAATCAGAAGATTGGGAAGGCTACAAGAACAAACAGAGGATAACAAAGAGAGAAATAAGGAAGGAGAGGATCAAATATGAAGGTAGGCTAGCCAGTAATATTAGAAATGATAGTAAAAGTTTCTTTCAATACATAAGAAACAAACGACAGGCAAGAGTAGACATTGGGCCACTTCAAACTGATGCTGGAAGCTTAGTGATGGGAGATAAGGAAATAGCAGGAGAACTTAATAAGTACTTTGCATCAGTCTTCACAGTGGATGACATGAGTAATATCCCAACAATTAAAGGGAGTCAGGGGGCTGAGTTGAGTATGGTTGCCATTACAAAAGAGAAAGTGCTAGAAAAGCTAAAAGGTCTTAAAATTGATAAATCTCTTGGCCCCGATGGGCTACATCCTAGAATTCTGAGGGAGGTGGCTGAGGAAATAGTGGAGGTGTTGGTTGAGATCTTTCAAAAGTCACTGGAGTCAGGGAAAGTCCCGGATGATTGGAAGATGGCTGTTGTAACCCCCTTGTTCAAGAAAGGATCAAGACAAAAGATGGAAAAGTATAGGCCTAACCTCGGTTGTTGATAAAATTCTAGAATCCATCATTAAGGATGAGGTTTCTAAATTCTTGGAAGAGCAGGGTCGGATTAGAACAAGTCAACATGGATTTAGTAAGGGGAGATCGTGCCTAACAAACCTGTTGGAATTCTTTGAAGAGGTGACAAGTAGGTTAGACCGGGGAAACCCAGTGGATGTGGTCTATCTAGACTTCCAAAAAGGCCTTTGATAAGGTGCCACACGGGCGGCTGCTGAGCAAGGTGAGGGCCCATGGTGTTCGAGGTGAGCTACTGGTATGGATTGAGGATTGGCTGTCTGACGGAAGGCAGAGAGTTGGGATAAAAGGTTCTTTTTCGGAATGACAGCCGGTGACAAGCGGTGTCCCGCAGGGTTCAGTGTTGGGGCCGCAGCTGTTCACATTATATATTAATGATCTGGATGAAGGGACTGGGGGCATTCTAGCGAGGTTTGCCGATGATACAAAGTTAGGTGGACAGGCAGGTAGTACTGAGGAAGTGGGAGGCTGCAGAAGGATCTAGACAGTTTGGAAGAGTGGTCCAGGAAATGGCTGATGGAATTCAATGTGAGCAAATGCAAGGTCTTGCACTTTGGGAAAAAAGAACACAAGCATGTACTACTTTCTAAACGGTGAGAAAATTCGTAAAGCCAAAGTAGAGAGGGATCTGGGAGTGCTAGTTGAGGATTCTCTAAAGGTAAACATGCAGGTTGAGTCCGTGATTAAGAAAGCGAATGCAATGTTGTCTCTTATCTCAAGAGGGTTGGAATATAAAAGCAGAGATGTACTACTAAGACTTTATAAAGCTCTGGTTAGGCCCCATTTGGAGTACTGTGTCCAGTTTTGGTCCCCACACCTCGAAGGACATACTGGCACTGGAGCGTGTCCAGCGGAGATTCACACGGATGATCCCTGGAATGGTAGGTCTAACATATGAGGAACGGCTGAGGATCCTAGGATTGTATTCATTGGAGTTTAGAAGATTAAGGGGAGATCTAATAGAAACTTACAAGATAATACATGGCTTGGAGACGGTGGAGCTAGGAAATTGTTTCCGTTAGGCGAGGAGACTAGGAGCCGTGGACACAGCCTTAGAATTAGAGGGGGTAAATTCAGAACAGAAATGCGGAGACATTTCTTCAGCCAGAGAGTGGTGGGCCTGTGGAATTCATTGCCGCAGAGTGCAGTGGAGGCTGGGACGCTAAGTCAAGGCAGAAATTGATAAATTCTTGATGTCACAAGGAATTAAGGGCTACGGGGAGAATGCGGGTAAGTGGAGTTGAAATGCCCATCAGCCATGATTGAATGGCGGAGTGGACTCGATGGGCGGAATGGCCTTACTTCTGCTCCTATGTCTTATGGTCAAGTCCCCCAAGAATCCTGAATATTTTAATAAGGTCATTTCTCATTCTTCTAAATTCCAATAATTACAGGCCCTACCTGCGCAACCTCTCCTCATAATACAGTCCTCCATCCTTCTGTCCTAGGTAGGTCCAGTGAACTCTCTTTGGACTGCTTCCATTGCCAGTATTTCTTTCCTTAGGTAGGAGACCCAAAACTGTAGCAGTGATTTGACTAGTGCCTTGCACACTTTAGCAAAACCATCTACTTCTTTATTCCATTCCCTTTGAAATAAATGCCAATTTTCCATTTGCCTCCCTAGTACCTGAACTTAGATGCTAACTGTTTGAGATTCATGGACAGGGACTCCCAAATTCCTCTTATTATTGTTTAAATATTAATCAATCTCCTCTATTCTTCCTGACAAAATGGATAACCTTACATATTTCATTACAACTGATAAATTTCTATCCCCTCATATATATATATATAGATCCCTCTGCAAATTATTTGCAACTATCCTGAGCACTTGCCCTCCCACATATTTTTTTGTGTCATCTGCAAACTTGGCTACAGTACATTCACTTTCCTCATCCAAGTCATTAATGTATATTGTAAATAATTGTGGCCCCAGCACTGATCCCTGTAGCATACCACCCGTTACAAGTTGCCATCTGGAAAATGCCCCCTTTCTCCCAAATCTGCCTCAATTAATTAGCCAATCCTCTATCTATGCTAATATATCATCTCCAACATTATGGGCTCTTATCTTACCAAATGCCATCTAAAAATCCAAATATATTATATCCACTGCTTTTCTTTGATCTATCCTACTTGCTACCTCCTCAGAATTCTAGCAAATTTGTCAGGCATGATTTCCCCTTCATGAAGTCATGCTGACTCTGCTTGATTATTCTATGTACTTCTAAATACTCTAAAGAGGTTATTACAATTCTTGTAGTAAACTGTAACATTTCCCAAAAGAATTAAGCTAACTGGTCTATAATTACCTGTTTTTTTTGGTCTCCCCTTTTTAAATAAGTGTTACATTGACAGCTTTCCAATCCTCTGGGACCTTCCCAGATCTAAGGATTCCTGAAAGATTGCTACGAGTGCATCCGCTATTTCTGTAGCTACTTCATTCTTACCTAGGATACATGTCGGTAAAAGCAATGACTGCAGATGCTGGAAACCAGATTCTGAATTAGTGGTGCTGGAAGAGCACAGCAGTTCAGGCAGCATCCAAGGAGCAGTAAAATCGACATTTCAGGCCGAGGATACTTATTGGACTTTAGCCCCTTTAGTTTCCCAAGCACTTTTTATCTGTAGATGGTTATGGTATACATTTACTCTCCTTGAATATTTAGTAATTTTGGCATGCTGTTAGTGTCTTCTACTGTGAAGACTGATGCAAAGTATTTATTCAACTTTTCTGCCATTTCCTGGTTCCCCATTATTATTTCCCCAGCCTCAATATCCAAGGACCTTAGGTTAATTTTGGCTTCCCTCTTCCTTTTCATATATTTAAAAGCTCTTGCTATCCGCCTTGACATCAACAAGTTTATCCTCTAAGTCTTTCTCTCTATATTACATTTTCGGTCCTCTTTTTTGGCCATTAAAACTTTCCCCATCCTCTAACCTACAATTAATCTTTATTACATTTGTATTTTTTTTTCACTCATTTCAATGCTGCTCTTCACTTTCTGGTGAACTATGTTAGCTTATTCCCCCTCATAGAATCTTCTTTCTTCACTATATTACATCTTTGCTATGAACTACAAACTATTTTCTTACACATAGGCCATTGTTCCTCAACCATCGCTGCTGCTAAATTCGTTTCCCAGTTCACTCCAATCAGCTCTGGCCTCATTCCTTTGTAATTGCTCTTATTTAATCTCAACACAGTTGTTTCCAACCCAAGCTCCTCAAATTGAATGCTAAATTCTTCCATGGTATGGTCAGTGTTTGAGGGAATCTTTCACACAGAGATCATTTCTTAAACCTGCCTCATTGCACATCCAAAAAATCCTGATCTCTGGTTGAATGCGTAAGATATTGTTCCAGGAAACTGTTCTGAATATATTTTTATGACTTCCTCTGGCTAGCCCAATCTACATGAAAATAAATGTACTGCCTTTCTTACATGCCATCGTTATCTGCTGACTTATCCTCTGTCCCAACATATAGCTTTGTTAATGGGGCAGTGGTCCTACAAGTGTCTTCTTTCTCTCTTTTATTATTGACATTCATCAAAATGGATTCTGAGTACTAATTCATTTCTTGCTCCATACCATACACACAATGCTACATTACTGCCCCCACTCTTTCCTTCCTGCTTGCCCTTTTGAAAAGTAACACTCCTCTGAATATTTCATTCTCCTTGTAGCCATGATTCCCTAATGGCTATAAGAGCATACTCATTAACCTGTATTTGTGACATTACTTCATCTATTTTGTTCCAAATACTATGCACATTCAAGTACAAAGCTATTAAGTCTGCCTTTTTAACCCTTTTTGCTGCTGTTTTTCTATGTTTGTATACAATGTCGCTTCCTGCCCCACTCTAGGTATTGTTACACAAAGAGCTGACTTCAAATTCTGCCATATCCTCTTGCCTTGTACCCCTCTCACAAGTCTCCTCCAAATTACTTTAAAACTCAACCTATAGTCCTAATTATTTGATTTGCCAGGATACTGATCCCAGCACGGCTCAGGTGAACCCACCTGAACCCATCTCATCGAAATAGCTTCCTGCTATCCTATAACATTTCACTCCTTGATTTTATTTACTCTATGCCAACATGGAAAGTTACTATTGGATTCCACTCCAAGTTCTCCTCTATCCCCAGGGAGATGTCCTTAACGCTGGCACCAGGCAGGCAACAGTCTTTGGATTCTTGCTCACAGCTGCAGACAGCATTATCAAACCTCTAATTATACTAACATATAATATCATATAACTGCCATGTCAGTTTTCTCATCCTGCCTACAGTTCAGACTCTTATCAACACAGCTTGCAAGAACCTCAGACCTGTTGCAGGGGCAGAGACTCAATTTTAATCTTCTGAGTCCTCATACCTGGCTCACCTGCAGTCACACACTCCTGCTGATCACAGACACATTGTGAATTACCTAATCAGAGGGGTTTGACCGCCTTCTGCAGCAAATGTGTCCAGGTAGCTTTCCCCTTCCCTAATATGACAATGTCTGCAGCTTAGAATCCAGCTCCTCAGTTAGGTCCAAAGTCCCTCAAGCTGAAAAAATTTACTAGATGCGATCATTCTGTATCATATTAGTGTCTAGCAGCTTCCATATACAGCAACACATCACCAGCCTGCCATCACTACCGTATTTGATTTAACTTGTACATTACTCAAGATTCCCTGCTCTTTTACATTTCAGTGTATTGATATATTGTTTTTATAAACCAGAATATAGAAAATCACTGGTGTTGGGGCTGCATGGTGGCTCAGTGGTTAGCACTGCTGTCTTACAGCACCAGGTTCGATTCCAGCCTCGGGCTACTGTCTGCGTGCAGTTTGCACATTCTCCCCATGTCTGCGTGGGTTTCCTCCGGGTGCTCTGGTTTCCTCCCACAGTCCAAAGATATGCAGGTCAGGTGATTTGGCCATGACTAAATTGCCTATAGTGTTAGGTGCATTAGTCAGAGGGAAATGGGACTGGGTGGCTTACTCTTCGGAGGGTCAGTATGGACTTGTTGGGTCGAAGGGCCTGTTTCCACACTGTAGGAAATCGAATCTAATACTTAAGCAGTTATTTTTGCAAAAAAAAACAAAAACACAGTGGACCAAAATACAAGCTGAACACCTTACTTTTACTTCAAAGACTAGAAATATTCACCAGTCCAACTCATCAATCTACACAAGATACAGTACTCCTATTAATTCAATTCTCAGTTTAGCCGTGATTTTTCTTTATTTGTTCATGGGTTGAAGGTGGTGGTGGCCTAGCCAACATTGACTGCACATCCCAAGCTGACATGGAAAAGGTAGTGGTTAAGCTGCATTCTTCAACTTCTCCATTCCTTTGGGTGTAGGAATGCCCACAGTCCTATTGAGAAGAGAATTCCAAGATCTTGATCCAGCAACAGTGAATGAACAGAACTACAGTTCCACATCAGGATGGCTTGGAGGGTTACGTGCAGGTGATGGTGTTCACAAACATCCACTGCCTTTGTCCTTC
This sequence comes from Chiloscyllium plagiosum, assembly GCF_037043375.1. Taxonomy (NCBI): domain Eukaryota; kingdom Metazoa; phylum Chordata; class Chondrichthyes; order Orectolobiformes; family Hemiscylliidae; genus Chiloscyllium; species Chiloscyllium plagiosum. Next base: position 47,768,350 of record NW_028270158.1, read on the forward strand.
AAGGCCGTGAAGGTTGGGGATTTATAAGTCTAGTTAAAGGAGGCTCGGTGAGTTACTGCAGTCCATCTTGCAGATGGTGTACATACACACACACACACACACACACACACACACACACACACACACACACACACACACACACACACACACACAGTAAAGGAACTGAACGTTGAAAGTTGTGTAGGGGTACTAATTAAGCATGCTACTTTGTCCTGGATGGATTCAAGCTTCCTGAGTGCTGCTAAAGTTACACATCTTCAGCAAGTGGGGAGGCATTCCGTTACACTCCTGGCCTGTGCCTTGAAAGCAGTAGCTGAAAATGTGTTGTGGAAAAGCTCAGCAGGTCAGGCAGCATCCAAGAAGCAGGAGAATCGACGTTTCGGGCATGAGCCCTTCTTCAGGAATGAGGAAAGTGTGTCCAGCAGGCTAAGATAAAAGGTAGGGAGGAGGGACTTGGGGGAGGGGCGTTGGAAATGTGATAGGTGGAAGGAGGTCAAGGTGAGGGTGTTAGGCCGGAGTGGGGGAGGAGAGGTCAGAAAGAAGATTGCAGGTTAGGAAGGCGGTGCTGAGTTTGAGGGATTTGACTGAGACAAGGTGGGGGGAAGGGAAATGAGGAAACTGGAGAAATCTGAGTTCGTCCCTTGTGGTTGGAGGGTTCCTAGGCGGAAGATGAGGCGCTCTTCCTCCAACCGTCGTGTTGCTATGGTCTGGCGATCGAGGAGTCCAAGGACCTGCATGTCCTTGGTGGAGTGGGAGGGGGAGTTGAAGTGTTGAGCCACAGGGTGGTTGGGTTGGTTGGTCCAGGTGTCCCAGAGGTGTTCTCTGAAACGTTCCGCAAGTAGGTGGCCTGTCTCCCCGATATAGAGGAGGCCACATCGGGTGCAGCGGATGCAGTAAATGATGTGTGTGGAGGTGCAGGTGAATTTGTGGCGGATATGGAAGGATCCCTTGGGGCCTTGGAGGGAAGTAAGGGGGGAGGTGTGGGCGCAAGTTCTGCATTTCTTACGGTTGCAGGGGAAGGTGAAAGCAGTAGACAGGCACTGGACAGACAGGAAGCAAGGGCCACTCGCCACTGTTTTATTAACCTTTGATTTGCTCCTGTATCCACTTGCAATCATATGGCTGGTCCATTCAGCTTCTAGTCAATGGTAATCTACAGGGTATTGATAGTGGAGGAATTGAACAATGGTAGTGCCATTCAATGTCTAGGGGTAATTTTTATTACTGGAGATGGTCAGTTTTTGTGCGAATGTTAGCTGCCAAGCCCAAATGTAGTCAAGGCCTTACCAGTTACTTCAATATGTAAGGAGTGGTGAATGGTGCTAAACGTTGTGTAATCACCAGTAAGCACTCCCCTCTCCCCTACCCAGTGGACTTACGATCAAGGAAAGATCATTGATAAGGCAGCTGAAGATGGTTCAGCATAGAACATTATGCTGAGGAACATGTGCAGTGATAACCAGAGGCCGAGATGAACTCTGACAACCACAACCAGCTTTCTTTGTAGTAGGTAAAGAATTTCCCCCTCAATTCCCATTGACTGCAATTTTGTTAAGCTCTTTAATGTGACAGTGTTCAAATGTTGCCTTGAGATCAAGGGCTGTCACTGTCATCTCAACTCTGGAGTTTGGCCGTTTTGTCAGTGTTCAGACAAATTGTCATACAGCATGGAAATAGAGCCTTCAGTCCAACTTGTCCATACCGACCACTTATCCTGAACTGATTTAGTCCCATTTGTCAGCATTTGGCCCATATCCCTCTAAATCACTAAGTGTTGTAATGTAGGCAGGAGTTAAGTAATCCTAGTGGAACCCAAACTGATTGCCAATGAGTAGTTTTTTTCTTTGCAGCTGTAGCTCGACAATACTGTCAAAGACCTACTCCATCACTTTGTTGATGATCAAGAAGAGGACAATATGTTGGATTTGTCCTGCCTTTTTGGGACATGGCTTACACTGGATAATTTTTCACATTGTCAATGAATGGTGCCCATGTACAACTCAAATTCTATTTAAAAGCCTAGCCATCAGCTTTAAAAAATGCGCACAAACTCTTATCAAAACAAAACTTGCATGGAAAAGCCTACTGATTTGGTCTAGGTTATATCTATTACGGTTTATACAATGACTGGAAGAAACAAGGTCTTACGCCACAGTCTTGTGCCCTACTTGTGTGCCACAAGGCCTTGATTCAACTCCCAGCTGCTTCAGATATGTGTCACAACATGTCCCAATAGGTTGATTAAAAAATATCTGAGTCAAGATTCCTGCCAAGATCAAAGACAGTTGGCAGAAGGTTCCAACAATCCATATACCAAACTCTTAAGTTCCCAAATCATTTTGCATGCTTTTGTATCACCTGCATGTTTGCAACTGGTTCAATGAATGGCCTCACTCACGATTATTAATGGTCATGAAGTTCAATGGTCTCAACGTACAACTCTGCAGAATCTACTCATTGTCTTGCCCCATAATCATCTAATTAAACTGATTATAAACTTTGATTTAGAGAATTATATACAGCCAGCTTTTACAACAAAATATCTGAATGCAAGCCATAGACAATGTACTAATTTCAGTAAGAGTTCATGTGCCCGATTATTTATGGTCTTATGAAAATCAAGGCACATAACAATTACTGCAGTAGCATCCTACCTGCACTTCTATGTCTTCAATCTGTCCAAAATCAAAAAAATTAATACTATCTTCAAAAAAACATACGAGTTTACTGCTTGCCCTAAATTTCACTCTTAGAAACAGTGATAACCATATGAAGACTTGACATTTTCCCTTATCCCAACATCAGATTCAAAATGTTTTGGTTATTAATAACCAGTTACTGTCACAGGAATGCATCTAAAAATTCTGACTCAAATTGCTGACTTTGATTATGATATAGTTTCAGATGTAATGAAAAAATGCACTGTTAATTTAAATGAACAAGAAGCAGTAAACATTTATTTTCTAGGAACCTTAAAAAAGTATAATATTTATTTTTTATGGGCTCAATACAGTATTTCCTGTTTGGTCCTCAGGAGTACCTTTTTTCATTCTCATTAATTTATTTATTGGGCGATATGGTCACTTAAAAACAATGTCTTCTGTACTTGCATTGACCTATGGGATATTTGGACTCAACAGAATAATTAGAATTTATTAATACCCTCAATTATAACCCTCTATTAAATCTGATGCCACAACACACAAGGGAAGCATTAATTTACTAGATACCGCAACATTTAAACTGGCACAAGACAGCAGATTTAAGGTAATAAGTTTACACAAAAAAAGTGGACATACACTCTACACAAAAAAAAAGCCATTATCTTAAACGCACCTCATGCATTCCCATCACACATAAAGCTAGATCATTTTAACCAGATTGTTACTACACTTTTAAGTTTATCTCAGATATCTCAAACTTTAACCATTGATGTAATGTGTTCATTACAAAAGCATCTACTACCCACATAGCTCTTGAACTTGCATTGCCTCCAGGTTGAGATTTCACATTCATTTGCAAGGAATTGATTATCACCCTAATTTCAAGTTTTCTGTATTTCTTGGTTGTCAGGTTTAAAACTGTTCTTGTTCCTTGCAGTCACCCTTTCTCTCCTATCCCTTGTAGCCTCTTGCCTTCAGCACCGTCTTGCAATCTCATCGTCCTCAAAACCTTTTATAGCTTTTCCATCCCGAGACCAACTACAGTTGCCTTCTCCCTCCCCACTACTTTCAACTTTATCCTCCACCGCAACACCCTTGTGCAACCTTCTCCTCAATCCCCAAACCCCCCCTCTACCTCAGAGACTCTCCTCCCAAAATCCCCACTTGGTCAGGTCAGACAAAGTTTCACATTCTTCATAACGTATGTAAAATACAAAACCTAAATATGAAAGACAAGATCACATAATTGCAATCTGAAGCTGTGCAAATGGTGAAGCATGCACAGTCCGATGAGCAGCCTCACTAGCTGTCTCGGAAGATAAATATTCAGAACCACTTGGAGTGAATGTTTGAAGGCCCAGGAGCAGCAGAAATAGTCTTGATGTCCTATCATTAGAGGTAGGCAACCCCTTATCCAAAATCCCAAAATCTGAAAAACTCCGAAGTCCGAAGGTTTTTCTGTAAAGTTTTTTTCTCATTAACAAGGTTGTTTGGCATGCGAACAGTTAACCCAAGTAGACACCCACTCAATGCGTGTCACTCAGATGCGACGTGCATGCATAGCCCAGCACCAGCAGGCCTCACTTCTGTTTCAAGGCCCATCTTACTCAGTGAATCTGCTGCTCCAGTAAGATTTTTAAAAATTTCACCAAACTGTCACTTATTCTGAAATTCGAAAAATTCCGAATTCCGAAAACCAGCTGGTTCCGAGCATTTTGGATAAAAGATTGTGCACCTGTACACTGAAGTTTGCTGACAGATTAATAGCTAACACACAAATGCTTGCTTTTACTACTAATCTCCTTGGATGAATTAAGAAAGAGCAATCAGATTGCCACACCCTGGTGTGGTCAGTTGCTTGCTACCACTTTTCATCCTTTAGCAACTTGCCAGAATTATACTTATTACCAACCCAAACATGTCTAAGATCACTGATATTATTTCAAGCAGGTTTGTTGGTGTTCTGTCAACTTCATGCTCACTTTGGATAAAAATTAAAAATCATACCTATTGCTCTAGGGAGATCAGTCTTTCAGAGCCTGAAAATAGCCCTGTCAAGAGCATTAGGTTGTGTGAGGCTACTGCTCTACTTACAATCTACACTAATACCCTTCCAAGGTGGACAAATATTTTTGCTATTTATTTTACAAATAAATTTGCTCTTTAACGATTAAAATTATTGTTCAGGCTGACTTGCAGTTTAAGAAATCAAGAAAAACAAATTAATTTAGCAGAAAACTGAAACAATTATGATTTATTTTTGCTGCCAAAAAGCTTTTCCCGTCACTATTTTCTAAGATGTCAAGGGAATTTTTTAAAAAAGGAAGCAATTCACAGTTACTAGCAGAGGCAACAAAAGATAATGAGGACATCAATGGAGCTGAATCCAGACAACAAAGAGCATTAGTGCCTAAACATCATCAGATAGTGAGAAGACTCTGGTATTCAAAGTTTGACTAAATATCACAGGTTTAATTTAAAAAAGAGTAATATTGCTCAATTAGTACTTACTTAGGCAAACAAGGCATTCTGAAAACATTTCCCAGAAGTTTCAACTATTTACATAAAATTCTCCCTCCCCTCTCTGAAATGTGCCCATTATCAGAAAGTTGCTTTGGAAAATAGTTCCATGAGTATGGAACTTCACACCCATTGCATATTGAATACATAGAACCTTCTATCAAGTTCCAAAAGCAAGCACAGACTGGTGTGCCTACATACAAATCTTGCCTTGGGCAGATACTCAAACACATTATTTTTGACAACTAGTTTCAAACTAGTTACTGGTTGAAAAGATCATAGAGTTAACAGTATAAATACTATTTTGAAAAGTAAGAATTTGCTCAGCTTGGTTTACAGCTATGCTCATTTCAGATGTCAGAGCTATGTTAATTAGTTTGCATACCCAGCCTTGTATTACGAGCTAATCATCAGCTTCTATGGGAAAACAGCCGAATAAAAGTTCAATCAGAAGCCAAATTTGAAATCATGACAATGCTTGTGCCAAACCCTCTGGAACAATGTCAGCACTACTGTTTTATTCCTCTACAAACAGTCACAAAGAAAGAATCAAAAACGTTGCACTTCAAAAATCCATTAAAATTTTAATGCTTTTAACCTCAGACAAATTCAACAGGCTGGATTCCAGAAGACATGGGTGACTGCACTTTTTTGTAAGCAGATCTAGTATTTGTTTGACAAACCTTTGGGTATCAGAAATAACCACATCTAGGCCTACCAATTAATTGAAAACCCAAACTTTTAGAATGATTTGGTATGAAAGGAAAATATGGCTTTGTCGAAGTCTCTCACGTGGCAGAGGAAATAAATAAAATATTTACAAGTTAATTCTTACCAAACAAACAAAAAAAAATCAAGAAACAACTTTGCAACACAAGAAGAACATAAAATAAGTTGTTCTTAATGCTTAATAAACTGGCTATTACATTGGTAAAGGGTCGAGAGTGGTAGTGCTGGAAAAGAAAGCAGGTCAGGCAACATCCGAGGAGCAGGAGAATCGATGTTTTGGGTATCAGCTCTTCATCAGGAAGGGCTTTTCTGATGAAGGGCTTATGCCCGAAACATTGATTCTCCTGCTCCTCAGGTGCTGCCTGACCTGCCGTGTTTTCCAGCACTACTCTGAACTCCAGCGTTTGCAGTCATCACTTTCTCAGAGTTAATTACACTGGTAAAGCAATTACTGATCTTTTGAGCATAACTACAAAACAACAGGGAAAGTTTCAACCAAAAGCATCTCAGTCAGATATAACTGCAGGCCAACAATTATGTGCAAAAGCTTACTTTAACGCACCAATACTGATGGTTGCTCCCTTCAGTTCCACCATCTAGCTGACACTTGCTCACTCATTCTGAACCTTTTCATTGTTGCAACTTGTGGTACCTGATCAAATACTGCCACCATATTTATTGTGCTGCAAGTGGCTGGCCATAGGATTGTTGGTGGTGATGCCAAGCTTCAGATTGACTACCTCTAGTGTCTAACTGCAGCAGCAGGTTTTTTTTAAATAAGTTAAAACACCATTGAAGCAATGTTTCTTTTCAAATTTTAGTTCTTCAAAGGTGGTTATATAACTGCATTTGCAAATAGTGTTCAAAACAAAGTGCTTATTGAACAGGTAATAATAGGAATAATAGGTTATTATGTAGGCAGATGGGTGGGATATACATGTAGAAAGTATTTAGCATTCCTATCATTATTTCATTGATAGCTACGTCTATGCATTTCAATAACTTTCTGCTGCTGTTGTACTTGTATGAAAATTAACTACTGGGGCCACTAGTAGTCTAGCAGCTAAAAGTGATTTACTATATCAGAATTAGCTGTTTTGAAATATAAATATAAAAGAATGCTTTAAAGAATTCTTAATAAAAAGCTGACTTTTGTTGGCCAACACCAGTGATTCTGAAATAGTACAGGAACAGGGAGGTCAAATCAAGCAAATCAGGTTGAGACCATTCTGTGGCAGACAATAAGCTAATAACCGAAATCTCACACGAAAGGCCAAAAATTGCAATGATATGAAAGATCATGTTTGTGGCCAGATTAATTGGCCAAGAATTTGCTGAAATGTTATAACTTGAATCAAAGCCATTCATTAGACCCCAGTAAAAGCAAAATACTGCCGATGCTGAAATCTAAAACAAATGCAAAAGAATGCTGGAGAACCTCAGCAAGTCTGAGGAGAACTCTGGAGGAGTTATACTGGACTCAAAACATTAATTCTGTGTTTCTGCCTCTATAGATGCTGCCAGACCTACTGAGTTTCTTCAGCATTCTCTGTTTGATGCATTCATTATACTATTTGATACTTTGATCTTCCCACTGCAAAATTTACTCAAACATTTCTACTGTAGTAAACTCTGGACTTCTCCGGGGCCCAACAGTTCAGACAGCCAGCAGGTGCATGAAAGAGTTGGGATTATGGATTAAGAAAAGCACTGAAGCCATGGGGTCTGGAAGAAGCCATTGATTGTTTAGTGTAGCTGAGAGTGAAGAAAGCTCACAAATAATATTTGCTTTGCGTGGAGAGCAAAGTTACAGTTCAGAAAAACACAAGGGTAGTAACCAGCTTGGTGAAGCTAGCTGTCCAATAAGGCTGAAATTGTGCCTGTGAGTAGGTGCCTGAAGAAGGGCTCTGCTCGAAACATCGATTCTCCTGCTCCTTGGATGCTGCCTGACCTGCTGCGCTTTTCCAGCAACACATTTTCAGCAGTAGGTGCTATGATGCAGTTTACAAAATCTAGCAGAGTATAGTTCTGATAGGGAGAATGAAAAATCAGAACACAAGTGATTATCGAGGCAGGCCACAATGGAGTGACGTTTGAGAGAGTTCTGAAGCTAGATTTACAACAGTGAAAAATGGGAAGTTCTTGTAAGGCTTAAATGAGATTAACACTGATGACTGAGTATCAATAATGTCTGGGAGGTTGCTGAGGAAGTGTATTACTGTTCAAATTGCACATAATGATAGTGATGTTTTTTGAAAACCATTTTATTCCCTCAGGAAGTATGAGGAATCTCACACTTTACACCCACTTTTAAAAATGAGTTACTGGTCCCGAGTGAGATCAGAACATAAATTGAGAGATCTGGTCTAGGATTATAACAGATCTTATTTCAACAGATCTTATTTTAACAGACAATCAATTTTTCAATGTATAATTTCAGTTACATCACACTGTAAATTTTTGCTATAAATTCTGTGTTACGATCGAGCCCTCCACTATCACCTGATGAAGGAGCGTCGCTCTGAAAGCTAGTGCGCTTCCAATTAAACCTGTTGGACAATAATCTGGTGTTGTGTGATTTTTTACTTTGTACACCCCAGTTCAACACCGGCATCTCTAAATCATTATTTCAACTGCTTCTTGTATATCAAAGAAATCCAAAAAGGCCAATTTCACAGAGCAATGCTCCTTATCCCAAGGCACCTGAAATACACCACGTTACCTTGGTGATTCTCAGACATTCTGGCAGTTTCTTGCCCACCAACTTTTCCTGAGATTTCTAGGAATTTAAGCTTACTCTCCAGAAAACATTCCAGGGAATAACAAAATTGAATAACAGGGATTCAAAAGGTCTTCCCACTCATTTTATTTGAACACTTTTTATCATGAAAATGCTGAAGGTAGAAAAATTGGCTGTTTGTTTGGTTGAAAGAAAGTCACATGATGAAACCTTCCAAATAGAGTCGACAACCCTATCCTCAAGTCTGCATATGTTACTTGTTACGACACAAGCAAGCTCTCCTGCTAAACTTAAACCAGCAACACAGAAAAGATTTATCCCGTGCAGTAATCTGTGAAACTTTGAGGTGCCAAGAACTATCCCAAAGGTCACTAGTTAAAATAAAAATTAACAACTATTTACAACTCCTTTCTCTAACCTATCTTTCACCTTGCCCTTCTACAATACTAGTCCAATAAAATCCCTGATTAGGATTTACCAAAAATTCAAATTTCAACATCAATCAGCTGTCGAATCTTCTCTCTATATCTTCCTCTGTTTTCTTTTCTTCTTCCTAGGGATTATGTTTCACAGATCAATAAAGGTACCTTTAAGAAAGCTATTCTGTGGGCAGTCTGAATGCGTTGGTGGCTTGGCAGTTCTCTTTCAACTGTTCAATTTTTCCTGGTCTTATACCCCCAAAGCATCAGATTGTGTCATTGGCTTTTAATATTGTCAATATACTAAATTCAAACTGGATTGGAATTTGGTATCTATTGGGGTATAATTTAAATTGATTGGCCACATTCAAATTTGTTTTTGTCTCCAGGCAACCAGCTACTCCAGGACCAAAAGGTTACATTGTATCTTGTGAAGAACAATTGGTGCGGTCAGGTAGTTCTGCTAGCTTTTAACTCTCGTAAAAGGTACAGTAAACTTCTACACCTTCATAACATAATGCAATTTTAAAAATTCCTTTTCAAAACTGATTACAAACTGAGCAAATTAAATTTCAGGCAAAGTCTGCTCAATGTTTTCTAGCTCTTTGTGTGGCTTAAACAGTGCTCTTTAGAGGGACCACTCGAAGAGGCTATAAGATTTTAATTTTTAAATTTATGGAGTCCCACAGCAATATGACAGGTCATTGCTCTCTGGTTGTCAGTCCACCCAACCACTTGTTTCCCAGTGCTTACTTGAACACCAGTCCAAGCACGGCAGTCAGCCAAAAAACACCAACAGTTCACTAAAGTTAATCAGATGAATCTGAGGTTAAACCTTCAAGCAGCTTTAGATTTCTGGCTTCTCGCACATATTGAGAGCATGCCAATCATTCAAATATAAAGCAAGACTGTGGGGCCACCCACAGAAGATGTGGCATTCACCCCAGATTGACGTCAAACATACACGCAATGCTACTTGTGCAGCCACAAGGGCTGTTGAACAGCCAATTTTTCTCCTGATGGTACATTTCCATTTCCTGGACAATCCAGGAACAGAACTCTTGTAGTGGCTGGATCATGCATATAAGATAGTGATTATATGCTACCCTGCAAAAGCTAGCTAAACAAGAACATGATAAATTAGCAAAGGGGGAGAGGGTCTGCCATATGACTCCTCGGATGAAGAAGGAGGGGAGTCCAATGGAGACACCGAGAGAAGCAACATTGATGCTAAGACATGGCAGACAGACCTGACAGAAAATAATAATAATGAAGTTTGAGTCTGAACAACGTTTGACAAATATATAGCATACTCTGAACTAGGAGCTAACCATGGCTAAGCGGCATGCAGACTTTTTTTTATTAGATTCCCTACAGTGTGGAAACAGGCCCTTCAGCCCAACAAGTCCACACCGACCTTCTGAAGAGAAGCCCATCCAGACCCAAGTCCCTCTGACTAATGCATGTAACCCTATTTGCAATTTAGCATCTTTTGGACTGTGGGAGGAAACCGGAGCACCTGGAGGAAACCCACATAGACACAGGGAGAATGTGTGGAGTTTGCACAGTTACCCAAGGCTGGAATTGAACTCAGGTTCCTGGCACTGAGAGGCAGCAGCGCTAACCACTGAGCCACCATGCTGCCCATAAGAGACTTCATATCCCTTTGTTTGGCAATGCATTATTTCTGTGGCACTGCTTCAATGACCACCTGCATATTTTCTGGGCCAGAGAGGGAGTAGGAACTTATGCAGAAATACATAGAGGTTGCATATGCATTTCTCAAACAGCAGTGAGCATGGTGCATTCATTAATTGCAAAGAATTAGAAGATTTAAATAATGCTCAATAGCTCAGCAAACTCACATAAGTGCAAGATTGTGTTTTCCAGAGATCATGTTGCTCCCAAAGGGCAGCAGAAACTGGCAACTCCAGTGCTCCAAGCACAGCTCCACCTAATGCACATCAGCATTGATGGTGGCTCGTGTTTTCAAGGTTGACTACAACATAAATAATCAGAAACCTTAACAAATAGAAACTGACCATATTTAGAACAAAGGGATAAAATACACATGGTGTTCGGGTTCACAAAACATTAACCTATCAACCCAAAATGATATCAATTTTTTTGAGTCTTTCTTCTCCTGTCGCTACATCTAGATGCTGCCTTGGATGCTGAAGTTGTCCATGTCCAAATGCAGCAAGACCCAAATGATATCTACATTTAGACTGACAAGTAGTAACAACTGCACCACACAAATGCCAGGTAATGACCACATTCAATAAGAGAGAATTTAACTATTGCTCCTTGACATTCAATGGTATTACCATCACTGAATCCCTCACTTCCAACATCCTGAGGATTACCATTGAGCAGAAATTGGAACTGGACAAGCTGTGCAAGTGCTATGCCTACAGCAGCAGATCAGTGTCTAGGAATCATGCAGTGAGTAACTCATGGCTTGAGTACCCAAACTTGTCAAGCATCTCCAAGGCAGAAGTCAGAAGTGTGATGGAGTACTCTTTGGCCATTCACTGGAAAGAACATCATTTCTCTCTCAGATGTCTGACAGAAGAGCATCTAGTGAGGCGTTTCTGAAGCATGAGGCTATTTTCTATCAGATCTCTAACATGTCCAGGGGTGAATGGGGGTGATGGAACAGATGTTAAGTGACAGACCTGGCTTGCAGAGTGTGTCGAGGTGCATTTTAAATATGGTGCACAGGAGTTTGAGCCTATAAGGTTCCAGCATGAGTGAGAACTCCCTGTCCACCTGCACCATAAGATTTGATGTGGGCGTTAGCGTTCTAAATTTATCTTTGTCTTTTTTAATTTATTCACCAAATGTGGGTGCCACTTGCTAGTTTAGCATTTATTGCCCATCCTGCACTACCCTTGAGGAGATGGTGAGAACGGTCTTTTGTAACAGTGCAGCCCTTGGAGTAAAGGGACAACCACTGTGCTGAAATGAAGCGAGTTCCAGGATGTTCGTCCAGCAGTGAAGAAATGGTGATATAGCTCCAGTGTGATGTGGAAGGGAACTTCTAGGTGATATTCCAATGCATCCACTGGTCATTGGGATTACAGGTCTGGAAGATATTGTCAAAGGAGGCTGACTGAGTCATTGCAATGCATTTTACAGACAAGACATGTTGCAGCACTTTGCATTTTGGAGGTGAAGGGTATAAACATTGATGGTGGTGGATGGGGTGCCAATCAAAAAGGCATTTTTGTTTTTTATGTTATCAAGCTTCTTCATTATTGTTGGAGCTGCACACTTCAAGGCAAGTGGGGAGTACAGTCAGTTTTGCTTTAACATGGTACTTCTGTTCTCATTCAACCCCATGTTATATGAAAATAGCATAATAGCAGCACAATTTAAACTAATGGGGCAGGAATCGTATTATAATCAATACACATTCTTAAAGTTTGTGCTGTAGAAACACAGTATCCCCAATTTTTCAATCATGTTATAGTGAATTCAAATTAACGAAACGTGCTTTATACAGAATGACCCTGTACTCAACCACATTCCTGACTTGAGCCTGCAGATTGTGGACAAAGTTTGGAGAGTCAGGAAATGAGATATTTTCAGCAGAGTTCCAAGCCTCTGTCCTGATCTTCCAGTGACAGTATGCATATGGCTGACTGTATCTGGCCTCCAGAAGGTTGATCGGAGAGGCTTTGGCAATAGTAATGCCCTTGAAAATCAAGCGGCAATGGTAAGATTCCCTCCTATTGGAGGAAAACTTTGAAATAGTTTTGAAAATATTCCTTCCATATGGCATAACACAGTCTTGATGAAAATTTGATTCCGTCCTAGAGTCAATTTGAGGGAGGAGTTGACAACCGGATGGCCTCCAATTGAAGGACTTCTTAAGAGGCGACAAAGGGCAAATAAACAATTTTCAATTTGTTAATTACCAAACCTGACCAGTCTGTAAACTGTTAGTGCACAACTAACAGGCTCAATGTGGGTATTTGCATTTGACAATCTTATCAAGGGGTTGTTCTCATCTGGGAAGTTACCTAGGTGTTGACCCTGAATTAAAAACCAAGCCCTAAATACAAAGTGTCAATAGGTAAAAGGAAACACAGTTTGTTCATTTTGATTATTAGTTAACCATGTCAACCACATGTACCTGTAGCTCATTAACAATGCAACAGAAATATAAACTTCATGGAGAGGTTATATATTTTAATAAGGTAAAAACAATGACTGCAGATGCTGGAAACCAGATTCTGGATCAGTGGTGCTGGAAGAGCACAGCAATTCGGGCAGCATCCGAGGACAGGCAAATCGACGTTTCGGGCAAAAGCTCTTCATCAGGAATAAAGGCAGAGAGCCTGAAGCGTGGAGAGATAAGCTAGAGGAAGGTGGGGGTGGGGATAGAGTAGCATAGAGTACAATAGGTCAGTGGGGAAGGAGATGAAGGTGATAGGTCAGGGAGGAGAGGGTGGAGTGGATAGGTGGAAAAGGAGCTGGGCAGGTCGGACAAGTCCGGACAAGTCAGGGGATCGTGTTGCTGGTTAGAAACTAGGATGAGGTGGGGGAAGGGGAAATGAAGAAACTGTTGAAATCCACATTGATGCCCTGGGGTTGAAGTGTTCCGAGGCGGAAGATGAGGCGTTCTTCTTCCATGCGTCTGGTGGTGAGGGAGCGGCGGTGGAGGAGGCCCAGCACCTCCATATCCTCGGCAGAGTGGGAGGGGGAGTTGAAATGTTGAGCCACGGGGCGATTTGGTTGATTGGTGCGGGGGGTGTCTCGGAGATGTTCCCTAAAGCGCTCTGCTAGGAGGCGCCCAGTCTCCCCAATGTAGAGGACACCTCTGGGACACCCGGACCAACCAACCCAACCACCCTGTGGCTCAACACTTCAACTCCCCCTCCCACTCCACCAAGAATATGCAGGTCTTTGGACTCCTCCATCGCCAGACCACAACAACACGACGGTTGGAGGAAGTGCGCCTCATCTTCCGCCTCGGAACCCTCCAACCACAAGGGATGAACTCGGATTTCACCAGTTTCCTCATTTCCCCTCCCCCCACCTTGTCTCAGTCAAATCCATCGAACTCAGCACCGCCTTCCTAACCCACAATCTTCTTCCTGACCTTTTCGCCCCCACCCCAGTCTGACCTATCACCCTCACCTTGACCTCTTTCCACCTATCGCATTTCCGACGCCCCTCCCCCAAGTCCCTCCTCCCTACCTTTTATCTTAGCCTGCTGGACACACTTTCTTCATTCCTGAAGAAGGGCTTATGCCCGAAACGTCGATTCTCCTGTTCCCTGGATGCTGCCTGACCTGCTGCGCTTTTCCAGCAACACATTTTCAGTTTCTATTTTGACAGAGTAGGGATGTGACAAGGGACCTGATTTACAGTTGCCTTTTACATATACCAATTCAATTTAGGACAGTATAAGAGTAGTCAATGAACACTGGAGAAAGCACTTCCAACAGTTCAGTTGCTTAATTCGATATAGGTAAGGCTGGTCTAAAACTATGGTCATTTTGGTCACATCAACACATTATGGAAATTGGAAGACAATACAATTGGACTCAAATAATAACCAAATAAGCTGCCTTAACTCTTATGAGATTTGCCAAAACATATGGAACCATGAACAGTGAAAGAATTACAAAGCTCAAAACATGAGCAGAAAATTGGTGGTGAGGTAGGGTGATAGTTGAGAACAGAATCTTCAGTCCAACTCAGCTACGCCGACCAGATCTCTTAAATTAATCTGGTCCCATTTCCCTCTAAATCCTTCCTATTCATATACACATCTAGATGCCTTTTAAATGCTGTAATTGTACCAGCCTCGACCACTTCCGCTGATAGTAAACAGGTGAGTAACGAGCACTAGCTTTTTGTTTTACACAACTATTGTAGCAAACATTAGGTACGGTTGTAGTAGATTAATTTTAGATACAATTTACAGGACTTCTACAAATATGCTATGCAAATCATTTAGAATATCACAGTGAACAATAAAATGAAGTTGCAATTTTAAAAATGAATCCTTTCAATACATAAATACAACATTTTTACCCATCATATAATCAATAAATTGTCATATCGTCTTCGTGATTATATGTTCTATGCATAAGTCAGAGCTGAAAATGTGTTGCTGGAAAAGCGCAGCAGGTCAGGCAGCATCCAGGGAACAGGAGAATCGACGTTTCGGGCATAAGCCATTCCTATGCATAAGTCAACCTTGCTTCACAATTATAAATACCTTGAATTTAATCAGCAACTTCAACATAACAAAACACTCCAAAGGAGTGTAACAAAACAATGTATGAAACCCCAAACAAAAAGGAGATATTACATTTGTTGACAAATATATATTTTGAAAGAAGAAAGGGAGACAGAAATGTGCAGGGAGGAATTTCCAAGGCCCCAGACAACTCGAGGCACAGTCAACTGTGATGAAGCTGGGGATTGGGAAAGCACATGAAGTCAAAATTAGAGGAACACAGATAACTTGGATGGTCAGGGGATTGGAGGAAATTAGAGAGATAGGGAGGAATGAGATCGAAGCAGGAGGGTGGTGTGTTCGCTGAAGACAAGGGCCAACAGGGTGGCTCAGTGGTTATCCCTGCTGCCTCACAGTACCAGGACATAGTCGCCCGAGGCCGGAATTGAACCTGTCCATGTGGATTTTGCACATTCTCCCCATGTCTGCATGGGTTTCCTCTGGGGGGTCCAGCTTCCTCCCATTGTCCAAAGAGGTGCAGGTTAGGAAGATTGGCCATGCTAAAATTGCCCATTGTGTCCAGGGATGTGCAGGATTGGCGGTTTAACCATGGGAAATGCTGGGTTACAGAGATAGGGCAGGGGTTGGGACTGGGTTGAATGCCCTTCAGAGGGGTGGTGTGACTTTGATGGGCCAAATGGCCCAGCTTCCACACTGCAGAGATTCTATGATTCTATGACAAGAATGAGAATTCTGAAATCAGGTCATGGCTTGTCAGGGAACAAAAATAGATCAGCAAGCAGGGGGATGCAAGAGGAATGGGCACTTTAAATCAGCATTAAAGTTTCAGTGACATCAAGTTCACAGAGTACAACATGGGAAATAAGTCAGGGGTGTATTGGAATTGTTAAGCCTATTGGTAAAGGGTTCTAGCAAATCAGCCAAGACAAGAATAAAGTTGAACAAAGTCATGGAAGTTGGAATAATCACAAGGTGATACTGTGGTTTGGAATAAAAAAGCCTTATTCTCAGGCTGTTGCCAGAGAGAGAATTGTTTGGGAATCAAATTTGGAGCAGGATCCACAAACTGTGGCTTTAGTCTCAGACAATATTTAGTTGGAGGAAATTTATGGCAATGCAGCAGTGGATGTCAGATATGTAGTTTGACAGTCTAGCAAGTGAAGGTGTCGAGATTGGTGGCGAGGGTGAGTTGGATGTTATCAGACTATGCGTGAACTTATATCTTGCCTTTGGATGATTTTACCAAAGTAGTAGCATGTAAAGGAGAAACAAGAGATGGCCAAGGATCGATCAAGGGGAAGATGCAGGAAATTGTGCAGGAGCAGGAAGAGAAGCCATTGCAAATGAGAAGAATAGGACCACGTGAGAGCAGCACCACCAAACTGGTCAACAAAGGAGAGTTGGAGGAGAATGTGTAGTCAACCATGCCAGAGGTGTAGATATGTTGAGAAGTACAAGAACAGAATGTTTACCTTAAATCACAATTGTGTAGGAATTCGGCTTTTTTTTTAGAAAAAAAGAGAAATTAATTTATTCGGAAAGCAATTATACAATTTCTTCGAACTCTCATACAGCCAAGCACCTGAGTAAACAAGTTTTGAGTCATAAACTGATCAAAATATCTGGATAGAATATTTCATAGGTAAGTCTAAAGTTCACTCCTAAGATACCAGGACCAGTATGTATCACTACTTTCCGAGTTATACTGTACTCCAGGACTGTAGTGTAGCTAAAAGTGAAACAGAGCACACTACAACAGCTGAAGCCAAATGCTCACTGCATTTAGAAAACAATAATACACTGCAACCTAAACAAAAAGTTTCAATGCCATCATCATTTTAACACTATGCAAACTAGTTTTAGTATGTCACTATCCCGATGTTAGGAAGAAATTTATGATGCTTAGTATAATGTTGTTGAAACATTAAAAGCAAATTGAAAGAGATTTATCAATAGATGGAAGCAAAGAATACCAATTTCCTAAATGGATTTTCTATTGTTTCAACCCTAACCCCAATTATGAAAAAAAACATGTTTAAACCAATATACCACTTAATTGCTCTGAAAACAATTTTATAAATTGGCTCTGAAGAACTATTTCTCAAATATTGATGCTTGTTTGCAAATATTTTAAATAAATTTTGCATCTGGTACTAATTAATCACAGACAGTAACTTAAGAGTGACACAAATTTTGACAGTTTCAAATTCTGTTTCAGTAAAAAGAAAAGAGAAAATCATACACTGACCTGAAACATTAAACTGACAAGCTACTCCAGAATAATCTCAGCAGTTACTAAGAAATTAATAATCTTCGAATATCTTTCACCAAGTTCAATTAAGCTCATTGCTTCAGAGTCGACTTTGATTTGGGGCACATAGAGCATCTGAGCAGGTCTTACATTAATCCAAAATGCAGCTAAACATCGCAAGGCATGCTACAGAACATAGCAGTTTGGGCAGCACTACAAAAGATATATGTTCTCTTGACTGTCTTCCTAAAAAAAAAATCAAAATGCCTTGCACACTGAATTAGAATATAAGATACATTTTCATCAAGCAGCATGTACATTTTATAAATTAAAATTTACACTACAGAATAGCTTCAATCTCAAAATTTGTTACGATTTCAACCGCAATATGGTCAAAAATGTGCAGATGTTAAATATTGGATACGGGATCTAATGATATAATCAACAATTCAGCTACATGGAGCAATACATCTGTCAGGCTTTCTTATTTGCCATAACATCTTGGTACATAGCATTGATGTCTGAATGGCAATGACAATTCTTCACTCAGATTTCAAATATATCATGTGATATTTCCACAGGCTTGGAACTGAATAGATACATTCCACATCTGTTTAGCTTGGGAAGGTTTAAATTTGTGTTGATACAGTGTGAATGAATGGTGCAGTGAGAAACAAGCATTTTGAAACCTCTGATATTTTAATAACTCAATCTATTAGCTTCAGTAATTTAACTCCTGGCAAGCATATTTTATTGCTACAATGATGTAACCAAAAGAAAGATTTAATAGCAAAAGCATCACCATTTATTAACCCAAGTTACATCCTTAAATGATGAAAAGTAAAGTGTGACTTACATAATACAGCAATGATCTTTAAGCCAGTGTTAAAGAAGCTAACAAAGATCCCTTTTTTCAGCAAAGTATATTGAATTGTCATTGTTGAAAATTGCAAGAGTCAAGGTTTCTCTTGGAAGAAGGGTTTTCTTAAGGTAAAGAACATAATTAGTTGGAAAAAAAGATTGTGATATTCACTTTGTGGTGTTATTAATATTGGAATTACTTATTTTGTAAATGTACTTTGTTGTGTTTGAATACATTTGCAAATTTCATTTTAAAAAGGTGTTGGAATTGTTCTTAACAGCAGTTAGTAAAATAAATCCCAAAATAACGTCCTGTGCGAATTACAACATGAAGGCTGGCTTAATCATAGAGTCATACAGCACGGAAACAGACCCTTTGGTCTGACCAGTCCATGCTGAACATAATCCCAAACTAAACTAGCCCCACCTGCCTGCTCCTGGCCCATATCGCTCAAAGGTCAGAACTGACTTGTTAGCATTGGCTCAGGAGTAGTATTCTCACCCCATAGTCAGAAGATTATTATTCAAGCTCTTTTTTTTGGATCTCAGCACAGAATTTAGTTTGATATTTCACTGTATTACTGAGGCTGGATGACATGGTTGGCAATGCCATTGTTGTGATAGGATGTTAAATACCCTGTTTACCCTCAGGTGGACTTAAAAGGTATCATGGCACAATGGTACAATTACAGCATTCAAAACACATCTGGACAGACATTTAAATAGGAAGGGCTTAGAGAGATAGAGGTCAAATGGGACCAGATTTACACAGGATATCTGGTCAGCATGGATGAGTTGGACTGAAGGGTCTGTTTCCATTTTGTATATCCCTACGGCTCTATTCAAAGGAAAATAGATTTCTCCTTGCTTTCTGGTCAAGAGTCATCTCTCAATCAACAACTGAAATAAATAATCTTGCCATTTATTTAATTGTGGGTCCTTGCTGAGCACAAATTGCCTGTCTGGTTTCCTAGAATGATTTTTAAGAAGTATTTTCTTAGATATAAAAGGCTTCCAGACATCCTTTTTCAATTGGCACAGCTGTAATTAGTTTCTTTTGGCAACATTCTGCATTCACTCAAAGCTATTTCAAATAGCATACTCTTCTGGAGAACCTTGAACAAATGCTAACACAGCTTACTTACTTCTGAAGACAAGTACCTTAAACTCCTCTTCCATAGCCTTCTGTTTATGGAGCTTTTATTTTACTGAATGAAGCCTCTCAGGACTTCTTTTCCTCTGCCCAGACATTTTGGAAACTGCTAAGCTGCACTATGTTACAAGCTTACCTGGCTGAAAATCAGCTTTTCTCTCTCAAAGAAACCTGTACATTCACCTGACCTTGTGGATGTTTCTGTCTTCTGTATGATGCCAGACTCTTGTCAATAGGAAACAGCAGTTGTTTTTTTCTGTTCTTACTCATGCACTGAATGAATCACTCTAGGGCTTTAAAGACCTAATTCAAATGCATGTAAACAAAACTGTGTAAGACCACAATATATTAAGAGGAAAATTAGGCCATTCGAATTTGGCTGACATATTTCTTAACCCCATTCTCCTGCTTTGTCACCATAACCCTTGATCCCCTTACCGAGGAAGAACCTATCATATCAGAAACATGCAAAATCATGAAAGGAATAAAAGCTTTCCATCATTATTTATCAGGCATGGGGTGCAAGAAACAGACTAGAAAAAAGGGGTACCAATTTATAGAAGCATGTAAAGATAGCGATAAATTATGTCATCATTGGCATGAGATAATCAGTACTCAGACTGGACAAATAGATCCTGAATGTTTGGAATGTTCCAAAGATAATATAGCACAATCTCCACAATCCCTCTTTTTACCATGAAGCAAATTATTTTGCCTATATAAAATAGAGCTTTTTATTAATATATGGAGCTTCTAGGATCATCATACTGTAAAACGAAAGGGAGGACTGCAGACGCTGGAGATCAGAGTCAAGGTTAGAGTGGTGCTGGAAAAGCACAGCAGGTTAGGCAGCATCCAAGGAGCAGGAAAGTCGATGTTTCGGGCAAAAGCCCTTCATCAGGATTCCGAATGAATGGTTTTTGCCCAAAATACCGGTTTTCCTGCTCCTCAGGTGCTGCCTGACCTGCTGTGCTTTTCCAGCACCACTCTTATCTTGTCTCATCATATGAGAAGCCCAAATGATAATCTTAATTTGGTTTCAAGTGAACTTTTTCGCACCTTCTGAATAGTACTGAATAATAACCAATAGCTGAATTATATCTAATGATGGATATACTGTTCTGAGCCTTGCAAGTACTCCAACAGACTTACAGCCTGCATAGCTGCATCACATTGGCACAAACTCATATCACATTAGCCACTTGGATTGTAGTCAAAACATCTTTTTAGCACATCAGTGGAGCAAACACTCTGGGGGTTTCTTTGCAAAATAACGGCAACATACAGCTAGCTTCATCTATTGTTCAAGACACCTTTATCTAGTTGAGGCACCTTCCCTTTCCAGGGTAATCTGAGATAGACATGGCACCATACAGGACCGAAAATGGTGGCCAAAGACACTTTCATCAATTTTGCAAAATACAGCAAGTGATGATTTGATGACAATAACCATTATCATATGAGGGAGTAAGGGGAAGAATGACAAAGGTTACTCTTTTGATTTTACTAAGTTTTCTTTCTTCAATTCCTGGAATTGATTCTTCCTGTGCTACAAGAAGGTAGTCAATTGCTGAGTACCTGTTAAATGATGAAGGCTTATTCTATTCTTATATAGTGCAACAAACTATGGCAAGATGAATAAAACATATATATTCATATAAATTTTTTATAAGTGAATAAAGTAATTAAGCAGTTAATTTCAACACATTAAGGATGGCAGGATGGGTGATCTGAAGGGACTGCAGGGTGGATGAGCTGGCAAACGCACCATGATACAAGAAGCCATTCAAATGTGTGGATGTCGGTAAGGGCAATTGACTTAGTGCAATGCCAGTAAGGGCAATGGATCTGCTCAGTGCTGGTAAGCAACCTGCAATAGGAGGATGGAATTCTGGCACCATGGTCCACGTGGGTACCAATGACAAAGAATGAGGTTCTTCATGACTACTGTGAGGTGCTAAATTAAGAGACAGAAATTGAAAAATCATGAGAGCTGGATTATTATATGAACCACATGCAAATTGCCATAGGAAAATCAGATTAGAAATAGGAATGTGTGGCTCAAAAGCTAGTATGGAGGATGGCATCAAACAACATTCAGCTGTTTGTGACAGGGGAAAAAAATACAGATCATTCTCAACCAGTTGCAAAACTCAAAACAGTGTCCAACATTAGATGTGATTCTATGATGGAACAACATTTGCTGAATAATCCTGAGTCAATCTAACTTTGACGGTGGGGAAGTTGTTTGAAAGAATTCTAAGGGACAGAATATATCTACACTTGGACAGACAGGTATGAATTTGGTATAACCAGCATGGATTGATTAAATGAAGATTGTATTTGACAAGTTTGAGGAGAAAGCGAGGTCCTGAAGAAGGGCTTATGCCCGAAACGTCGATGGGGGGTGGGGAGGAGAGAGAGTTCAGATCAGAGTGGTGCTGGAAAAGCACAGCAGGTCAGGCAGCATCCAAGGAGCAGGAAAATCAACAATGTCAACAGGCAGGATGCACAAGGTGATGGCAGAAGGACTATTGTGACTAGAAGTCAGTTTCCAGTGGCATTCTACAGGACTTGGTGCTGATGTCCTTGCTATTTGCAGTGTACATCATCAATTTTAATGTAAGAAGTATGATCAAGAAGTTTGTAAATGGCATGAAAATTAGTAGGGTGGTATATACTGTGGAGGACAGTCAGAAACTGCAGGAAGATATCAATGGACTGGTCAGTTGGGCACAGCAGGGGCAAATTGAATTCAACCCTGAAAAGTGAGGTAATGAACTTGCAGAGAGCTAACGAGGAAAGGGATTACATTATTAACAGTAGGACCCTGGAAAGATCAGAGTGACCTTAGTGTGCACAGCCACAGGTTTCTGAAGCAGCAGGTCAGGTAGATATGATACTAAGGAGGCACATGGGATTTTTATCCTTATTAGCCAAGGTATAGAATACAAGAGTAGAGAGATTATGTTGGAATTGTATAAAACATTGGTTATGCTACAGCTGGAGTAATGCTTGCAATTCAAGTCATCTCCTTATATGAAGGACGTTATTGCCACAGGAAACAGTGCAGAGGAGAAAGTCTTGGCTGGAGAGTCTGAGATAGAATACAAGACTGGATAGATTGGGGTTATTTTCTATTGAGCAGTAAAGTTTGATAGGAGTCCTGATAGAGATGTACAAGACTGAGGGGCATCGATAGGGTGGATAGGAAAACACTTTTTTTCCCCCCATTAAATGTGGCAATAAGCAGGAGGAAGGGATTTAAATTAGAAGACTAAGCAGAGAGTGGAGGAGGATATTTTTCACACAGTGGGAGCCTGGAAAGAGTGGTTGAGTCAGAAACTCTCTTAACATTTAAACAGTATATAAGTTATGGGTCAAGAGCTGGACAACAAGATTAGTGCAGTCAGTGTAGTTTTATTGACCAGCACAGACAAGGTTGATTAACTTCCTTCTGTGCTGTAAACATCTACAGGTCTACAAGTGTGTTAAGAATTATGACAAGGTCTGTGAATGTGCATCTGCAGTCCTCACTTTCTCCCTCTGTGAATGTTAAGAATTACTACACCAATTTAAGATTGCTAGTCAGGCATGCACTGTGACTTCTGCTGGAAGCTACATTTATAATACAATCCAATACAATACAGTACTGCACAGGGACAGGCCCTTCAGTTCACCAAGCTTGTGTCAATCCCTAATCCTTAGGTCAGCTACTTATTGTCCACATGCCTTTTCTATTCCTCTGTTCACCTCCTATTCATGTGTCTGTCAAGATACCAGTCAAACACAGGTAACATGCCTGCTTCAACCAACTCCACTGGCAGCACTTTCCAGGCACCAACCATTTTCTGTGTGAACACTTTTCCCTGCACTTCTCCCTTAAACTTCCCCCCTCATCTTGAACTTCTTGTAGTTGACCTTTCCACCCTGGGAAAAAGCTGATTATCCACCTTATGTGTACCTCGCATAGTTTTGTCGACCTTTATCAGGTCGCCCCTCAGCCTCCGTCATTCCAGTGAAAACAATCAGAGTTTATCGAACCTCTCCTTATAACTAATTCCCTCCATACCACACAACATGCTGGTAAAACATCTACATCCTTCTGGTAATGTCGTGACCAGAACTACACGTAATATTCCAAACGTGGCCTAACTAAAGTTTTACACAGCTATAACATTTAATATCTTAGCCAATGACTGCAATCATGCTATATGATTTCTTGACCACCTTATCCACTTGTGTTACTTCTTTCAGGGCTCTGTGAACCTGCATGCCCAGATCCCTTTGTATGTCAATGCTCTTGAGGGTTCAGCCATTTATATAATAAATTCATACCTGAATTTGATCTTCCAAAATGCATCATCGCGTATTTGTCAGAATTAAACTCCGCCATTTCTCTGTCCAAATCTACAGTTTGTCTCTACCCCACTGTACCTTTGACAATCCTCCTCACTATCTGCAATTCCACCAACTTTGGTGTCATCCATAAACTTATGAATCAAATCACCTACACTTTCCTCCAGATCATTTGTATCTATTACATACAAAAAGGATCTCGACACTGAAACCTGTGGAACACTAATAATTACTGATCTCCATTCTGAAAATCACCCTTCCATTGCTACTCTCTGCCTTCTACGATCAACCTATTCATCTAGCCAACTCAACCCGGAGCCCATGAGACTCTACCTTTTGAGCTAGCCTGCCATGAGGTACCTTATCAAATGCCTTACTAAAGTCCTTATAGACAACATCCACTGTCCTTTCCTCATCAATCATTCTTGTCACCTCAAATACTCAATCACTGGTGAGAAATGGCCTTCCCTGCGCAAATCCATGCTGCTTACCACTAATAAGTCCATCCGCTTCCAAATGTGAACAAATTCCTGTCTCTCAGTACCTTCTCCAACAGTTTCTCCACCGCTGATGTCAGGCTCACCAGCCTGTTATTACCTGATTATCTCAGTTTCTTTTCTTAAACATAGGAACAACATTGGCCTCAGGCAATTTGAGAATGGCCAAAGACAATGCCAAGATATCTACTGAGGCCTCAATAATTTCTTCCCTGACCTCCCACAGTATCCTGATATGAATTCCATCTGGCCCTGGGGACTTGTCTACCTTAATGCATTTCAAGATACCCAACACTTCCTCTTCCATTACACTGACCCACCCAAGAGCATTCACACACCTTTCCCTAACCTCAACATCCTTCATGTCTCTCTCTCTCTTTACTGATGTAAAGTACTCATTAAGGATCTCACCTATTTCCCCTTGTTCCACACATAACCTCCCTCCCCTCCTTTATCGTTGAGTGGGCCTAATCTTTCTCTAACTACTCTCTTGCTCCTAATATATGTATAAAATGCCTTGGGACTGTCCTTAACACTGCTTTCCAAGGACATTTCATTGCCACTTTTAGCCCACCCTGTTTGAGCTCCTTCCGACTTGCTGTATATTCTTCAAGGACTTAGTCTGTTTATAGTTGCCTGGACCTTATGTATCCTTTCTTTTGTTTTGTGATAAGCTGATAATTTCCTGTCATCCAAGGATTCCGAGTCTTGCCATTCCTGTCCTTCATTTTCAAAGAAGCATGTCTGTCCTGCACTCTAATCAACTGACCTTTAAAAGATTCCCACATGTCAAATATGGACTTACCCTCAAACAGCTGCTCCCAATCCATATTCTCCAATTCTTGTCCAAGTGGTTATAGTTGGACTTCCCTAAATTTAACAACTTCATCCAAGGTTCACTCTTGGTCTTATCCATAAGTATTTGAAAATTACTGAATTATGGTCACTATTCCCAAAATGCTCCCCCATGAAAACTTTGATCACCTGGTAGGGCTCATTTCCCAATACCAGGTCCAGTCTGGCCCTCTCCCTGGTTGGACTATCTACATACTATTTGAAAAAACCCTCCTGGACACACTTAAATTGCTCCCCATCAAAACCTCAGGCACTAGGAGTCCCAGTAAATATGGCTTAAATTAAAATCACTCACCACCCTTCAGAATTTGGCTACATATCACTTCCTCTCTGTATTCCACTGTGTCACAAAGTTAGTCTTTTTTTTCCTAAAAGCTATTCCTTGGCTCAAGGATGCTCTATCCTTGATTTTTCTCAGAGGGGTAATAAACCGGGCTGGGCTCCGATCAGCCTGGTTTGGTACAAAGATGAAAAGCATTTTGAGAGGCCTTTTGCTTATATGTAAACAGATCAGACTTCAGGCCAAAGTGGTCATGTTTTAGAAGTGACCTGTATAAAAAAAGGGGAGTGGTCAGGTCTCCAGCAGAGCAATTTAATTCAGTAGAGTTGGTTGGAAGTTTAACAGGGAGCTGTATGGAAACACTCTCTCTTCTTTTTCTGCCCTTCAACTTCATCCTGTAAGAATATGTTGCATTTATACTGTTTTTTAAAGGGAGTTTGCTTATTGAGAACATTGTATATAATCAGAACAGCATAATTAAGTCTAGTTGGATAGGTTGAGTTCTGTAGGGGTTGAGTTATGTAGGCGTTCTTTATTCTGTTCTTCGTGTTTCATTGTGTAATTTTTTGAATAAATTTTTGTTTGTTTTAAAACCGAGTACTTAACCTAGCTAACTTAATCCGGATAAGTTTCACTGCACATTTCCCGAAACAAATTGCAAAGTTATGGTCTGAGCTGACTGCTTAAAATTGTTTTGAGTGGTCTGGCTTAGTCTATAACAACTGGCAACTGAGAGGTCGATAGTACAATCCCAGCATTGTGACTGCACCCTTCCTATTTTTAAGCTATACCCATAATACCTCACTAAGATCCCTCCAGAGTGTCCTACCTCAACACAACTGTGATATGCTCCCTAACCAGAAATACAACTCATCCACCTCTTTTGCTTCCTCCTCTGTCTCATCTAAAACACAGAAATCCTGGAACGCTAAGCTGCCAATCCTGCCCCTCTTTCAACCATTTCTCTGTGATAGCAATAACATCATAATTGCATGCATTAATTCAGACTCTAAAATCATCTGTTTTATCTGTTACATTTCCTGCATTGAAGCAAATACAGTCTAAGCCTTTAGTTTCACTGAGCTCAGCAACCTCTCATTGACTGATTTTCCTCTTTGCTATGTTTGCGTCAGTCTCAAGCTCTTCCCAGTCTCTATACTTAGTGACTTGCTGCTCTGGTTCCCATCTCCCTAGCACACTAGTTTAATACACAGGGCCTAATGCTTCTAGACAGAAAGACCATGTACACACTGTGCCCATTTCAACTTAAAGTAGACAGGTTCATCCCGCAGGCCATTGTCTTGACCAGAATCAACATGCCTAGTTTAAAAAGTTAAAAACATTTTGGCAGTTAGCTGTCAGTCATCAATTAACTTGTGCATTCTCCATGGCAGCACTTCTACAAATCAGAATCCACTTACCTACCAGACTCTCTTCCACATACTGGCATTGTTGTAAATGTTTTGATGAGTACATGTGAAAAACTACAATAAAATATTTCTTTCTTTAGCAATAGTTAGATTTATTCATAAAATCTGTCATTTATGTTATGCACTTAGTGAATGAATAAAGAATACACAAAATAAAACACATACAGAGGAATGTAAGACACAAAGACTCCACTGTAATTAAATTAAATTCAATTGTTCCATTGATCAATCATTTCTACTGGTCGAGAGGAAGTCTACCAGGATTCTCATTCCAACTGTCAGTTTGGCTCAATGGATCTTTATTCCTGAATCAAAATTTGCGGATCTCCGTTCCAATCCATGTTTGAGCCTACTCTTTAGGCAGTGCTTAAGGAATTTTAGATTACCATAGTGTGATGCTTTAGATGACACAAACTGCTAGTATCATTGGTTCACATGGACAGAACTTATTACTGCACTCCACAGTAATCAGAAAAGGCAGTGAGTCATCACTATTAATTGAGGAGGTATGTTCAGAATTCACTCAAATCAGAAATCATTTCCGTCTTAAATGTTAAGTCACAGCCTCATCAGCTGAGACACAAGTAGTCAATGCTGGACTAAATTTGACTTGTAATTCTGATGCCAAGATATTCCAACCATCACATCACAATGGTTTCACAATGTATTCTGCAAAGATTCATGATTCTCTAAAAGCTGAGCCATAAGTTACCAATTTAAAATTTACATCTCAAGGAAGGGGGCATCTTGCCTTTTGATTAGATTAGATTACAGTGTGGAAACAGGCCCTTCGGCCCAACAAGTCCACACCGACCCGCCGAAGCGCAACCCACCCATACCCCTACATTTACCCCTTACCTAACACTACGGGCAATTTAGCAAGGCCAATTTACCTGACCTGCACATCTTTGGACTGTGGGAGGAAACCGGAGCACCCGGAGGAAACCCACGCCGACACGGGGAGAACGTGCAAACTCCACACAGTCAGTCGCCTGAGGCGGGAATTGAACCCGGGTCTCAGGCGCTGTGAGGCAGCAGTTGCCTTCAAATAGTGATTCTGCAAATTGAACTGAAGTAATTTCACACAGTACAAAGCAAGACATTATTTAAATTGGTACTCAACCAGCTTGCCTTTTGGCAGAGTACATATGTGTTATTATCATGATTATTCCCCCGAAGGGGTACATGCTCTGTCCTGAGATCCAAGATGAGAAAATTGTTTTTGGAATGAACTAGTTTGGCAATTGAAACAATGAAATTTAGGCAAATTTAGGCAATGAAATTTGGACTCTTTGAAAGACTGGGAGGATCTTATGGAGGAATAGGACAGAATCAGCATTGACAATAATCGTAAACAGGATTATCAGTTTGTTGCTTTGGCCAAAGACTAGCAAAACTATAAAGCCAAAAATATCCGATGGCTAGGTACCATAAAGATGTAACAGGGAAGGAGTGGCACAATTGATCTAGCAAACAAAACTCTTGACCTGAGTGGTGCAATATATCTTAGCTAACATATTTTTACTGCTGAAGTGCAAAGAAATGTGCATAATGAATCCTCCAAATATCCAAGCTTACAGCCAAGTGATATACTGAGCAATGAAGGCTCCCGACCCTGGGTCTAAAGCTAAACTATTAAATTTCTGGACTACTTTCATCAAGGATAAAAAACAGCATATCGAGAATTATGTTTTTATATCCTGGTCCTGTTTATTCATCTTGGGCAGACTGAGATTTCCACATTTCCACTGGGAAAAAACAACATGCAAGCAGAAGGCGAGGTTGAATCAAGAGTCTTCACCCACTTAAAGACAACACAGGTTAAACATCTGCCATCTATCTCAGAAACTGGAGTTGAAGGAAGTATATCAAATGGCAGAGAAAATAATTTTCAGCCTTCCAACAGAGAGTAAAGGGCAAAATAGAACCATTTTGATCTTCAGTTTCAGAGCCAGTGATTACACAAGAGACACCAGGTCTCTCAAAACGAAGAAAAATGTGTTTATTAGGATCTTGTTGCAACACAAGTCACTTCTTAAATGTATGTGCAAGGCCATGGAAATATGTCATCTTTTACCACAGAGCATAGCAACTGTATCTGTGAAACAAGATGCAAAGTATGGTTCTGGTATATAATGAATACAAGACATATTTTGCCCATTATACAAACTGGTCAAATAATGGCAGCGAAGTGAACATCCTTTGCATGCAGTACGAACAAGTTGAAGCTGGGTACATCTGCGAAGATGACTCAAGAAACTTTCACCTGGATACACATGAAGTTTTGCAAAGCATATCCTTTTGATAAGACCTTTTGCAGAGTGTAGCTGTTTGATACATGCTTCAGGAAAAGTGCACAAGACACTAGTACTAGCCAGGCTCCACAGTAAACTTGGAACAGTGCCATCGTTTCTTCTCTTGTCAACAATTCTAAAGTGCTTTTCATGTTTTCTGTACTTACAACTGTTCTCAGAAAAAATCTTTTACATATCTTGCAGGGAAGTAAGATGTTCTACTTCAAATGGTAAATGGGGTGGAAAGGTGGGGAAACCAAGTGAATTCTGGATGGCTTTCACTTAATAGTACTAGAACGATCATCAAATTGATAATTGACAGCATTAAAGAATATTCCAGCATTGCAGCAGGTCATTTGGCCCATCAAATCTCACTGTTTTTCGTTCAAGCCACAATAGAAAGAACTAGATTATTAGACTACAGGGATTATCAAAAACAAGCTGAACTTCACTTTCAACTAATATACCTCCAGCAGGGGTCACTAAACATTGATAACAGGGTCATAAATTCTAACACAGAAACAAGTCAGTCTCTTCAAATCTGCACCAGTATTTTTCTCTACATGAATATCTAATCCCATTTTGTCATTTGATTCCTATAAACCTTTTAAAAATAAATTAAGTATTCAAATTCTCTTAAAAATATTTTATGCTATTTTCTCTTCAACCTGTTCACAGACGTTATGATATGCCTTTGGAACAGGTGTGACTTGAATCGGGGCTTCTGGTTCAGAGGTTACTGCTGCACTGCAAGAGCTCCTCAAATTAATTTATGAAATCCGCTTTAACAATTTGAAGCTGAGAATTCTGCTCACGCATAACAGCAAACACTTTCTTTTTTTCGTAAATCTGTCCTCATTGTTCACCATCTTGCCAGTCTCATTTTTATCATTCATAACCTACAAGATCTACATCAGGCCACCTCTTAACCATCTTAGTTCAAATGATAAAGTCTCAATTTTACTGATCTAATTTGAAATCAACCTTGTTACCATATGAACAAAGGACTAAGAAATACATATGTTGCATTACAATATATGCATGTACACAGCAATGAAACATAATAAATTACCTCATAAGTCTTTCAATAAGTTGCTTCAATCCTAAGGTGTTAAATTTGAATAAGGGAAATAATGTAAGCATGACACAAATTGGATGAGTTGGGTTTGGGAAATACTTAGAAGTTATGGCTGTAAGCAGGCAATGGGCAGTCTTTAAATACAGATTACATGGTTTACAGCAACTACAGATTCCTTCAAGTGCAAAAACTCAACAAAAAGTTCAATGAACTGTGGCTGATGAATACGTTAGGGATTGTATAAGATTAAAAGGATAGGCTTATAAAAGTGACCAGAAACAATAACGATTCTGAGGATTGGGAAGTTTCTTATGGCAAAGGAGGACAAAGAAAGCAACAAAATGTGAATGCAATCGAGCAAAAACACAAAATGGACCGGAGACATCTAGAAGAAAAAAAAGACAACTGAGAGTCCACTAAAAGCAAAGTCAGGAGAAGTTGTGATGGGGAATTGAGAAATAACAGAGAAGCTAAATTATTACTTTGTGTCTGTTTTCACTGAGGGAAAAAAATAAATCTCTCAGAATTTGAGGTCAAAGTGACAAGGGAAAATGATAATCTGAAGGAAATTAATATTAGAAAGAAGGTTGTACTGAACAAATAAATGGAGCCAAAAGCTGGTAAGATCCTGCACTTAATAGTCTACATCCTCGAGTGTTGGAGGAAGTGGCTATAAAAATAAATTGGCAAACGTTCTTCCAAAATACTATTAATTCTGGAATAATTTCTGCAGATTAGAAACTTGCAAGTGATACTCCACGATTTAAGAAAGCAAAGAAAAAAAGGGAACAACAGGCACGTCAGTCTTAGATCAGTAATAGGGAAAATGCTAGAATCTATCAAAAGGTGCAATAAGTGGATACGTGGAGCATAGTCAGCATGAATTTGCAAATGGAAACAAACTTGTAGGTTTTTTTGAGGATATTATTAACAAAACTTGATAAAGGGGAGTTGATGGATATAATGTATTTTGGATATAATGGATTTTCAGAGGCTTTTGATAATGACCGCCAAGAGGCTGGTTAGCAAAATTGAAGCAGATAGCATAGCAAGTAATGAATTGGCATTGGCTAACAAACAGAAAACAGTAAGAATCAAAGGGTCATTCTTGCATTGCAGACTGTGATTACTGGGGTACAGCAAAGATCACTTATTTGGCTCCAGCTGTTCACACTGCATATGAATGATTTGTATGTGGGGACCAAACATAGTTTAATGACACGATACAAAGTTAAGCAGGAATATGTGTTGCGAGGAAGACGTAAATTAGATAGAAGATAATGCAGAAAAAGGTGAGGTTATGCACTTGGGCAGGATGTAGAGCATTTCTTAAATGATGCAAGGGCAAAAAACGTCAATGTGCAAAAGGACTTGGACTCTCCTTTTCAATAAGTCACCAAAGACTAATATACAGGTGCAGCATGGAGTCTAATGCAATGTTAGCTTTTACTGCAAGAAGATTTGAGTCAAGGAACAGTGAAGTCTTCCTTCAATTGTACAGGATATCTTGGTGCAGTTTTGTTCTCCTTCTCTCAAGAAAGATATTACTGCTTTAGAGTGATTGCAACAAAAACTCAACTTGTTCCAGAGATGATGGGATTGCCCTTTGATGGGACTGCCCTGTGAATAGGCTTTGGGCCATTGGGCTTGTATTTTCCAGAGTTTTGAAGAATTGGGGGTGATCTCATTGAAACCAGAAAAATACTTGAAGGGAGTACAGGATAAATGTAGGTAAGATTTAAAAATGAGGAGGAGAAAATTATTTTACTTACAAGATAGTGTATCTTGGGAATTCACTATCCCAAAGAGCTGCTGAAGCTCAGTCTTTGAGTATATTTAAAGTAGAATTTGAGAAGTTTTTGGTTATCAATGATTTGGGCATTAGGGTAGGATGGGTAAAAGAGATGATGTGTTCGATCAGCCACAAACATATTAAATGGAAGAACAGACTTGACAGGGTGAATGGCCTACTGTTCTTATGTAAACAGAGGAAGGGCTTCCTCAAATTAAAGTATCAAATTCTACCTGAAACCCTTCTGTTTAGTCAGAATGTAAACAAGACTTCAGATAAACACGATACATTTTCTCGCTATAACAGTTTGCTTTGATACCTTCGGAATTAATAGATATTGTTTTTAGAACAAATGCTTACTTCTCAACTATCATAACTGTTGAAGCAACAGATGCACTCTTTGTGTAGCTTATCCTTAAATATTACCTCTGTGATAATGAAGAAGTCATCGCCTGGTTCGCCTTGGACTACAATTTTCTCCCCATCTTCAAACTGGACAGGTTCCAGTGCATCAGCCACAGTTAAACGCTCCCATTTGTCCAAAGATTCTACAAAATGGAAATAAAACCTCCGTCTTATATCGTTAATAAATATATCTTTCAGATAAAATTCCTACCATTCATTCATTGCAGATTTTTGCTATTTAACTGATTTAAATAGAAAGCAGGTTGTAGAATGGGGACACGATGGTGGAAAAAAATGAGTTATATCATGTTCAACAAAACTGACATCAAAGAGCTACTGTAACATGTTCAAATTTCTTGAATTATACATTCTCACTTACATAATCATCCCATTTCAAAGTGCACAACTGATTGTAAAAGTATAAGCAAATTAAAAGATTATAAAAGTATATAAGCAAACGTATACACCAGTGAAAAGGGGTATTCTGCCATGGGTGTCTCAGGAAATAAGAGAGGCTATCAAATTGAAAGAGAAGGGATATAAAGTGGCCAAGAGCAGTGGGAAACTATTAGATAAGGAAAGTTTTAAAAGGTCAACAGGGAGTCACAAGAAAAGCTATAAAGAAAAGTAAGATAGATTGAAAATAAACTAGCTCAAGACAGATAGCAAAGGTTTCTATAAATATATAAAAATAAAAAGAGTGGTCCTTTAGAAGATGGGAAGGGGTATTTAGTAATGGGATATGAGGAAATGGCTGAGGCATTGAACAGGTATTTTGTGTCAGTCTTCACAGTGGAAGACATGAATAATATGCCAGTAATTGACAAAGAGACGACAGTAGGTGAGGACCTAGAAACAATCATCACAAAAAAAGGTAGTCTTGGGCAAGCTAATGGAGCTAAGGATAGACAGGTTTCCTGGCCCTGATTGAATGCATCCCAGGATACTAAAAGATGGTGGGAGAAATAGCAATTGCGCTTATAGAAATTTTCCAAAATTCACTGGACTCCTGGAACGAGCCCAGAGATTGGAAAACAGCAAATGTGACACCACTGTTTAAAAAAGGAGGTACACAAAAGTTGGGGAATTAAAGACTGCTTAGTTTAACTTCTGTCATGGGAAAATGCTTGAGTGTAATCAAGGAAGAAAGAGCAAGGCACCTGGATAGAAATTGTCCTGTTGGCAGACACAGCATGGGTTCATTAAGGGCAGGTTATGCTTATCTAATCTACTCGAATTCTTTGAAGACTATGAGCACAGTGGACAATGGAGACCCAGTAAATGTGGTGTATCTAGATTTCCAAAAGGTACTTAACAAGGTGCTGCACCAAAAGGCTGCTGCATAAGGGAAAGATGCAAGGTGTTAGGAGCTATGTATTAGCATGGATAGAGGATTGGTTAACTAAGCAAAGAGTGGGGATAAATGAGTGCTTTTCTGCTTGGCAGTGACTACTGATGTGCCTCAGGGATCAGTGTTGGGACCGCAATTATTCACAACTTACGTCGATGATTTGAAGTACATCAAAGTTTGCGGATGTTACTAAGCTGAGTGGTGGAGCAAAGTGTCCAGTGGACTGTGAAACTTTGCAAAGGGACATAGATAGTTTAAGTGGGTGGGCAAAGACCTGGCAGATGGTGTACAATGTTAATAAATGTGAAGTCATCCATTTTAGTAGGAATAACAGTAAAAAGGACTATTGCTTGAATGGTTAAAAAACAAATTGCAGCATGCTGCTGTGCAGAGAGACCTGGTGTCCTTGTGCATGAATCACAGAAGGTTGGTTGACAGGTGCAACAGATAGGATGGAGATTCCTGAAGAAGGGCTTATGCCCGAAATGTCGATTCTCCTGTTCCCTGGATGCTGCCTGACCTGCTACGCTTTTCCAGCAACACATTTTCAGGTGCAACAGATAATTAAGGCGGCAAATGGAAGTTTGTCCTTCATTATGAAAGGGATTGAGTTTAAAAGCAGGGAGGTTATGTTGCAGTTGTATAGGGTGCTGGTGAAACCATGCCTTGAGTACTGCATGCAGTTTTGGTCTCCTTTTTGGAGGAAGGATGTACTGGCACTGGAGGGAGTGCAGAGGAGGTTCACTAGGTTGATTCTGGAGTTGAGGGGGTTAGCTTATGAGGAGAGACTGAGTAGACTGGAATTATATTCATTGGAATTTAGAAGAATGAGGAGGGATCTTATAGAAACATATAAAATTATGAAGGGAATAGGTAAGATAGAAATAGAGAGGATGTTTCCACTGGCGGGTAAACTAGGACAAGAGGGCCTAGCCTCAAAATTAGGGGAAGCAGATTTAGGACTGAATTGAGACAGAACTTCTTCACCATGAAGTGAAATCTATGGAATTCCCTGCCCAATGAAGTAGTTGAGGTTTCCTCGTTAAATTTTTTAAAGCTAAGATAGATAACTTTCTGAACAGTAAGGGAATTAAGGGTTACGGTGAGAGGGCAGGGAAGTGGAGCTGAAGCCACAAAAAGATCAGCCAAGATCTTACTGAATTGCAGAGCAGGCTTGAAGGATCAGATGGCCCTTATGTATGTTCTTATAAGTAGCAGCTTGCAACATTACAGAAGCATAATGTGTTATGAAAAAAGTGCGATCTTTCTTCGGATGCACAAATGAATAATCAGTGAACCAAGGGCTGGTCCAAGGGTTTTTGGAACCAGAGATGAATTAACACCCCCTCCAAACCAACAAGACCCTGGTATTCGACTATATGGCTGTGACAGCCCCAATTATAGCTACTGAAAGTGAAATTAACCACTAAAGATCAGTGCTCAAGTCAACTTTGTGTACCAGACGAGTTTTCTGTCACAGACATCATATTTTGCATTTACTCAGCATACAAGTTCATTTTTAGTTATGCAATGCTGTACACCCATCAACAGTATGCTTTAAGCTTACACTACATAAATGGATATGTTATCTACCAGCATCTTGTAACTGGCTGCAAAAGCATCAATAAGGCAAGTGTTGAAAAGATGCGGGGGACTTTAAGACATTACCACACAACATACGAACGCACACCTGTGCCGATAATTCAAAAGGACAAGTCATTTGCATGCATCGGTATTCATCAAAATCAACTTTATTTGAGAATGATGTGATTGTACAATATAGATAATTAAATTAATTCATAATTATGTCATCACCTACTTAGCACCAGAATTCCGACTCACTAGTATCACCACTGTAGCAAATTAAATATTTACAAGCAAAGCCCATTATGAGTAATGAAAACCATTAAAAGTGAGGGAGGGGTAGATAGTGGCATCATACACAACTGAGTGACTTTCCCATCATGAAAACTGCCATGACCACTTTACTTGGGTTTTCTTTTAACAAATAACCACCACCAGTAAAAACACCCATGTAGCCAAATGAATACTTACAAGCAAAGCCCGCTGGGTTTGCTTTAAGTTTTTAAAAACTGCTCAGGTGATGAGTTCCAGTTGGGTGGACCACTGCTTGTTACCAAGAGAAATCATACTCAACAAGCTCCACCGGGAGACTGATTAATGATTTCTCATGAGCCTTGCACAGATTATCACTTCTCTCCCTCTCCAAGTTCAAGGGTTCACCCATGCTCCTGTGACAATAGGGCTTCTTGAATAATTTTGCTCATAGCCTGATTTCTGTTGCTTTTCCGGTCTGGTACAGGGCATATAACAAGTAGGCAATCATGTCATCCTTGAAGACTGAAAAAGCCATTGCAGAAGGCTGGTCCACAGTGGCAAGCTGCCACTAAGTTTCTGTCATTTTCATTCTCCATCTCAGAGCCTGAACCCTTGTAGTCCTCAGGACTGGCCCTTGAGCTTTTAGAGGGCTGCCTCTCATGACCACAAGGTGTGCAAAGAATGCAGATGGTGGCATGTGCATTGAAACAACTTCCTCTGCTGAGGGTTCCTGCAGATAGAGGTGGTCAACGTGTTTTTTAAGCAGTCTTCTCCCTGATTTTAACTGTGTACAATGCCGATCCCATTTCTTTTCCTTTAAGGATAACTCTGGGAATCCATGGAGAGCCACCACTAAAGTTCCTTACATTGGCCGTATCTCCCCAAAATCTGTCTAGCCTATGTCAACCGTGGCCTCTTTTCTGGGCTTCTTGTTTTAATTCAATCTTGCCAACCAAATTTGGAAAGCCAGGCTAAGCCTTGCTCAAAGATGTAAGCCCATTAATAGTTCCACCAGGGCTACTCCCCTCATCATATATGGTGTTGTCTCACAGATGAAAAGGAAACATACAAGCTTCATATCCAAAGAACTTGCAGTTTGACTTCCCATGCTACTTTTGAAATCCTGGACTGCTGCTCAGCCAACCATTAGAAGACTAGTGGTTGGGTGTCGTGCGGAAGTGCCTCACGCGGTTGTCTTCATAAAGGTCTTAAATTCCCCACTGGGAAACGTGCTCCTGTTACCTGTTACAAAGACATCAGTTATACATGCATATTAAAGGATTGGCAGAAAGTTTTATATTGTTGTAGGAGATGCAAGAGATCATTGGGTGCATTTCAATTCATTTTGAATGGGCATCAATAAGAATGTATAGCCCATAAATGGCCTTGTGAAATCTGCATGTGCTCAACCCGGGATCTGCCTTGTCATCCTTGTGGGTGCAATGAGGCTGTTGATGAAGCCTTTCTGGCCTTCCTAGCAAGTTTGCATTGCTTGATCAGGTTTTCAATATCCATATCTATGCCTGGCTATCAAAATACTTCTTTGTAAGTATTTTCAGTGTAGACATTCCTGTGTGGCGATTGTACAATTCTCCGAAAGCTTGTACCCCCAAATAAACCTGTTGGACTACAACCTGGTGTTGTGTAATTTTTAAACTTGTTCACCCCAGTCCAATACTGACACCTCTACTTCATATAGATCACCAGTACCCATTTTAAAGGTCTGTTATAAATCAAAGTAGATTTTCTGTAGCCATTTCCTTCCCAAAAGGTTGGGAGCTGGCCCTTGCACCACCCTCTGACAAGTTGGATTGTCTGCTGCCTATGCACAACTGGGTTTACAGTGGTCCCAATAATACCTAAGGTCTCATGAGTGTACATGGCCAATCTAGCCTTGGCATCTTGCAGGCTTAAAAGCAAGGTGCCCAATAATCAGGCTTTCCTGAAGGGTTGCTCCTCAAGAAAAGATAAAGCAGTACCTGTGTCTACCTCCATGTCTAAGGGGTGGCCATTTACCGGACTTTTATCTCAAACGGGGCCACTTTGAGGCAATAATATAATTTAGCTGTATCAATTCCACATAGTCTGGCAGATTTATTGGCAAAGCCCTGCCTTGAGGTGGCTTTGCCCTTAGGCCTAGGTGGTACACATTTTGCCTGTTTCAGTATCCTTGTCTGGATAAAACTCTTTGACTACAAAGTGTGGCATGGGCATTCTTGCTCCTCACTATGTTGTGGAAAATATTTCTATCCAGTCCTGAAGCCTTGTGGCTTCCGACTCCAAACATACTTCCTTGGCAACAAATAGATGCTGAGAGTATTACCTGCTGGGGACTTGGCTCTGCGGTCTGGACTCACCCAAAAGGCAGTCCTACCAAGGGACTGTTAGCTCCTGATCCCCTTTCTCCACATTTTCATGGGAAAGGGCCAGTTTTATGGCTTACGTGAGGTCCAGATCAGGTTTGCTTAGTAGCTTCCACTAAGCGATCCACTCCCTGAAGCGTTGACATGGATTCACAGAGTGTCACCAATTTCCGCACTCTCGTCAAGAATTCAGTAACTGATTCTCAAGGAAGTCCATCGACAGTGTTAAACCTGTAATGCTGCAATATTACAGATAATTTAGGGCCAAAGTGGTCCGCTACCATATCTATCAGTTTGTCAAAAGATCTTAGTCCCAGGGTTGCCGGTTAGGTAAAACTCTTCACGAAGCTGAAAGTCACGTGTAGTTAGGAGGATGATTTAATGTTGGTGACCCCCTTCTATCCTTTTTCCTGAAACAGGTATCTTATTCTTTCAGGGTACTAGGACCTATCCTCCACACCAGCATCATAAGGATCCCTAACAGCAGCATTTTAAATATTTAAATGTTCTTGCTGGGTTCAATGAAAGGTAAGGCTGTCCAAAACTTTTTTGACTTTTCTTTTCAGGAAGAATAACCCAGGAAGCCCAATTGGAAAGGAACATCACTTACTGTTGAAGACCAAAACAGAGCCACTACGCGGGACAGACAGTTCTGCAGACAATCCTCCCAATGAAACCAGAGAATGTGTTGGAGACATTGCTGGTGTTATTTCTCGAGCACTGTTTTAAAATTGGAACACAGGTCTCACACTGAAGTACAGAAGTGTGGTAACCATTGTTCTTCACACTAAGACTTTTGTTGACTTGCAAAGGTATTTATTGTCAAATACATGCTAGCATAGCTTGTAGAAGGATGAGTTGGAGACTTGATTCAGTGCTGGATCTCCTCTTCAATCGTGTCCTTTTGAGAAAGGTGACTACCAAAGTGTGGAAAGTGTTTAACATATTGCACAGTCTCTGTTTCAAAAGGTAGAATATTTGACTGACCAGATCTGGATTAATAGTTTTGCTTTAGCAACATTCAAGTACAGTCTAACTTTCTTGTCAGTAGAATTGAAGAGATCAAGAACTGTTTGCAAATCCAGACCAGAGTAGGAAATAGCACTGCAGTCATCGCTTACAGTAGGTCACATATGTCTATGGTGGTCAGTTTACTTTTGGCACGAGAATAACTGACTTTTAGTTGGAGAATTCTAGGCAGAATTTGATACTCACACCAGAGGGCAGTTGATTTTGATGCAGTGAATTACCACTGAGGTAAATTGTAAATAGTATGGTAAATAGTATTACAACCTTATGTGACACCAGTCTAGATTTTAAGCCAACTGTTTCAGATCTCCCACTCAAGACTGTGTGGTCATATCATGAAGCAGTTGCAGGATTGTGACGACATTTGTTTGACATCCAAATCTGTGGAGAACAATCCATACAGCCTTGAAATATGCTGAACAAAATGCTTTTGTCAATTTTCTTTTAAATTTTATTTATTCACAGGATGTGGCTGTCACTGGCTAGGCCAGCATTTATTACCCATTCCATATTGCCCAGAGGGTCATTCAGAGTCTTTGATGTTGCTATGGGCCTGGAGTTACAGGTAAGGAAGACCAGGCAAAGATGGCAGATTTATTTCCCTTAAAGGCATTTGTCAACCAGATGGGGTTTTCTGACAATCAATAATGGTTTCATGGTCATCTTCAGACTCTTAATTCCAGATTTGTACAAAAATCAAAATCCACCATCTGCCATGGCAAGATTAAAACCCAGGTTCCCAGACAGTACCGAGGTCTCTTGATTAATAGTTTAATGCTAATACCACTAAGCTATCACCTCCCCACTTTGCATTCGCTTGATGAACACAGTTCTTGGTATTGGATTTCCTGAAGAAGGGCCTGTGCCCGAAACGTCGAATCTCCTGTTCCCTGGATGCTGCCTGACCTGCTGTGCTGTTCCAGCAATAAAGTTTCAACATTGGATTTGTCTAGTCACAAATACCATGTCAGACATTCCTCATTTAGATCCAAAGACATTTTGGGCTAAATTTGAACAGAAATTGGTGAAGTGATAATTTTGATAAGTTTCATTGAAGGTTTCTGACTGTGCGCCCTATTAATGGTGCTCATACTATTCTCTGAAATTCATTTTTACCAGCTATGCAACATGCCGCTATGATATCCTGCTCATCTGGTCTGTCCTCTTGCCAAATACGTGCTACTGCCAGGACCTCCCAAGATTCCCAGTGCCATATTTAAACAAAGTTGTTCACCAGATAAAATGCTGTTTGCCTGGAGCTGCCCAGCACTGTTGCTACGTGTGAAGAATTGCCTCAGAGATAGAGCACAACAAAGGCAAGTTAGCATCTCAATTTATAAACAGGGAATTAGAAGACCAGGAGGATGGAGTAGTGCATAGAAAGACCATCTTATTCCACTATCCCATTACTTTAACTAGAGGAGACTGTGATTGTTGATGATACCAAAACCTCCATGTCTTAACAATCAAGAAAGAATCACCATCTGTTGCTGTGCTACTTCCTCATTAATGCCTCTATGAATGTTTCCTTAACATGCCCAAACCTCTTATCCTTGTACATGACACATTCTCTTTTGTCTTCTATACTAGTGGATTCTGCACAGTTTCCAACTTGAAGACAGAAGCCCCTTTGGACACCTCTTCCTCCTCCTCAGAGGAAGAAGCCATAGATCTCTCACAGTACACATGTGCAGGACTGCCTCCTGCAGCCTCCACCAAGCTCAGATGCCGACACCTCAGT
Source organism: Chiloscyllium plagiosum (assembly GCF_037043375.1). Taxonomy (NCBI): domain Eukaryota; kingdom Metazoa; phylum Chordata; class Chondrichthyes; order Orectolobiformes; family Hemiscylliidae; genus Chiloscyllium; species Chiloscyllium plagiosum. The sequence goes on from NW_028270158.1 coordinate 47,809,219, forward strand.
GGGTATTTCAGCGAGATTATTGTCACATCTCCATAGCTGGTGAAAGGAGAAATACTGCATGTCATAGCACTTGGATAACTGACAGACACCAGGCTCAGGCAGAAGAGGACCCTAAAAAGTGTTAGGAATTAACACTTTATACAAATGCATATTCAGACACAGGAGCATCAGACAGGTTTTTGGAAGCACGAGGCAAACTGGTTCAAAAGTTAAGACTCCACCAACTATGATGGAAACCTTGGGTTATCAAATTACACCATTTTGCCTGGCATAGTCAATATATCTGTTTTTCATCAGATGACGGAGGTTAACTTTTGTGCGTTTTCTAAGTGCACTGAACTACCTTTTTCCTCAGTGTTGTCATTTGATTCAATTCACTTCGACTGAGTGTAGTCCCGGAAAAGGACAAAAGTAAACCAGATATTCTAAAAAGAGGAAAAACTGATTTTACTAAGCTTTTATGTGATTACCTAAAAGTGTAATGATAGCAGTTATATGAAAGTAAATCATGTTAGATTAATAAGAAGCATTCAAGGAAGAGGTTGTGAAAGTTCACAGCATTCATGTTTCTATGACGATAAGGGTGAGACTAATAAATCCAGAGCTCCCTGGATATTAAAAGGATTAAAAAAGTAAAGCTTATATTAGATACTGTCCTTCCTGGACCTCTCCATTACCATCTCTGGCGACCGACTAACCATAGACATCTATTACAAGCCCACCAACTCCCACAGCGACTTAGACTACACCTCCTCCAACCCTAGCTCCTGTAAAAACGCCATCCCTTGTTCCCAATTACTCCGCCTCTGCCGCATCTGTTCCTAGGATAACCAATTCCACCTCAGAAAGTCCCAGATGGCCTCCTTCTTCCAAGATCGCAACTTGCCTTCCCAAGTGGTTGATGATGCCCTCTAACGCATCACCGCCCTTGAACCCCACCCCTCCCAATGCAACAAGGATAGAACACCCCTGGTCCTCACCTTCCCCACCAAGCTCCGCATACATTGCATCATCCTCCGCCACTTCCACCACCTCCAAATGGACCCCACCACACCTCTGTCAGTGTTACAGAGAGACCATTTCCTCCATGACTCCCTCGTCAGGTCCACACCCCCCCCACCCGAGGGATCTATCCACATCAGTCAGCAGTTTACCTGTCCCTCTACCAATGTCATCTACTGCATCTGTTGCACCTGATGTGGTCTCCTCTACATCAGGGAGACAAGATGACTTCTTGCAAATCGTCTCAGAGAACGTCTGGGACAACCGCACCCACCAACCCCACCACCCCGTGGCTGAACACTTCAACTCCCCCTCCCACTCGTCAAGGACATGCAGTTCTTGGACCTCCTACACCGCCAAACTGTTACCACCCGACGCCTGGAGGAAGAATGTCTCATATTCCGCCTTGGGACCCTGCAACCACATTTCCCCTCCCCAACATTATCCCAGTCCCAAGCCTCCAACTCAGCATCACCCTCCTGACCTGTCCATTACTCTCCCTTCTGACCGATCACCTTCTCCCTCACCTTCATCCACCTATCGCTTTCTCAGCTACCATCTCCCCAACCCATGCCCTCCCTTTTATCTCTCCCCGGGCCACAAGCCTCATTCCTGATGAAGGGCTTATGTCCAAAACATTGATTCTTCTGCTCCTCAGACGCTGCCTGACCTGCTGTGCTTTCCCAGCAACACTCTCGACTCCTGGCTCAATATTATAGAAAACCTAGAGGAGAAGTAACGTTAATAAAAAGAGGCAAAGAAAGACAAAGAGCATTAAAAAATATTGGCAAGGAAAATCAAGACAAAAAAACACAATCACAGCATTATCACGTTGCTAAGAACTCAATGATTTGTGACAGTGCTTTTTTCCAAATGAAATTTGCCTTCTTCTAATAGTAATTGATCATAGGGGATTACATCTTTGGTTTCCACTTATTTTTGAAGGACAAGAACATGACCAAATTTCATGGTATCTGAATAATAATTAAGCAAGAAGTTAAATGGATCTTCAAGAATGCCTGACAAAAATCAGTAAAAGAATAAACTCTGACCCATTCAATTCTTTGTAACTAGCTTGGTTAGTTTATGGGAAAATACACAAGAGGATAACACTACTGTTGCCCTGGGGAAAAAAAAAATCACTTTGTTATGAATTGAAATATTGAGTCACAGTCTGATTACCATACACAAGCTTTCTTTCCAACTATATATGAAATCATAGAATACTTACATCAAGTCCACACCAATGCTCCAAACAGCATGCCACCCAGACTCAACCCTGTATCCTATCCCTTTGGCCGTGTATTTCCCATGTCTAGTCCACTCAGCCTGTACATCTTTGGATTACGGAAGGAAACCGGAGCATCCAGAGGAAACCCATGCAGACACGGGGAGAATGTGCAAACTCCATAATGACAGTCGCCCGAGGATGGAATTGAACCCGGGTGCCCGGCATTGTGAGGCAGCAGTGCTAACTACTGAGCCACCTCATTGCACGAATACCTATTTGTATTAAAGAACCTGAATCAATTTAAACACCTTGCAGGATAGAGTTCAGACACTAAATTCCACTGATGGTAGTCACTGTTTGAAAAGTTTTCAAACATCAGCCACTTCATGTTTTTGTGTATTATTCTGCAAGGGATACTCGAGGTCAGCCAAAACGCTTAGGCATGAACAAAGACTTATCTCCAGATAAACTATAAGCGTGAAAATATCAGCATTCACACAGTTGACAACTGACCCAAAATGGAGACCTTGCTCAGGAATTCCTCATACATCTTCCGCTTTCTCAGTGTGCTACCCTGATCAAAAAGAAACAATATATGGAAGTTAGTTGATTTGGTTCAGCAGCTGTTACTTATTTGCTTTTCAGCAGTTAAAACTTATCCATGTACTACATAGAATACAAGCCATGAGCAAAAAATTTGGTAAAATAGACAATGTGTATTTTCAAAGATGTCATTTCTCTGGAAAAATGCACTTCTAATTTAGTATTATCCAAGTGCTATGTTTCCATTTCATAACGGATTTCATTCAAACATTTCAACAAGAAAATATTCAGTCAATTATTCCTGATCTCTTTTCAATTTACTTTTAAGTTCATTCAGACAAAAAAATTAGCATTCATTGTGTTCAATTAATACATTTTAGATTATGAATAAAAATTAAAATTCACATAGGTCAACTCAAAACAGTTGGTGATTCAAAAGTAAACTGTATGACAGAATGAAAGCTCCTTGACAAAACCGTAATATCCTCAGAAAGCAATAGAATAAAACTGAATTTGATTTATTCAGACACTTTAAGTGGCCCTGATTATCAAGAATAGCAAACCCAATATAAATTATAAATAAACTCTCGTTTTCTATTTTCATTCAAAAACAAAAGGATCACTGAACGCAATCTTTCAAAACACCTGGAATCCCAAGGGATAAAACGAAATTTGACTTACTTAGCTGCCCTGCTAACCTTTAATTGTATATTTGAACAATTACACTCATTCATACAGGTCAGCAAATCTTCCCTAAACAATAGGGATGAGTGATTGTACAAGGTTCACTTATTCAAAGTCACCTTTACTTACTTAATGCATAAAACAAGGTATGTTATCAGGGCTGCTTCTAAGGCTAAACGAGATAAAACAGTATACCAAAGGGTCACAGCACTCATGTTTTAAATTTTATGAGACGAGACAGGTTGTACTCATCCTTTGAACCTGAATACCCTAAAGTTATTCTACATACTGTTGTGTGCATATGTGGTTATTATAAAGGTTTTAGTTTTGTTTTCTGCCCAAGGGAGGGTGGTTGAGGAAAGGTACTCCAAAAACATGGCAGGTAATAATGCTGACCCGAAATTAGATGGCAAAAAGAGATTAATCACGAGATCACAACTTTGATCACTTTTAATAAATTACATGTATTGTGTTTAACAACTCCTTTATTCGTGAAGAAAATCTTGGGAATATTTCCCAGGTTTTTTTGTTACTGTGAAAAAAGCTTACATCAAGCATTTAATTATTTTTAGTTTCATACTTAAAGTTCCAAAGAAATTAAAACAACAATTCTTTTTATTTCCACTATTGTATTTTAGTATATCTAACAATGTACAGAATGTAAGAATACATTTTGTATGGTGTCTAATTATCTCCCTTACCATCTTTTCCTTCCTAGTTTTTAAAGTACTCATCATCTAAGCCACAAAATGTTCATTAAGTACCCTCTCTCCAAAGCCTCCACCGCTGCCATCAAGTAGGTGAAAATGGTCCAGCAACAAATTTTTACTCCAATGTTTTCACTCCAAAGCCGGCTAACATCCAGATTGTGAACTTGGTTAAGTTACACAGCAAATTGTCTCTGATAAGATTGCAGCTCTATATCATCGTCACCTCTATCAGTGCCTCAACTGACTCTGTGGTGGGAGACTCAATTCCTTCAGCTTTATGCTGCTTGGGCTGAATTAGTCACCTCAAATCACGACAGAATCCACTCCTTTACTACGAACTTGATCCCACTCAGTGTCTATCTCAGGTTGAACCAGACTGCTCACAATGGCCTGCGGTCGTGGAAATTGAAATTTGATATCCTCTGTCATAAAGATCACTTGGTTTAACATCTGTAACATTACAAAACTTGATTACTTGGTGTCATAATTACCCCAGAAATCTCCTCATTGGTCTCCAATTTTGTGCCCTCAATAAAGTTCAATTTCTCAAAAACTTAAATCCTCTTCTGCCCTGGGGTAACGCACTCATCATACCAACCTGTGCTGATCTACATTGATTCCCCAAACCCAATGGCATAAATTTGAAAGCCTTTTGGTTGTCTTTAACTCCCTGCATGGTTTTACCAAAATTTTCTATGTAAAATCCAAATGATTAGATTAGATTACACTACCTACAATGTGGAAACAGGCCCTTCGGCCCTACAAGTCCACACTGACCCTCCGAAGAATAACCCGCCCCTCCTCTGACTAATGCACCTAACACTATGGACAATTTAGCATGGCCAATTCACCTGACCTGCACATCTTTGGACTGTGGGAGGAAACCAGAGCATCCGGAGAAAAGCCACGCAGACACGGGGAGAATGTGCAAACTCCACACAGACAGTTGCCCAAGGCTGGAATCGAACCTGGGACCCTGGTGCTGTGAGGCAGCAGTGCTAACCACTGAGCCACTGTGCTGCCCAAAAAATTCACCCAAGACTTCAATCTATTCTTCAGTTCCCCATCTGTCTCTCTCTCTTTGTTCTTTGATTTTGGTCTCATTCTTCTCTTTCATTTGGGCCCAGTGTCAACCTTCTGCACTTCTGTCACCTACTTCAAAATGCATCCCTTTGGCTGAAATTTCAGGTACATCATGTTCCAAGGGTTCTCCTTTCCATGTTTACTGTCAGTTTTCCACAGCTATATCTGTATAATGCTTTAAGATGGTCATTAAGATGCTCTAAAGTTGCTGTATTTACCAGTTCCTGATATCACGCAATGATCAATGTGATCCATCAGTACAGCAATACCAACAGATCAGAATATTTACTATTGAATTATACATGAGAAAAATCCACAAAATGTAGTTCTTTAGCAATTTATAGATATAAACATGATTCTCTTGAAATGTAACCAACTTAGCAGTGATTGCCATATTGGCAGGAAAGCACTTTTTGTACATTTAAAAGGTTTAAAAATAAAATGAATTTGGACTTAAGATGGGAAGCATAATCTTCCAAATTTTAACTCCTGGTGGGCAACTTCCAGGAGGGTATATCATTCATTCTGGTACACTTAATTGGCTTGATGAAAATGTCGTTTGAGGTCCAAGTACCAATGATGAGATTCCCTGCTGAAAGTGCAATGGTAGGAAGTTATCCCTATTATGAAAGCATTAACATTTCTGAGATTAATGGATACTCACTACTCAAAGGCAACTGATACTGATCCATTCCACAAATTTTCTTTTCGTAAAATAATGGAGAAAATGAAAGGGCATTCTTCTGTGTGCTCCATAAAATTTAAATTCATTGTTGTACTTTTTAACAAGTGAATGAATGGAAATGTGAGCAGATTTTATTTTTAAAGATGGAATTTCAAATAACACAAAGTAATTTAAAAAGATATCAAAAAAGAACAGTAACTGCATCTTGAACTTAATTTTTTGAAAATAAAGCTCCCTCAAAAGATGTCAATCAAGTTTTCAACTCTGGGTTAAAGCCCATAGAATGTGGAAATATTTTCCAGTGGGCACTTCTACAACTTTGTCCTCTCAAAATTCTGGATTGAAAAATATTCACATTGGAAATCTGATGCTATTACGAAAACAGTTATTTTCTCTCTTCACTTGAATAAGGATTTGTGTAACTGAGAGGTAGGAAAAGTTAACATATGCCAAAACCTCACTGCCTCTCAGTAATTTTTCTATTAGGAAGTAAAATGAAGCAGCTCAAAATTCTTGCAAATCAATTTTTCTCCCTGTCTCCCTTTGTGCTAAATACCCCACCTTTGTCAGATGCTCTCCGTTGAAGATAGATCAAGATCCGTAAATTACTGTTTCAAATCTTACAAGCACAAATGAGCATGTAACAAATTAATTGCACGGAAAACTGGTGAACTATCAAACTATCACGGTGGTAATACATCACTAAAAATTATGATTGGTTCACCATTGATATTAGAAAACAATCTCTGTTATGCTTTGCCAGACAAGCTATTCTCTGTACAGAAATGGCCATCAATACTCTATTTCATCTCATATCAATACATTTTGTTTTGATACTTTCCTATTCCTTATGGTCTGCTGGTAGGAAATGGTTGTACAAAACTGAAAAATCTGAAACTACACTGATGACAGGCAAAAGTCAAACCCAAAACAGCAAGAATAAATAGCATGAAAAGTCAGTTGTAATTTGTTTCAGATTTTATATATAATTTAGAAGGGAGTGACTTCAATTTTTAACAAAAGATACTTACAAAATCAATGTTTCTCACATTTTTACATGAAACCATGCAAAAAAACGAATTTCCACTTCTTCAGATATCAGCTTTTTTTTATACTGTGCATTTCTTTCCATTTACAATGCCCTAAGTTAAGGTAATATTGAACACAAGTTTCATATGAGAGACTGGTCAGTTGTTTGTAAATAAATATAAAATAAATCCAAAAACAAGTCCAAAATATTCTGTAGTCTCGTAAAATTAGAGCTGATTAAAGTTTGTATTTCAGGAATTAACTGAAAAAATATTAAAATTGTTATTCACAATAACTTTCTGCTTCAGACTAAAATGATCTTTCTTAATCAACAATTCCCAGAAACTATAGCAAAATGTAGAATGGCAATGTAATTTAAAACAAACCATTAGAATGCGTCTGTAGCTGTCTCTGTCTATTCCCCACAGCTTGAGGTCTGTCTTGGCTTTAACCGTTGCGGCTCTTGGTGTGCCATAAATCAGAGCAAGCTCTCCAAAACTGCCGCCTTCTCCAATGTTTGTAACCCATTCGCCATTTACATAGACCTATGCAAAAAAAAGCATATGCCAACCAAGTCATGTCTCTTTTCTTCTCTTTCAACCAGATAAAACATGTTGATATTTCCTCTTCCAATATTCTTAGCTGGGGTAAAAAGGGAACAACAGATCCTTAGCTTTGTTTGTAAAGCACAAAAATAAAACATTATCATTTGCATACAAGATTTCAAAATCTGGCTACTTAAACAGGAGGATACAACTTCCTTTTTAGCTTACAAGTTTGCATGGTTTTACAGACCCAGTAACTTTGTACTGCATTTAAAACATGTAGAATTAAGAAACAGAACTAGCCCAAAGTTTTAAATATTACAATTATCAAAATCGATAAACTTGACACTATTTCATCACATTTTAAATAAAAAGTAGTAATAACATGTAAAAGATAGATGGGAAACTAAGAGAAATACAATGTTCACATAATGGCACATCATATCATAAAGTCCCTTGCTACTGTCAGGCCCATTCTTGTAAGGATTAGAAAAACTCAAGTAAACTGCCTGAGATTTCTGGTGTCACCTAAATCTTCAAGGTTTTATCAGTGGTCCGTGGCATCCGGAAGTTCCACACCTTACCCTCATGTGGACATGACTATAATAACAGAAAATACAATGCCCCAAAAAGTCCATTAATAAAAACATAAGTAATCGTATAAATTAAAATAGAGATACATCTCAACTCCAATGTACGTTTCTGACAACATGTTTTGATCCACAAGACTTTCAAGATGCATACATATGGAATGATTACTTAATGGGATGTCTCAATTAAATCTGAAATATACAATTACCATACTCTCAATTTTATTAAGCAAACTGTTTCCATCCTGAAGGCAATAACCTGTTGCTTGAAGTGTGATATTGGAGGATTAGTTTAATATAGTTACTAGTCTTGCATTTGATTACAGTGCTGTAGTAGTGAATTCCACAAGCTTACCACTCTGATGAGCCTGAAGAAACTTCTCATCTTAGTCCAATAAGCTTTACCTCATATCCTTAAACTATGACCCGTTGTCTGGACCATCCTTCTTGCATCGAACTTGTCGAGACCTGTTCAAATTTTGTCGGTTTCTATAAGATTCCCCCTCATTCGGCTAAACTCCAGTGAATGCAATCCTAACCAATTCAATCTCTCCTCAAATTGGAGTCCTGACATCCTAAGAATTAATTTAGTAAACCTTCACTGTACTTCCTCTACAATAAGTGGATCCTTCCCCAGATAAGGAGATCAAAACTGCACACAATTTTCCAGGTGTGGCCTCAGCAATATCCTGTAGAATTGCACTAAGGCAGCCTTGTTTCTATACTAAAATCCTCACTTTGAAATCTAAAATATAGTTTGCCTTCTTTACTGCCTGCTGTACCTGCACTTTACTTTCAGCAACTAGTGAATGAGGACAGTTCCCCCTTCTAATTTATAGTCAGTCAAGCATTAATTCGCCTTTCTAATTTTGCTAACAAAATGGACAACCTCATCCACACTGTACTGCATCTGCTATGATTTATCCATTCATTCAGTCTGCTCAAATCACACTGCAACATTTCTGTATCCTCCACAAGTTGTACTTCCATCCAGCTTTGGTGTCATCAGCAAATTTTGCAATATTACATTTAGTTCCCTCATCCAAATCATTAATATATTTTGTGAATAGCTGGCATCCTAGTACTAATCTTACAGTATCCCACTAACCACTGCCTGCTATTCAGTAAAAGATCCTTTTATTCTTACTGTTTCCTGTCCGCTAACCAATTTTGTATCCATCCCAAAACACTACTCCCAATCCCATGCATTTTAATTGAACACATTAATCTCTTATGTGGGACACTGTTGAAAACCTTTTAAAAATCCAAATAAACCACATGCACTAGTTTTCCTTTGATTAACTCTACTAGTTGCATTCTTGAAGTATCCCATTAGATTTGTCAAGCAGGATTTCCTTTTTGTAAACCCATGCTGACTGTATCTGATTCTATTTCCTAAGTCCACTGCTACAAAATGCTTGATAATGAACTCTGGCATTTTTCCCACTACCAATTACATAGTTATTGGTCTGTAATTCCATGTCTTCTCTTGACTATCCTTTCCAAATAGTGGGATTACATAAGCTACCCTCCAATCTGTAGGAATTTTTAGACTTTGAAGAATCTTGGAAGATGATCACCAATTCTAGGGCCACTTCCTTAAGTATACGAGGAGGTAGATTATTAGGCCCCGGGTGTGTTATCAGCCTTCAATCTCCATCAATTTCGTCAACACATTTCTCTACTAATACAGATTTGCTTTAGTTCCTCCTCTTACTAAACACTGTGTTCCCTATCATTTCTAGTATATGTGTCCTCCTTCTTGAAGGCAGAGCAAACTATGAATTTTGTTCAACAAACATTTGTTTGCTCCCCATTATAAATTCCCTCATATCTGACTGCAAGGGACCTATGTTAATTCTAGCAAATCTTTTTCTCTTTACATATCCATGAAAACGTCTACAGTTAGTTCTCATATTCCTTGCAAGCGTATTCTCATACTCCATATTCCCCTTCTTAATCAACCCCTTGGTCCTTCTTTGCTGATTTCTAAATTGATCCCAATCCTCAGGTCTATTGTTCTTTCTTGACAAATAGTATTAGATGCAAAAACACTATACAATCTTGAATGTCCCTCGATAAGCCATGGTTTGGCCACTGTTCCCTGTGCTTGCTGAGAGGAAAATAATTTTTGTAGTTCAGCTATTTGCTGTTTGAATGTTTACCATTAACTATCCACTGTCATTCCTTTCAGTAAGGTTTCCCAGTCTATCGTACCTGTTATGGACCAGGCCAGACCCCTCAAAACATTTCAAGAAGGTAGCCCAGACTGTAACTTTGTTCATTGCTTTAAGCAGGTGCAAAGTGGATATTCCAGTAGACATGCCACTGGTCAAACCATTTAGTTTTAAACAAAACAATTTATTTACAAGATTACTGAATGAAACACAAACAAAAGAAAACAGAATACAGAATAACAACCTATCTGAAAACCTGACAGATTATCCAAACTTAATGATGCTGTTCCAATACTTGCAACAATCCCCATAAACACCCCTTGGTAAAGGAGAGGGAGAGACAGAGAGAGACAGAGAGAGGGAGAAGGGAGGAGGGAGAGAGGGAGAGAAAAAGAGAGAGAGAAAAAAAGAGAGAGAAAAAAAGAGAGAGAAAGAGAAGAGAGAGGAGAGAGAGAAAAGAGAGAGAACCAGCCTGGACCTGCTTCTTTGGGTCCAGCAGCTTCAAAACACGACTGCCTGCTAAAACCAAACCAAACTAGCGTTAAGGTGAGCTGGGAGAACTGGCCACTCCCCTTTCATTACACAAGTTTTTTTTAAACTTAAAAGCTTTTTGCCTGAGGCAATATCTGTTGGCTATAATCAAACTGGCCCTAAAACCTTTGAACTTAGACTTTTCAGAGTCTGTGTCTTTTACGACCTCTCAAAACAAAAACCAAGGACAAGATAACCTTGTTAAAGGAGCAGCTTCATCATACAGCCAAATGACACCTCACACCATTATAGTTTTCCTTATTAAGATTCAGGACCCTAGTCTCAGAATCAACAACCTCATTTTCCATCTTTAAGAAGAATCTTAGCATATTATGGTCGCACATCCCCAAGAGATCTCTCTCAACTTTCTTATCCCTTTCTTACTGCATAATACATGCTAAGATGGCCTGTTCTTGAAATGGTTCCTCAACATATTGGTCCAGAAAACCATCCTGTATACACTAAAGGAATTCCTATATAATGATATTGAGACTAATTTCACTCTTCCAATCGATATGCAGATAAAGTCACTCATAATTACAGATATTTGCATGCATCTCTGACTTCCTGTTTAATACTATTCCCAATATCAGCAGTACAATTTGGTGGTTTACATACAACCACAACTGATTTTTGCCCCTTCGTGTTTCTCAATTCTACCCACACAGAGTCTATACTATCGGAGCTAATATCTTTCTGCAATGATACATAGAAAGACCAATAAATATTCAAATCAATTTAACAATGGACACAGCCTTTGCTTGAAGTGGTATAAATTCAAAACATCTCAATATACTTTCATTCCAAATAGCACATTACATGTCAGCTCTGCAAAACAAAAATTTAAAGAGATCACACCATTTAATCAATGTATTTCAATGCACAATTAAGAGTTAACATGGCCTGAGAAATGTACAGATTCATGGGGTGTTAACTGGCAATAAGTTGAAGTTATTGCAACAATATCCAGTGGAAGCAAGTAAAATGCATTAGATATTGGAATATATTAAAACATTAATGAGTTGCACTGTGTTAATTCCATCCACTTTGTCATTGGTGTAAGTGCATTTATAACTGAAGGTTCTTGTTGCCATAGGACAAAAGTAATATGGCTGCTACTGAAATGATAAAGAAGACAGCAATTAAAATAAATGAGTGGATGGAAGGATTGGATTATGAGAGCAATTCTGCAAATCTAGCATGTTCTCACTGGAAACGTGACAGAGATAAGGGATATAATTGCTCTTTTCAAGATGCCAAAGGGACTAGATAATCTAAAACATAAGTTGTTTTACCTAGCATAGAAATAACGGAACCAGAGGACACAACCTTTTCTTGAGGTACGGATCGCTGTTATAAAGCAACAATTGTGTTCCTCTGCAAACCCGCACTATAGAAATTAAAGCTATGGAAGACCATTACAGAAAATTGCTACACCTGTTCAGTGGAAAGTCTGCGTTATCCAAGCAACGTCCACAATTCATCAAACACATTACAGCCAATTTACATTAACAAAACGCATATTATAGCGGAACAACCTGTAGGCTAAACTCAAAACAATATACGCAGGAACATTATTTTAGTGGTCAGGCTATGGAACAGAGTCTCAGAGACAGTACTAGTAGAAAGTATTGAATCACTCAAATGCAAGTTAGAGATTTTCTTTGAAGAAAATGTCATGATATATAATCTGAACTATGAGCAGTAGTATGGTTGGGAAAAATCTGGACTTCAAAATTATAATTACCAAGGTTCTCTGCCACTGGGGTTTTCTTTTTTTCATGTCAGAGTCTACTGTAGACTAATTGGTCAGAATTAATGCTATGATTAGCCAAGAATGACAACTTTTCCATATGAGATAGCAGGCAGCAATTTTGATAGACCTTGGTCTTTTTTGTCTAATAATTACAGAATGACATAAAAAATTCTTTACTAAAGTTACTGTGTAATAATACAGCTAATTACTACAATAATGTTCAAGTATGATAAATTGATTAAATAAGTGAATAAAAAGGAGCTGGTAGCACAGTGGTAGCATCCCTATATTTGAATGGGGAGGCCTGGGTTCAAGCCTCACCTGCTCCAGAGATGTGTAATAACATCTTAGAACAAATTGATGAGGGACAAGTAATTATGGCTTCAGCAGATACTGATGTGAGCTAGGTAAAAACAATGACTGCAGATGCTGGAAACCAGATTCTGGATTAGTGGTGCTGGAAGAGCACAGCGGTTCAGGCAGCATCCAAGGAGCAGCGAAATCGACCCTTCATCAGGAAGAAATGCAGAGAGCCTGAAGCGTGGAGAGAGCTGATGTGAGCTATAGCAAGTGATATGTTAAATTGTTTCACTGAATCAGGAGTCCATCAATGGATTATACTGACTCAACAGGTGCAGTATGTCGGACAAAGGTCAGTTTCGCAGAGGTCGATATGGTGTTCAAATATTCACCAATGGCATTAAAATACCAATGCATTATCCTACATTTATCCTTAAGCATTACTTTTCCTCACCTCAAAATTCCCAAATGAAAACACCGGTAGTTAAAAGTAATTTTTAAAAACTTACATCAACTTCACCCTGGTCGATCACATAGAAATTGTCACCCTCATCACCTGAGAACAAAAAGGACAACACACAAAGGTTTCATTTTAAAATATATTTATATAGGAAAGCTTACAATCAACAATTCTCTTCACAACACATTGCATTTTAGGATATTTTAGTTGCTATGTCAAAAAAGTACATGTATTAACAAGCTAAAGAATTCCTTGACAAGCATTAAAGATATCTTAAGACCTCTTTATCTGAAGCAAAAATTCTCTTTTCTCAAGTTTCAGAAATAAATTATTGTCTTGACATGAAAACCAAAAGAGTCTGAGAAGGCTTAGCAATTCCCTACTCAGGTTCACAGACACTGTGAGCTTTCAAAGGCATAGCTCTATAGTTGTCAGATTTGTTAAGACTTTAGATGTCTAGTTTAATCCACCCTCCACTTAGCCTCATCTTTAATAGCCAATCTTGAAGTACCAATACTTTGTTTAGTGGCAGAATCACAAGGCCTCTTTTCCTTTTCAGTCACCCTCAGACTAAAACTCATGACATCGACTTAACCTTAAATCCCAATATTTCTAAATGGAGTTTAGATTTCCAACACTTAACATTCAGGTTTCTGGGCTATTTTTGTTAGCCAAAGATTTGGCTCACATACAAAAGAGAAAACTTTGTAATGTGTCTACTTGTTTAAATAAAGGATAAAAGCCAATTCCTTATTGTCTTAAATTTCTTCCACCAAAGGTTGGCAAAGTATGTTGAAAAGTGGAAAGATTTTGAAGAAAATTTACATTTTGTATTTTTCAGTGTTGATCTAGTTTTGAACCCATTGAAATGTAAAGTACTATGCTGTGACAGGAGGTAAAGTATTTGTTAAATATACACAAAATCTCTCACTGGTATGGTAAGTACTTGTATTTGTTCAGAAGCCTTTGTAGGTTACTCATGTTTGCTACAATATGATTCACAAGGCTGTGTAGTCTAATAGCGAGATCAGACAGAGGAATCAATTTTTCGTAGCTTTCAAATTGAAAATATTGAAAAAGTATGATAATGGCTCTTGGATGAATAAAAAGAAATTGCCTATTCTTCTGGGGGTGATGGGCGTGGACTTGTGAAATGCTGATACAAGTCTTGTCAAGTTACTATAGTGAGGTTGCACTTGGTAGATGAAATACACCGTAGCTATACTGCAGTGGTGTAGGAGAGAGTGAATGCTTAAGAAAGTGGATGAGGCACTGTTAAAGAATGCTGTTTCACCCTAGGAAGCATTGAGCTTTGTGTGCTCTCAGAGCTGCATTCATCCACATAAATGGAAATTATTCCATCACACCATTCACATGTGCCTTGGACAATGATGTAAACAGATGAGTCACTGGTTGCTGAATACTAAATGTCTGACCTGCTCTTATGTGGCAGATCCAGTTAAGTTGCTGCTCAATAGTGACCTCAGTCGATAAAAAAGAGAGAGATTTTGCAATGATAAAACCACTCAACATCAAGGAAAAGTGATAACACTCTCTTTTTGGAGAGATGATCATTGACTGCCTTCTGTGTGGCATGAAAGATTCCCATTGATTTCAACTTTACTGAGGATTGTTGATGCCACACTTGGTCAAATGCCACTTTTATATCAAGGGCAGTTAATTGTAACTCACCCTGACTTTCAACTCATTTCTCCAAAGCCATTATGAGGCCTGGAGCTGATTGGCTTTGGTGAATCAAGGCTGAGCTTGGATGGGCAAGCAATTGCTAAATAAGCACCACTGAAACAATCATCAACCTCTGATGACAGAAGGTAGACAGATTGATTATACAGTAATTGATCTGATAGTCCTACTCTGTGGATGGGATATAGTTGGATAATTTAAACATCTTGACTTGAGGCTTGGCTGGTCCTGGTGCTCTCAGGACTACAACTTGGATATTGCCAGGGTTTATGATACTTACTGTATATAGTGTGCTTCACTGGTTCTCAACATCACATGGACGAATCATGTGAGTTGAACAATGGCTTATACAATGGTGAGAATCTCAGGAGGAGGAATCAGATGGACCATGACACTCCTGGCTGAAAACAGTTCTAAATGTTTCAGCTTCTTCTTTTATCATAATCTGCTGGACGCCATCATAATTGAAAATGGGACCATCCACATACATTATTGAATTGTCCATTACAGGTACTATATGTAACTGTAGAGTTACTCTCTAATCTGCTAATTACAGAATAGTTTCATCTACAACATGCATGCAGTCCCTTTTAATGGCGTGAACAGTTTAGCTCCTCACTACCAGTTACTGTCTCTTGACACACCTCATTAAAACAAGGTTAATTGCTTGATCCAATTGCAATGATAGGTGATAGGCTGGGATCAAACCCGGGTCCCTGGTGCTATGAGCAGCAGTGCCAACCACAGAGTCACCATGGTGTCCTTACATACTGACTGAAATTATTGAGCTGAAGAAGTAATGAAGTTTACATAAAACCATGTTGATATATAAAAAGAAGAAAGAAAGAGAAGTGTACACTGTTTTTGCTTTTAGCTGATGTTGTTAGTAGACAACATGGAAACATTCCCCATGTGAGAGCACACATGTGGGGAGGAAGGGATGTGCACATCACCCAAGCCAAGTGGGGTGCAAACAACGAGACAGACTACCAACTTCTGTGCATCATGAACATACACACTGTGCAAATATTGAAAATCTTCAAAGAAATCTAGGGTAAAAAACAAGTGTTGAGAATAATTCTCATCTTGTTTTCTTGCTTTGACAAGATCAAGTCTGTGATCAAGAAACACGCACTCAGCTTATTAGATTTGAACCTTGCAGTCACGAAGGCTGATTCAATGAGAATAGTAAAGAAATATGTAAACTTCTGAACTGGTTAAGCTAGCATTCATTATGTGGTGACATCAGTTTTCACCATAGGAGACAGTAAAAGTATATTTACAACTCAATTGGGCCCTTGAAGACAGAAACGAGTGAATTTATTATGGGAATAAAGAAATGGCAGAAGAGTTGAATTGGTACTTTAGATCTGTCTTCACTGGGGAAGACACGAGCAATTTCCCAGATGTAATGGTGGCTGAAGGACCTGAACTGAAGGGAATTTATATCAGGCAGGAAATGGTGTTGGAGAGACTGTTAGGTCTGAAGGCTGATAAGTCCCCAGGACCTGATGGTCTGCATCCCAGGTACTGAAGGAGGTGGCTCCAGAAATCGTGGTTGCATTGGTGATCATTTTCCAATGTTCTATAGATTCAGGATCAGTTCCTGCGGATTGGAGAGTGGCTAATGTTGTCCTACTTTTTAAGAAAGGAGGGAGAGAGAAAACAGAGAATTATAGACCAGTTAGTCTGACCTCAGTGGTGGGAAAAATGCTGGTGTCAATTATAAAGGACAAAATTACGACACATCTGGATAGCAGTAACAGGATAGGTCAGAGTCAGCATGGATTTATGAAGGGGAATTCATACTTGACTAATCTTCTGGAATTTTTTGAGGATGTAACTCTGAAGATGGATGAGGGAGATCCAGTGGATGTAGTATACCTGGACTTTCAGAAAGCCTTTGATAAAGTCCCACATAGGAGGTTAGTGAGCAAAATTAGGGCACATGGTATTACGGGCAAAATACTGACATGGATTGAAAATTGGTTGGCTGACAGGAAACAGAGTAGTGATAAACGGCTCCCTTTCGGAATGGCAGACGGTGACCAGTGGTGTGCTGCAGGGATCAGAGCTGGGACCGCAGCTTTTTACAATGTACATTAATGATATAGATGAAGGTATTAAAAGTAATATTAGCAAATTTGCTGATGCCAGAAAGCTGGGTGGCAGGGTGAAATGTGAGGAGGATGTTAGGAGAATACAGGGTGACCAGGACAGGCTAGGTGAGTGGACGGATGTATGGCAGATGCAGTTTAATGTGGATAAATGCGTGGTTATCCACTTTGGTGGCAAGAACAGGAAGGCAGATTACTACCTAAATGGAGTCAAGTAGGTAAAGGGGCAGTACAACGAGATCTAGGTGTTCTTGTACATCAGTCAATGAAAGCGAACATGCAAGTACAGCAGGCAGTGAAGAAAGGTAATAGCATGCTGGCCTTCAGAACAAGAGGAATTGAGTATAGAAGCAAAGAGGTCCTTCTGCAGCTGTACAGGGCCCCAGTGAGACCGCACCTGGAATAGGGTGCGGAGTTTTGGTCTCCAAATTTGAGGAAAAACATTCTGGCTATTGAGGGAGTGCAGCATAGGTTCAGGAGGTCAATTCCCGGAATAGCTGGACTATCCTCCGCTGAAACTTTGGAGGAGTGACTGGGCTTGTATACGCTTGAGTTTAGAAGGCTGAGAGGGGATCTGATTGAGACGTATAAGATTGTTAAAGGACTGGACACTCTGGAGGCAGGAAGCATGTTTCTGCTGATGGGTGAGTCCCGAACCAGAGGACACAGCTTAAAAATAAGGGGTAGGCCACTTAGAACAGAGTTGAGATACTTCTTCACCCAGAGAGTGGTGGGTGTATGGAATGCTCTGCCCCAGAAGGCTGTGGAGGCCAAGTCTCTGGATACTTTCAAGAAAGAGTTGGATAGAGCTCTTAAGGATAGTGGAATCAAGGGTTATACGGATACGGCAGGAACAGGGTACTGATTGAGGATGATCAGCCATGATCATAATGAATGATGGTGTTGGCTCGAAGGGCAGAATGGCCTACTCCTGCACCTATTGTCTATTATCAATTCCAAAGTGCAGAGAACTCCATTCCAAAGTGCAGAGATCTTTGACTATGACTAATTAAATGCCATTAACAATATAGTAGGTAGTAAAGGCCTATGATATCTAACGCTACACAAATTAGCACGACAGAACTGTCTGTGGAGCCTCGCCCTGAAGATAATAATACACTTCCCAAGGATGATGCAGGCACAGCACCAGGCATAGCTAAAATTGAGGCATCAACCCAGTGAAGCTACCAAACAGGACTACCTGCATACCAAACAGCATAAGCATCAAGTGACAGACAGAACACAGCAAGCCTACAACCAACATTTCAAATTTAAGATCTGCATTCCAACTACATCCAGTCATAAATAGTCATGGACAATTAAATAACACACTGGTCGGAAGAAGCTCCACAAATTTCCCCATCCTCAACAATAGGACAACCCAGTGTATCAGTGCAAAAACAAAGGCTGAAACATTTGCAACAATCATCGGCCAGAATTGCCGAGTGGATGAGCCATCCTGGCCTCCTCCAAATGGTCTTTAGCATCACAGATGCCAGTCACCTGCTAATTCAGTTCAATCCAACTTGCATACTTTTCCAACAGCCTTCAATGCTCTACTTATAATGACACATGCCCCCATCCATTAGACTCTTCTAGGAAATATTTGACATTGGTACCTACTTTTGACAGTTGTCCTCAGAGATGAATGGCTTCATATTGGTCAGCAGACCTGATCTGTTCATTATCAGTTGTGGCAGTATGAGAAATACCTGGCACCTGACTATTTTCCAGAACTCCATAAAATCACAAGACTACAAAAAAAAAGTGCAGAAGTAGGCCACTCAGCCCAATGAGGCAAAGTGAGGACTGCAGATGCTGGAGATTAGAGCCGAGAGTGTGGTGCTGGAAAAGCACAGCAGGTCAGGCAGCATCCGAGGAGCAGGAAAATCAACATTTTGAATGAAGGGCTTTTTCCAGAAACATCGATTTTCCTGCTCTTCAGATGTTGCCTGACGTGCTGTGTTTTTCCAGCACCACACTCTCGACCCCATTCAGCCCAATGCATCTGCTCCACCATTCAATGAGATCATGGTTGTTCTAATAATCCTTAACTCCACTTTTCTGCATTTTACCCATAATCCTAGAGTCCCTGACAAATCAAAATGCTGTTTATCACAGACTTAAATATAGGTAAGGCTTGAGACACAGCCTTAACAGGCCTGTGCAGTGAATAATTCCACAGATTCACTACACTGAGAGAAGAAATTCCCCCTTTTCTCTGTCTTAAATATACAACCCTTTATTCTGAGATTATGCCCTCTGGTTTGAGACTCTCCCTCAAGGGAATACAACCTTTCCACATCTAACCTGTCAAGTCTCCTAAGAATCTTGCATGCTTCAATGAGGATGCCTCTCATGTTTCTATATTCCAATGAGTACAGGCCCAATCAAACTCAATCTCTCCTCTAAGACATTCAATCTCCATTCCTGGTATCAGCCAAGTGAACTTTCTCTGGACTGCCTTCAATGCCAGTATATCTTTCCTTAACTAAGGGCTTCTTCAGAATCTGCACATCTACAATCCATACCAACCAATGATTCTAATGCTGTACAATTATTTTTCCATTTCTCCCAATAATCTTCCTTGGCCACTCAATTCTTTAAGACTCTTTCTCAAGATAAAAGGGGCAGCACGGTGACTCAGTGGTTAGCACTGCTGCCTCACAGTGCCAGGGACCTGGGTTCAATTTCCGCCTTGGCCAACTGTGTGCGCGGAATTTGCACATTCTCCCAGTGTCTGCGTGGGTTTCCTCCCACAGTCCAAAAGCTGTGCAGGTTACGTGAATTGACCATGCTAAATTGCCCACAGTGTTAGGTACAAGCTGAAAATGTGTTGCAATCTTCTTCCTGACCTCTCCGCCCCCACCCCAGTCTGACCTATCACCCTCACCTCTTTCCACCTATCAAATTTCCGACGCCCCTCCCCCAAGTCCCTCCTCCCTACCTTTTATCTTAGCCTGCTGGACACACTTTCCTCATTCCTGAAGAAGGGCTTATGTCCGAAACGTCGATTCTCCTGTTCCCTGGATGCTGCCTGACCTGCTGCGCTTTTCCAGCAACACATTTTCAGCTCTGATTTCCAGCATCTGCAGACCTCACTTTCTCTTCATAGTGTTAGGTAGACTAGTCAGGGTTAAAATGTAGAGGAATGGGTCTGGGTGGGTAGCTCTTTGGAGGGTCAGTATGGACTTGTTGGGCCGAAGGGCCAGTTTCCACACTGTCGGGAATCTCATCTTAAAAAAAAACCATATCGAAACTGATCTCTGATTAGCCTTACTTTGTGCCTTAAGGCTCACTGAATTCTTGGGGACTGTAACTTGAATGAAAGCTTTTCTGCTTGCATGTAATCCATTCAAATGCTCTGCAAGAGTAGAGCAAATTGTGGCCTAAGTTAGGGGCATTACTGAAGGCATTTTACTTTTTGGTAGGAATCCTAACTGAAAAGCAATATAGGAGAAAGTGAGGACTGCAGATCGATGAAGAGACAGACATAGCTGCGGCCCATCATTCCTGATGAAGGGCTTATGCCTGAAACATAGATTCTCCTGCTGCTTGGATGCTGCCTAACCTGCTGTGCTTTTCCAGCACCACACTCTCGACTCTGATAAGGAATATATCCTATCACCATCTACAATGAATATTTAGCATGTAAAGCCCATTGTAGTGCTAATGATCTTTGGCTGCTCTACCAAAACTTCACAAACACTTGTCTATTGCTGCATGGTTCCTTTTCCATGCTGCATTGCTAAAAGGAATTTCTGTAGCCACATTCATGACAACTACATTTATATTCATAGTCTTTTCTCTGAATTAATCAAAAGCAACTCTCTTTCATTAAAGGTGAGGAATTTTGCCACTGATCCAGGTCCAGTGCTTATTCACTTTTCCATTCTTATCCACACTATATATTGCTGCTGACTTACATACATCAATTGTCAATTATGCAAAAAGTAAAAGTAAAAGTGAAAATGCATTTTCATTTATCCCATACCTTTAAATCCATGATCACTACCTCAGTACAATCTTTTGCTACACTTAGAACAGTCCAATGTTCATCAATATTTTTTACAAATCCCATATCTATCACTTATCTTATATATCAGCTTACTATATTCCAAATTCCTTATTCCTGCATCCTTTACTAAATGTTTTAATCATAAGCAAATTGCCCATTTAATTCTAACATGGATATCTTTTTGTCTTTCAAATTTCTACCCCCTGATATCAATAATACATCTTCATTTTCTTTAGCAGAATGGGTGATGTTCCATTTAAGGTATACAAAATTCTGTCCTGATTGTCTAACTTCACAGATTTTCCAAGTACAATAACTTTGTTGCTCTCCGCATCCAGTTTCAGTTGTTACTTCATCAATGATCTACTTAATAACTACAGTATTTCACTGACAGTATATCCGCTCTAATAACATGGCTGATTCCAGCTACTTTACGAGAAGTAACCACTTTTCCAAAGATTTTACTGTGTTATCCCAAGTCTGAAACTCATGGAACTCTCAAATTCCTTAAATTTGTCCTGATACTTTTCACTTCCAGTCAAGGTAGCATTTTAGATAGTCTACTCCATACACAGTAAATGTGCATCCACTGTCCAACACTGCACAACTCAAAGACTCGGCTACCAATAAAATTCACCACTAGGCTGAAATTTCTTATGGTCAAGAGGAGAGCAGTGCTAGAAAAGCATAGTAGGTCAGGCAGCATCCGAGGAGCAGGAAAATCAACGTTTCAGGTAAAAGCCCTTCATCAGGAATCGGGCTTTTACCCAAAGCATCATTTTCCTGATCCTCGGATGCTGCCTGACCTATGCTTTCCCAGCACCACTCTAATCTTGACTCTAATCTCCAGCATCTGCAGTACCCACTTCTGCCTAGCTGAAATTTCTTATGAGCCACACAGTACTCTCTGTTTGAAGGAGTTTCTCCAACTCCTTCAAATCCTCTCTTTCAGGATTGGCTTTGAATATTTTACTGTCGTGTTTGGGATAGTTCATGGCATTGTGATCCTTTCAGTCACATATCAAACATCAAGTTATTGTACCCTGAGCATTGCTGGGGTTCATTTGTTTTTGTAAATCCCAAATTCTCTTGATTTCTCAAAATTCTCCATAGCATTTCTATTCTCACTTCTATTACTGATAGTTCTCCTTTCGTAATTTTGCTTGTGATCAAGATGGGTCTTACCAATTTGTAAACATGGTATCCTTCATTTTCTATCACATCACCAATTGCCTCATTGGTATTCAAATGCTTTCTCAAAAATGTTTTAACACTGCTAACCTTTGTCCCAGTAATATATGTTTAAACTGCAAACTTAACTTCACCAAAACTAGATGTCTTTCCATACTTGATATTTCGAGGCAGTCCAATAACATGCACGCCAGATTAGACTGGGGAACTTTGAAAAGAAATTTCTGCAGTCCTGCATGCAACCTACTGAATTCCATTATGCACACTTGAACTGCACTGCCCTCAGTAGCTCTAACTTTGTAAAAATCTGACCATACCAATAGATCATCTTTTTGATCACTTTTATCCATGAAGGTTAACAATCTGTCCAAATCAGCATTCATGTCTGAATTATCAGGCTCCAAGTCCAAAAACTAATTGCTTCTATATTGTAACTGAAGTACTCTGGCCATATCTTGCCTCCTTTTTGGTAAAGAAGTAACCCAGGTCCAAATTGTAACTTCATTCTTCCACTGGTCAAAAGGCTCATTTCCAGAAAACGGATGTAGGCAATTGAACCTTGAAACTTTACATTTTAAATCAACCTTGCTCTGAGATCAGTATTATATACCAAAAGATAAATGTATTTAAACTGAACACACGTCCACACTTTCAGGAGAGAGTTTTATTTCAATTGGCCACACTCCACTAAACTCATACCTCTCTGATTACTAGTTTTCCATATTCCTACAATCGTTTTAATGCAATTAAGTCAATTAATTACAATGACCTGTTCCCTCATTCCATTATGACTTAGGCATTCCTTTAGTCCATATGAGATGATAACACTGACTGAATTACAATCAAGACTCTGCTCTTCCACAATGCTGCAGGACCATCTAAAAATCCATCTAAAAATTTAGACAGGGCCTTGGTTTATTATCTCATCCAACAAAACAGCACTTGCTCAAAGTGATTGAGCCTCTCAAGCAGATTTGACCCATGACCTATTCACAGAGGTGAGAGTGCTACCAAGGGTGTAAAGTTTCCCCTACATCACCTAACCTGAACCAAGAACAGATGCATGAAACACTGTCTGCACTTGATGGAAATCACTACCTTCAGAAGAAATAAAAAAGGTGAAAATAAAAATTGACCCAGATAACTGTTGAAAGAAAATAAAAGCCTCCTTCAAATTCTCGCAGAGCATTACCTTGTTGAATGACGGTTTCTCCTGCAATGTGAGTCACTGGAAACATGGCATCAAAGATGTCACTGCAAGGGAATGAAAACGGAAGAAAATTTGAACAGCTTGAAATCTTCATAGTGTAGAAATAAAATTTCCTTGGCAAACTAAACATTGATCATGGAAATAATACTTTCAATTTCTAAAAAAAAAATGTTTATCACAAGCAAATATTAAAATTTCACCCTACAAAAGCATTATTGACAGACATATCTCAGTGTATGAATTTCAAATGCCAGATCTTATCAACTATACTATTTGGCTCAGCCACATCTCAAGTCACCATCCACATTGTTGAAATATCAGCTATCTCTACCAATTAAGAGTCATTGCTAATAAGTACATACTTCACGAACATAGAGAACTGTTTCAAATCTTGTCTTGCACATATAACTTGCGTTATTTACATAAAGCCAATAACCATCCAAACATATCACATGACAGTCCTCACTTATTCTTGCAAGAAAAGGTGATACACAATTGAAGACAGCAGAGACTAACTGGAAAGGGAAAGCACGCTGGCATGTACTAACCTCCATTTGGAAATAATTTTGGTTATTATGAGATAGTTCATTGCTAAATTTGTTGCCAACGGCAAGGTGGAAATCATCGAAGATCATGGTATCATTATACTTAAACAGCATCTCCTATCCCACCTGCTCTTCATCCCACGATCTCTTCTAATTTATATGCTACAGCTGGGACAAGGATGATATACAGGTTCACCATCCTTTATCCAAAATCCTGAAATCCGAAAAGCTCAAAAATTCTCGTGAAGATTTTTTTCTCCATAACAAGGTTGTTTGACATGCATTTAACCCAACTCCACACCCATCCAACCCCTGTCACTCAGATGTGACGTGGGGGGACATGACCCAGCACTGGCAGGCATAGGTGCGTCTGCTGTTGGGTAAGACTTTTTTAAAAATGTCACCATTAATCTGTCACTTACTCCGAAATTCAAAAAAATTACGAATTACGAAAACCAGCTGGTCCCGAGGGTTTTGGATAAAGGATTATGTACCTGTATTAATGATATCTCCCCATTAAACCCTGCTCACTACAACTTACTTTTGGACCTTTTCTTTCAGGTGGTCAGGAAGTGAAGAGTTAGCAAAAAGGTGATGACAAAGATAGAGTCATTTATTTCATTAGGTAACATTGCACATATCTTGGAGAATAAATTAGAACTGTGATCTGCAATTGCTGAGACACTGACTAGGAGTGTGCTACATCTCAAGTGAAAGACAAGGATAGTATAGGTTAAAGCTTGCTGGAAACCAAGATCACCAGTTCTGCTGCAGAGGCCTTTCATAGGCAATCTATAGAAGACTGATCACTCGAGACGAAAAAAAATGCTTGATGCATTGGAAAGTTTATCAGAAAACCCTGGATCAGTGTTATGACTGAGATGGCAGAAGTGCATTGTCATCCCACTACTGGCACAGAGTCTGTCCCTGTTGCTCAAAAGGGAAAGGTGGTGGGGGGGGGGGGGGAGAAGAGGGGGAGGAAAGAGAAGAGGAGTAGAGAATTAGTCAGTCATTTTAGAACTCCATAGTTAGGGGAACAGATAGAAGATTCCGTGAGATCGAGAGAGACTTGCGGTTGGTGTGTTGCCTCCCAGGTTCCAGGGTCGGTGATGTCTTGGATTGTGTTTTTGGGATTCTTAAGGCGGAGGGGGAGCAGCCCCAAGTCATGGTCCACACAGGCACCAACATAGGTAGGAAAAGGGATGAGGATGTGAGGCAGAAATTCAAGGAGTTAGGGTGGAAGCTTAGATCTAGAACAGAGTTGTTATCTCTGGTTTGTTACCCATGACACGTGCTAGCGAGGCGAGGAATAGGGAGAGTGAGCAGTTGAACACGTGGTTACAGGGATGGTGCAGGAAGGAGGAATTCCGATACCTGGATAACTGGTGCCCATTCTGGGGAAGGTGGGACCTCTACAAACAGGATGGTTTACACCTGAACCAGAGGAGTACCAACATCCTGGGGGTGTGGAATTTGCTAATGCTCTTCGAGAGGGTTTAAACTAGTTCAGCAGGGGGATGGTGTTATGAAGATGTGGGCGTATTGTACCTTTAAAAAAAGCTAAAAAGCTAGCAGAACTACCCGACAGCATCAAGTGTTCTGAATAAGATAAAATGTAACATATGGTCAAGCAGCTAGGGTAGCTGGTTGCCTGGAGACGAAAATAAATTTGAATTCAGCCAGTTTAAATTATACTCCAAAATACCAACCTCCAATCAAGTTGAATTTAGTATATTGACAATATTAAAAATCAATTAAACAACCAGATGCTTTGGGGTATAAGACCAGGGAAAATTGAACAGCTGGGGAGAACTGCCAAAAGACCAACAGATATCGACTGCTAATCAGAATTGTCTGACCGGTACCTGTCGAGAGAAGGAGTTTGCACAGACAGAAACAGAGACACTGACCTAGAGAGCAAATTCTGCAATAAGAAGATTTGACAGCTGGCTGGTTTTGAAATTTGAATTTTTCAGTAAATTTTATTTGGGTTTTTTTCAGACTAGTATTATAGAAGGGAAAGTAAAATATAGGTTAGAGGAAGGACTTGTAAATAGTTGCTAGTTAATTATTCTCTGTTATACTTTAGGAAATAAAGCTGTTAATTTTTACTTGAAATAGTTCTTGGCCTCTCGAATTTTCACAGATTAGTGCACGAGATAAATCTTTTCTGTGTTGCTGGTTTAAATTAAGCAGGAGAGTTTACCCCATGTCGTAACAGTGGGAACCTAAATTGTAGTTCCATGTGTACAGGCAGTTGAGAGTAGTAAGGTCACAAATAAGGTTTCAAGGTTGCAAGAGTAGACCGGTAAGCAGGAAGGTGGTTTGAAGTATGTTTACCTCAATGCCAGATACATCCGAAAAAGGTGGGTGAACTTGCAGCATTGGTCGGTACCTGGGATTCGATGTTGAAGCCATTTCGGGGACATGGATAGAGCAGGGACAGAAATGGTTGTTGCGGGTTCCAGGGTTTAGATGTTTTAGTAAGAACAGGAATGGTGGTAAAAGAGGGTGAGGTGTGGCATTGTTAGTCAAGTAGAGGAAATGTGGATAGCAGATGCTGGAGATCAGAGCTGAAAAATGTGTTGCTGGAAAAGCGCAGGTCAGGCAGCAACCAAGGAGCAGGAGAATCGACGTTTCAGACATAAGCTTATGCCCGAAACGTCGATTGTCCGGCTCCTTGGATGCTGCCTGACCTGCTGCGCTTTTCCAGCAACACATTTTTCAGCATTGTTAGTCAAGGACAGTATTATGGTGGCAGACAGGACGTTTGATGTGGACTTGTCTACTGAGGTAGGATGGGTGAAAGTTAGAAACAGGAAAGGAGACATCACCCTGTTGGGGGTTTTCCAGAGGCCTCCAAATAGTTCCAGAGGTGTAGAAGAAAGGATAGCAAAGATGATTCTGGACAGGAGCGAAAGTACCAGGGTTGTTGTTATGGGGGACGAGAAATGCTATAGTTGGAGTACTTTAGATGGGTCAATTTTTGTCCAATGCGTGCAGGAGGATTTCCTGACACAGTATGTCGATAGGCCAATAAGAGGCAAGGCCGCATTGAATTTGCTACAGGGCAATGAACCAGGCTACATGTTACATTTGAAGGTAGGTGAGCACTTTGGTGATAGTGACCACGATTCAGTTCTGTTTACTTCAGCAATGGAAAAGTATAGGTATCTGCCGCAGGGCAAGAGTTAAAGTTGGGGGAAAGGCAATTATAATGCAATTAGGCAAAATTTAGGATGCATAGAATGAGGAAGGAAACTGCAGAGGATGGGCACAATTGAAATATGGAGCTTGTTCAAGAAACAGCCACTGCGTGTACTTGATAAGCATGTACCTGTCAGGTAGGGAGAAAGTGGTCGAGCGAGGGAACCATGGTTTACTAAAGAAGTTGAATCTCTTGTCAAGAGGAAGGAGGAGGCATGTAAAGATGAGACATGAAGGGTCAGTTAGGGTGCTTGAGAGTTACAAGTTAGCCAGGAAGGACCTAAAGAGAGCGCGAAGAAGAGCAAGGAGGGGACATGAGAAGTCTTTGGCAGGCAGGATCAAGGAAATCCATAAAGCTTTCTGTATGTATAATCAGGAATGAAAGAATTACTAGAGTAAGATTAGGGTCAGTCAAGGAAATATTGGGAAGTTGTACGTGGAGTCAGAGGAGATGGAAATGACGCCAAATGAATATTTTTTGTCAGTATTCACACTAAGAAAAGACAATGTTGTCGAGGAGAATACTGAGATGCAGACTATTAGACTGGACGGGATGAAGTTCATAAGGAGGTGTTAGCAGTTCTGCAAAGTGTGTAAGTCGCTTGTGCTGACTGCGATTTAACCTAGGGTTGTCTGGGGAGCTAGGGAGATGATTGCAGAGCCTTTGGCTCTGATCTTCATGTCCTCATTGTCTACATGAATAGTGCCAGAAGACTGGAGGATGGCAAATGTTGTCCTCTTGTTCAAGGGGAGGAGAGACAACCTTGGTAATTATAGACCAGTGAGCCTTACTTTATCCACAACCAAAGTGTTGGAAAGGATTATAAGAGATAAGATTTATAATCTAGAAAGAAATAAGCAGATTAGGGATAGTCAACACAGTTTTGTGAAGGGTACGTTATGCCTCACAAACCTTATTGAGTTCTTTGAGAAGGTGACCAAACAGGTGGATGAGGGTGAAGTGGTTGATGTGGTATATATAGATTTCAGTAAAGCGTTTGATAAGGTTCCCCACAGTAGGCCACTGCAGAAAATACAGAAGCATGGGATTGAAGGGGATTTAGCAGGTTGGATCAGAAATTGGCTAGTTGTAACAAGACAGAGGGTGGTAGTTGATGGGAAATGTTTATCCTGCAGTTTAGTTAGTATTAGCGTACCGAAAGGATCGGTTTTGGGGCCACTGCCTTTTGTCGTTTTTATAATTGACCTGGAGGAGGCCATAGTGTCATCCACAAATTTACTAACCATCTTTCTAAAGTCAGTGGAGTTGTTGACAGTGCAGGAGGATGTAGTAGATTGCAGAGGAACACAGATCAGCTGCAGAGTTGGGCTGCAAGGTGTAAAATGGAGTTCAATGCGGAAACGTGCGAGGTGATTCACTTTGGAAGGAGTAACAGGAATAGAGTGTACTGGGCTAATG
This sequence comes from Chiloscyllium plagiosum, assembly GCF_037043375.1. Classification (NCBI taxonomy): domain Eukaryota; kingdom Metazoa; phylum Chordata; class Chondrichthyes; order Orectolobiformes; family Hemiscylliidae; genus Chiloscyllium; species Chiloscyllium plagiosum. The sequence continues at coordinate 47,837,957 of NW_028270158.1, forward strand.
GTAAGATTCTTGGTAGTGTGGATGAGCAGAGGGATTTGGTGTCCATGTGCATAGATCTCTGAAAATTGTCACCTAGGTTGATAGGTTTGTTAAGAAGGCATACAGTGTGTTGGCTTTTATTGGTAGAGAGATTTAGTTTTGGAGCCATGAGGTCATGTTATAGCTGTACAAAACTCTAGTGCGGCCGCAGTTGGAGTATTGCGTACAGTTCAGGTTGCCGCATTATAGGAAGGAAGGGGAAACACTGGAAAGGGTGAAGAGGAGATTTACCAGGATGTTGCCTGGTATGGAGGGAAGGTCTTACGAGGAAAGGCTGAGGGACTTGAGGTTGTTTTCGTTAGAGAGAAGGTTGCGAGGTGATTAATAGAGACATACAAGATGATCAGAGGATTAGATAGAGTGGACAGTGACAGTCTTTTTCCTTGGATGGTGATGGCTAGCATGAGGGTACATAGCTTTAAATTGAAGGCTGATAGATGTAGGACAGATATCAGAGGTAGGTTCTTTATTCAGAGTAGTGAGTGTGTGGAATTCCCTGTCTGCAACAATAGCAGACTCATTAACATTAAGGGCATTTAAATGGTCATTGGATAAACATATGGATCATAATGGAATCGTGCAGGTTAAATGGGCTTCAGATTGGTTCCACAGGTTGGCGCAACATCGAGGGCCAAAGGGCCTGTACTGCACTGTAATGTTCTATGTTCTGTGTACTTTATGGTTCGCAACATAAATGTGAGCGTTTCTCAGAAAAGATCCATTTTGTTGAAAGTTTTTGTCTAGTTTTCAGAAGGCCAATTTGTAAGAATACCAATTTAAAAGGAAAACCAACATTTCATGTGAGAACAGTATTGATTTGTGAGCAAATAGACTATTAAGTGTGACCATTGAAAATGCAGCAGTTATTGCTTGATAGTTAACTGCCAGATTTTGTTTAAATTTTAAACAGTGAACTTGATTTCTATTGATCAAGTCACTGTCCTGAGAATTGAAATGAACCATTCAAAACAACACAATGCATCTACATATTTGCTCTCTTTGTCTGCAAAGAGAGGAGCATTGTACACTGGAATATCTAGTTTCTAGTACATATAATTGCACTAAACTGACAAACCTGAAATGGCTGTTCATGCCATTCTTTATACATGCAGAATTGTCCAGCAAATGCCCAATTGCAGAATCACATCTAACAGACAGTTGTTTTTTTTTCAAGTGGGTCTGATCAGTACCTTGTTGTGAATAGCCAAAGTGAAAGTGCTACTGTATATCACACATACAGTCCTAAGGTTGCTACTTGCGGTACTGAGAAGTGCCCAGTCTACCTCAGATTACTCATAATATATTTCAATAGTTTGAGAACACGTGAAACTCGCGGTTTCGGATTACTACTTCACAGTATCAACACAAATGGTGTTTACCATTAACCACACGAAACTGTCAAGCTAAAATGACTTCCTAATAAGTAATGTGCTTATATAAATTTCAGTACTGGTGTAATGTCAGGCATGTGGGCTGCATGTCCCAAAGACTCTGGCAGATCACATCAAACAGCATATCCCTTTGGCTGTATGTAAGTAGCAAGATTAGATTAGATTACTTACAGAATGGAAGCAGGCCCTTTGGCCCAACAAGTCCACACCGACCCTCCGAAGAACAACCCACCCAGACCCATTCCCCTGCATTTACCCCTTCACCTAACACTACGGGCATTTCAGCATGGCCAATTCACCTAACCTGCACATTTTTGGCCTGTGGGAGGAAACCAGAGCACCCGGAGGAAACCCACGCAGAAACAGGGAGAATGTGCAAACTCCACACAGACATTTGCCTGAGGTGGGAATTGAACCTGGGTCTCTGGCGCTGTGAGGCAGCAGTGCTAACCACTGTGCCACCATGCCGCCCACATAGTAGTTTCATGGGCTATCCATAATATTTCGTAAAATTTGGGCATCTGATTAACCACTGTCCCCTCTTTGTTCACAAATATGTATTGAAGTCTTTTTTAAGGATGTCTTTGTATTGTTAGTACTGACCAGCTTCATGTAATTCACAAAAATGATTTGCATGGGAATTCTGTAATTATCCAAGGAAACGTGGCCTGCCCATTTAACTTTCTAGATGGAGACTTCAGTTCAGTACCGAACCTCACTCTTTGTGAAATTGTCCTGCTTGAATTCTCAAGATGAACCTCTGGTGTTTTTGATGGAGAAGATTCAGAACTTTGATGTGGCACCTTTCATAAACCAAGGATTTTGCACCATACAGCATAACAGCAAGGACATGGGTCAGTAAAGGTGATGCAATGCTGCTTCTGACACAATCATGCAGTTGGCCACAGTCAGAACATACTTGCTGCCTGTTTGCACAAATATTTTCATCAACTGAGGCATCAGAGAGTACATTGTCAATTATGAAATTTGTTCTCCAACTTTGAGAATGATACAAATCAGTGGTTATATCATATTGCACTACACATGCAGTGTCCTGATGCAAGTATAACTTTGATCTTGGAAACTTCAACAGCACAACTACCAATACCAGTTTGGTGTCTTTCAATGGCATTATCAGCACTGAATCCCACATTAATGGCAACTCCAGGATGCTGGTAATCAGAAACTGAGCTGCCTCAGCAGTATCGATATCGTAGACAGATTCAAAACATATGAATCGTATTGATCACCACTTTCAGCATTTACTCCATCAGCTGACAGCAGTGACTGCAGTCTGCATGACATACAAGACACACTGCAGTAACACACCATAGCTCCTATACTAACACTTTCCAAACCTGTTGCTTCTACTCCCTGGAACAAGGATAAGATCATCACAAGTATGAAAATACTATCACTACGAGTTGTCCCCCAAGCCCCACACTCTATTTGGAATTTTATTGTTGTTCCTTTCCTCTCACTGGGTCAGAATTCAGGAACTCCCTCAAAGCACTTTGGGAGTACTTCCATTGGATAGGCATAAGGGAGAAGTACTGGATGTGGTGGTGTATTTAGATTTTCAGAAGATTTTTGATAAGATAGCTCATAAAAGGTTATTGAGCATTGTTAACACGTGCGGATGATATATTGGCATAAACCAAGAATTGATTGACAGACAGGAAGTAGAGTGAGAATAAATGGTTCTTTTTCCAAGTGGCAGTCAGTGACTAGTGTGGTTTTGCAAGTATAGTTCTTGGGCCCCAGCTATTCATGACACAGGTAAATGACCTGGATGAGGGAACCAAATGCAACATTTCCAAACTTGCTGGCAATACCAAAGTGGGTAAAATTGAGAGTTATGAGAAGGATGTCAGGAGGTTACATGATGATTTTGATGAATTAGTGAACAAACACATAGCACAACTCAATGTTAAAGTTAAACTCTTTGATGGGGAAAACTGGAAGAGTATTGTTTAAACTGTTAAAAATCTGTATGTCCTTTTATCCCAGTTAATGAAAGTAGATGGGCAGATACAGTATGCAATTAAGGTAAATGCTTTGTTCACCTTCACTGCAAGAGGCTGAGTAGAAGTTTACTACAGTTATACATTGCCACACAAGGAGTATTACATGCAGTTTTGATGACCCTACCAAAGAAAGGTCATACTGATCACAGATGGAGTGCAGTAGACATTCACAAGGCAGACAACAGGGAGAGTAGAACAATCATATGAGCAGTGATTGGTTGAACTGGACCCATGCTTAGTGGTGTTTGGAAACATGACCGAGGATTTCATTGAAATGTATAGAATTCAAACCAAGCCAGACGGACTAGACGCAAGGATGTTTTTCCAAGTTGGGGAATATAGAAACAGGAGACACACTCTTGCAACAAATTTGGCCCCTCACTGAGTGAACCTGTGGAATTCCCTACTACATAAGGCTATGGAGGCCAAGTCACCAAATATATTCAAAAGAGAGAGATCAATTTTTAGATTTTTAAGGCATTAACAGTTAAGGGGAGAAAGCAGGAATATGGCATTAAGCTAGAGGATCAACCATGATCATATTGAATGGTGGAGCGGATTCAAAAGACTGAATGGTATCCTCCTGCTCCAAATTTGTATGCTTCTGTGGTGCAGTGGTTCAAAAACGCAGGTCACCACCACCATTCAGGTACATTTAGTGACGGGAAGCCAAGACTGATTACACCCACATCTTGTAAAATAATCTGAAAAAAATCTCCAATCTCTCAAACACAAATAGTTTGTTGTGGTTCTGTTCGCCGAGCTGGAAATTTTTGTTGCAAACGTTTCGTCCCCTGTCTAGGTGACATCCTCAGTGCTTGGGAGCCTCCTGTGAAGCGCTTCTGTGGTGTTTCCTCCGGCATTTATAGTGGCCTGTCCCTGCCGCTTCCGGTTGTCAGTTTCAGCTGTAGTGGCCGGTATATTGGGTCCAGGTCTATGTGTTTGTTGATGGAGTTTGTGGATGAGTGCCATGCTTCTAGGAATTCCCTGGCTGTTCTTTGTTTGGCTTGCCCTATAATGGTAGTGTTGTCCCAGTCGAAGTCATGTTGCTTGTTGTCTGCGTGTGTGGCTAAGGATAGCTGGTCGTGGCGTTTCGTGGCTAGTTGATGTTCATGGATGCGGATCGGAAACACCACAGAAGCGCTTCACAGGAGGCTCCCAAGCACTGAGGATGTCACCTAGACAGGGGACGAAACGTTTGCAACAAAAATTTCCAGCTCGGCGAACAGAACCACAACAACGAGCACTCGAGCTACAAATCTTCACCCAAACTTTGAACAAATAGTTTGCCCATGCAAGCCTACTAACAGTGCTACAGATAACAAAAGCGTCAAACATGTCAAACACTTCCAGTGTGCTTTCAGAAATGGAGAATAATTGTTGAAACACAGATGCTAATGAGTTGCAACATCTGAAAGATATGTTCCATGTTTGTGAGAGGTATGGAGATTGTATGAGGCTCACTTCCCCATAATTTTTGCTCCTTTCATAACTATCATGGAGAGGTTGTGTGAGCATTTTTCTGAGCTTCTCAATAGAGATTGCCACATTTCAGATTTTCTGCAAATGGAGTAGTTGCTCAGGAAAGAAAACTGGTCTCTTCCTCATTCCTCTGAAGGGGTGTCAACCTACATCAACCTACACTGTGTAACATTGGATGGAATACTATATAGTGTTGCTAATATATTCAGCTCCAGCCGAGGAGTCAGGTAAGATTAATTCCATCACCATGGTCATGTTTCTCAGCAATGTGGCCACTGCATTACTTGTAGTTGCGGCTGAAGGAATTGACAGAATTTCAATGAGTGAAGTGGAAATTATCTTTCACACTGTTCCTCAAATTCTGGTGGGAGAACTACTCCTGGAACACCTTGTAGCTATTTTTAATAGCGTATTGATTGTGTTAAATTACAGATATTTTCTAATCAACCTGTTTAGACATTTTATTAGACACCTTGGGACTTGAATCTGGGCATAACTGCACTGCAGGGTATTAACTGGGGATTCACTACAGCACCTTTAAAAAATAAAACACAGACTAAAATTGCAGTTGTTGTGGTCATGGATGTAATTTTGTACCATGTAACTTTAAATATAAAAATGTTTAAGGATTGGGTCCATTCCATTCTATCTAAAATATAATAAATATTGCCTCCCACAGAAAGATCTTCTTAGTTTCTTCCTCTCTCTTCCACTCCAAAGACAGAGAAGTAGGTCACAGTAGGACTTAATACGAGATGCATAGGTACACAATCCTTTATCTGAAATCAGAAAGGCTCAGAAATCTTTATTGTGGAGTGTGAAGCGTCATCTTGGCGTGCAAACAGGTGACCTAACACCATTCCCACTCGAACTACGTCACTCAGATGTGACATGGCAGCATGGCCCAGCACTGGCAGGTGTAAACTGTGTCTCAGCGCTCATGCTATTCACGCACGCGTCTGCTGTTGGTGAAATTTTTTTTTAAATTACCTGTGAAAATATCATGTATTCAGAAATCTGAAAAATTCCCAAAAAACAACTGGCCCCAAGAATTTTGGATAAAAGATCGTGTACCTCCATTAATAGAATGCAAATGTCTGCTTCTTTTGTAACGATCAGGTATCCTAGATATTTCACTTACAAGAATATCAATCTGCTTGAACATGTTATTATACTTCTGCAGTAAATGGGACTTGAACCCATAAGTTCTGGCCCAGAATTATGAGCACTACCATTGCACCAGAAGATCCTCAAGTTTCATTTTCTAAGTTCTCAATATAGTTAAAATGATTCCTCAATCCATATACACTTAACCTTCTTTCAATTAAATGCTTATCCTGCTCTAGTGGACTGTATACACTCTCCCACTTGAGCATTATTCTCAAGAGAAAGTAACCTAAGTCTAGAAGAAGCTGGCACGTGACAATGGCTTCAAGTCTACAAAAAATATTTCACTTCTATTCCACAGAGACATTTAAAATTTAAAACCACATAAAGCACCAAGTGTGCAAAATTGTCGCATCATCCAGAGGAAGCCAACCAGCAACTAAGTAATTGATGATCCATTTAAACAGTACTGGTGGATCTTGCCCACTACTTAAGGTGTAATCAGTTGTACAAGCTTCACAGAAAGTATAAGCTGGAACACTCATCTTTAAAATGGCAGCAATGGTCAAATCAACATTGCCTGTGACTGACAATCATGGTTAGAGACAAAAAAAAATTGTAGATGCTGGAATCCAAGTTAGACAAGCAGGAGGCTGGAATAACACATCAAACCAGACAGCATCAGGTCGTGGTGAAGTCAGCATTCTGGATGTAACCCATCTTCAGGGCTGGGGGTTGGTGTAAGGGGAGCTGCAGATAGAGAGGGTGGTGGGGACAGGGTGGTGAAGTGGGGATAAGTGAAGATAGGTAGAGAGTACGACCTAGTTGGTCAATGGGAGGAATAAATCCAGTGAGTGGCCATGAGAATTGAGAGAGGGAGGGGCTCAGAAGGGAGGGTATTTGAAATTGGAGAACTCAATGTTAAGTCCTCTGGGCTATAGATTGCCCAGGCAGAAGATGAGGTGGTGCTCCTCCAATTTGTGGTTTGGTTCAGTGTGGCAATGAAGGAGGCCAAAGATGGTCATGTCAGAAAGGGAGTGAGAAGGGGAATTAAAATGGGCGGTCACTGGGAGGTCCGGCTGAGATGCTTGGCGAACTGTTCCCTCAGTTTATGTTTGGTCTCCCCGGTGTAGAGAAGACCACATTGGGAGCATCTGATGCAGTAAACTAGGTTTGAAGAGATGCAGGTGAACCTGTGTCTCACTTACCTATCTTCACTGATTCCCACTTCACCACTCTGCTCTGCCAATACCCTTTATCTGCTGCACTCCTTGCACCCACCTGAAGAAGGGATACACCTGAAACATGGACTTCACCTGATGCTGCCTGGCTTGCTGTGTTCTTCCAGCCTCCTGCTCATCTATGACTGACAATCGTGGTTTACCTGCTTTAACGCTACCAATACACGTTCACTTTGCAAATGCCAAATCTGTGCTCGGGTGATGCATAGTGCCCATTTGCATCGTAAGTGTTTAACAGACTCGAGCTAACCCATATTGGTACTTACAACTTTTGCGACATTCATAATTTGTGAATTTGGACTTATTTATGAAAGGGTTTTCAATGTCTGTGCACAGGACATTTGGAAAAATCTGCATCAGTGTGCAGAAAGCAGAATTGTGGAAGCCATGATATACCATCATTCAGTGCATTAGATTAATTTACAATTGTACGCTGGCTTACCATTCCGCAAGTTATTTCAAGAAACTTTGGCATAGTTTTTGAATAATTTGCACGAGTACAAAAATTATTCTTGCATTTTCAGGAAACTTAAATCTCAGCCATGTTGACCATTAAATGTTATTACTGTGGCTTATCTAATCGCCACTCATCGCTTTGTCTTGTTTTCACAAATAATTTGATCAGGTTAAATTGTATTTTCCAGTATTCCCTATTTGCCTTTCTGTAAAGTTCAGAAGAGCAGCTTGAGACAAACCAGAGTATGCTTTCATTGTGGCAGTGTGTACTTAAACCCTGATCAAACCAGCACGAATGCCTGTCAATAGAAATTTAAAATGAAAAACAGATTAGTCTTGTCTAGCTTTGATTCACAGACTCCTTTGAGTTTAACAGACTTCAGTACCCTGCCTGAAGCAAGTCCAAGAGAATTAAACTGAGGGGAAGAGTTACAGTTTGGGTATATTGATATTTTTGTATATGTCATCATATTTCTGCATCATGTATTTTTATGGGCATCTGGTTCACTTTGTAAATATAAATAATTGCACATGAAAGGTTTGTCTATGGTTTAGTTTAAAAGTACATGACAAAATAATGTTCATTATTGGGGAGGTGGTCAGCTTCATGTGGATGTTACAGGAATTAAAAGGTGAGGTAATGGCTTAGTGGTATTATTGCTAGACTATTGATTGAGATGCCCAGGTCTGAATCCCACAATGACAGATAACGGATATTTGCCATTGTGCAAATTTGATAAATGATTACATACAGTATTAAAATAACAAACTGAAAATTTAGGTTAAGATTCAATTAAAATTTAGGAACCCTAAGGAGACCATTCTGCATGAAATTTTGGAGAAGGTTTGTAACTCAGGTTGTCCATTTGTTTGATGACCTGGTGAGTTTGTTCTCAGACATCTTGTAGGTAACATCATCAAGTCTCCAATGAAGCGTTGGTATTGGTGCTCTATCCCACTTGCTATTTATGTGACTTTGTTTGTTGTGGTGGGTGATATCATTTCTGGCTTTGTTTCTGAGAGGTTGATAAATAAGGTCCAGATCCATATGTTTGTTAAGGCCTGGTATTCAACCCAAAATAAACAAACCAAGACACATAAATAGCAAGCAGGACAGAACACCAAAATCTCACCAGAGGCACACTGATGATGTTACCTAGCATGGTGAGGTAACGTCCAAGAACAAACCCACCAGCTCAGCGAGCAAACCGGCAACCTGACCATTTCACATGCTATCCCTCCCTGTGCGGATATAAATTAAACACCAACTGGTATCTGACACCTGTCATCTTGTGATGACTGTCCTTAATATGTGCACCTGTCTAAAGGCCTCAAAAATCACCATCCAGGGATAGTGGGGTTATGTTATTAGAAGACACAGGTTCAGCTTCAATCCATTATATTTCAGAAAAATGACAGGCAACCTGATTAAAACATAATATCTGGGGGACTTGATGTTTCCTCCATTTCCTCCTGTCAAAGTGACTAAACTAGGGAACATAGTTTAAAAATAATTGATCATCCTTTTAAGACAGATGATGAGCAATGTTTTCTCTGCGCTGAAGAAAAGTGGAGGCAGAATTATTGAATATATTTAAAGCAGAGGTGGATAGTGTTGTCCAAGTGTATAACAATCTGAAAGATTTAATGCTTAGAAATACTTTGTGCACTGCCCACTATGAAATCATTTGGGCTTGGCAGCATACAAGTTTAACTCTCAGGAGAAGACCAACCATCTAAACATTTCTTAGTCTCTGGAACAATATCTATTAAATCAGTGTAACTTGCATATGGTTGCAATCATGCAGTAAACTACATAAAGTTTAAGACTAGAACTGGTTAAACTACTAAGTGGTTTTCCTTCAACACATTAGACCCAGATAATGGTGTCCCCTGCCACTCTGAAAAAAATGGATAGCAACAAAATTGCCTAATAGTGAACAATATTAAGGAGAGTTCACACTGGATGAGCAGCAGTCTGGATCACTCACAACAGTTTCTTAACTATCATTTTGGGATGCTTTCTCCATACCTTTTTTTAAATGCAGTAATTAATTTCATCACCATATTATTGTGATTACTTTAAAAAACTCAAATGTAAAATTCAACTGAGTAATGTATTGTAAACTGGAGGAACACCAAATGTGATGTTTTGGAAGCACACATTACCTATTGTTTTCGTTCTTTTGAGACTCTGATGCCCTAATGGGCAATTTAATTGAAACTGCTGAGGACAATTCATGGTGATCTTGACAACATTCTTTGAACTATACTGACATTCTGAATTAAAGTTCTGTGAATAGGTTCTCCAGATTTTGAAAATCAATATTTCACAAGTACTTTGTAACTAAGGTAAACTACATTCAAATCAAACCCAAGAACTTCCCAAGTAATCTACACCGATAGACATAGAATATGTTGACTGTGAGCCTAAGCTTACCATTAGCTACACAATATCCAGCCTAAAAGTTGAAAACAAATGCTGGTCAGGCAACATCCATGGAGAGACAGCAAGCTAACTGAGTCTAGATGACGCTTCAAAGCTGGTGAAGTGTGGAGGTGGCAGCATTTATGATATAATTTCACGGGGGTTGGGGGGGGGGGGGGGGGGGGCAGGGGGAGTGGTTTGGTGGTGGTGTGGGGTAGTAGGGTATAGAGTGCTGGGGAGAAAAGGTGTTGATAGATCAGATTAAGTAATCGGAATGTGAGAATGGCAGAAAAGTGGTGCAGACAAACACGAGGCTGGAAGAACACAACAAGCCAAGCAGTACCAGTAAGTGGCAAAAGTCAACGTTTCTATACTAGCCCTTCTTCAGGGTGAGATGTGAGGGCAAGGGGAGCTACAGAAAAAAAAAAAGAGGGGGGCGGTCGGGATAGGGTGTGATAGTGATAAGCGGACACAGGTAATGGGTACGACCTGGTTGGTTGATGGAAGGGATGAATCTGGTTAATAGGTGGAATGGAAGGGAGGAGGCAGGGCTGGAAAGGGAGCTGGGGTATTGGTGGGGAGGTTATTTGAAATGAGAGAACTCAACATTAAGTCCTCTGAGCTGTAAGCTGCTCAGATGGAAGATAAGGTGCTGTTCCTTCAATTTGTAGTCTGATTCACTGCAGCAATAAAGGAGGCTGAGGATGGACATGTCAGAGGGAGAATGGGTGGGGAAACTGAAATGTGCGGTGACTGAGAGATCAGACTGGCTGTTTCGGGCCGGGTGAAGATGTTCAGTGAAACAGTCACCTAGTCTCTGTTTGGTCTCAACAATGCAAAGAAGACCACATTAGGAGCAACAGATGCAGGTGAACCTCTGACTTAGCTAAAAGGACTGTTTGGGGCCCTGGATGGAGGTGACGGAAGTGGTGTATGGGTAGGTGTTGCATCTTTTTCAGTTACAGGAGAAGGTACAGGAGGGGGAGGTTGGAGGACTTGATGGGGAGTGTGGCACAAATCAAGGAGTGGCAAATGGAACTGTCCTTGTGGGAGGCAGGGAGGGGTGGGGACGGGAAGATGTTCTGGGTAGTAGGGTCTAATTGGAGTTGGTGAAAGTGTTTGAATATGTGGAGGCAGAGGCTGGTGGGTTGAAAAGTGAAGATAGCTTTATAATGTTTTGGGGGGGTGGTTTAGAGCAGTGGAGGGGGGAATGGACATGAGGTGAAGGCTATCTGAATGACAGAGAGGGAGCAAAAACATTGTTTAAAGGGGAGGACATCTTGGATGCTTGGGAGTAGAACTTCTCATTACAGCAAATGAGATGGACATAGAGGAATCGGGAAAATGGGATGGGGTTTTAATCCAGCTCCCTCTGTTTCTCCAGCCTCCTGTTTGTCTACATTGGATTCCAGCATCTGCAGTTTTTTTTAAATCTCAGAACAATAGTGTGTCTAACTGCCAGACTTGAAAGAACAGACAATCCCACTGGGGTGGAGAGAGAGGGGACAGAGGACATAGTGACAGAGAATGTAACAAGTAAAACCAGAAGAAATGAGAGTTGATTCACAATTTGAAGGTGTTGAATTCAATATTAAGTCCAGAAGGCTATAAAGTGCCGAATCTGAAGATGAGATATTGTTCCGGCAGTTGTGCTGTGGTTTACTGGAACACTGAGGACAGACAAGTGGACATGCAAGCAGGCACTGCTAAAATGACCACAAGGAGGTCAGGGCCCTGCTTGCACACAGACTGGAGGTGTACTGCAAAGTGGTGACACAGTCGGTTTACTTTCTCCAATGAAGAGGTACAGGTGAAATGCTGCTTCACTTGGAAAGGCCGTTGAGGTCCTTGGATGGTGAACAGGTGGTGAAGGGGCAGGTGTCACAGGGGTAAGGGTTTGATGCAGAGACTTTTGCCAAGGACGTACAAGTGGGCAATGGCACAGGTTTGAAAGAATCTGTGTCAATGTTGCTGCAGAGTGGAGTTGAGGAAGCACACATGACTTTGCATGTTGTTGATCTTGGATCACAGGATACAGCAGGAGCAGCAGTCTGAAGAACGTTGTATGTCCTGAAGATACTTGTAAGCCTGGGTGGATTCTAAACATGACAGGTGAACCACCTGATGAAGGAGCGGCCCTCCGAAAGCTAGTGTGTTTCCAATTAAATCTATTGGACTATAACCTGGTGTTGTGTGGTTTTTAAACTTATGACAGGTGAAACTTGAGTTAAAATCCATGTGGAGTAAAAGTTCAAGTTGTCGGCAGTCGCTGAGAAAGGAAATATGGATGTGGAAGCAAGGTTTGGCAAACACTTTGTCGAACACCAGCAGCGAAATGGAAAGCAACAAAGGTGTACAAGGTGAAAGAGGCAGCTAGAATTCCTGTCAGAGGGAAGAGCAAAACTTATTCAGGGTAGGCATCCCTCAAAGAGACGTGGCAGTCGATTAAACACAGATCGCTTAATCTAAACTATCAACATCCTTTCTCTGCCACTCTATACTGCCCCACTCCATACACACAGCACACTGTCCAAGGTAGTGCATAAATACTGCCCCCTCCACAATTCACTTCCACTCTGAGCAAGTCATTTCGACTTGAAATGTTAGCTTGCTCTCTCCATGGTTGTTGCCTGACCCGCTGTAATCCCCAGCGTTTGTTGTTTTCAGTTGAGATTTCAGCATCTGCACTTAAAAGTTGACTGCATCTAATGGCATTACTATTCCCAGTCAGAAAGTATGTGAGGAGGTAACTCCATCTCAGTCACATCAGACGACTAAATTTACAAGTGTATTTTGCATATAATTGTCCTCCTTCAATTACTGTACAATGTTAGAGAAATAAAAGCCTTAGTTCTAACAGTCATTAGAAGTCTCAACGAAGAAATGAAACCAGACGGACCACCTGGCATCAACCTAGGCACCAGAAATGACAACAGCAAAGACAGATCCTGCAAAGTCTTCCTTGCTAACATCTGGAGGCTAGTGCTAAAATTGGAAATTACCATACATACGAGTCAAGCAGCAGTCTCACATACTCATAAACATGGAACCATACCTTACAGACAATGTTTGAGACACCACCATCAGCACCAAGAGTTGGCAGAAATTCAAAAATGAAGTCCAGTCCCAGTTTATTAAAAATGTCATTGTCTGAAGAAATTTTGAACACAACTATGATTCATACAGAGGGCTTGCAAAGTCATGATGCAGAATAAAAGTCAAACAACAGTACCCATTTCTGAAGACCTTTTTCTTTGTGGTTAAGTGCCAGAAAATGTTAATGACATTGTATCACAACAATATGGGAGCAAACAAGTTATGAGCTAAATGTCAGATGTCAGTGGCTAAAAACCTAAGCAATTCTTACCAACTTGACATCAATTAAGGGCTTAACATGCAGACTTGACCTAATCTATCAGCTATAACATAACAACAGTCGAAGCAAGTAAGTTTTTGGGGGAATTTGACAAGGTAAATTCCAGAAGTAGTTTTGAAATGGAATCAAAAACTTGGGGGTTGGGGGGGCATGGTTTAAAAGTAAAAGGGGTTTTGGAATTAAGCAGAAGATATGCAGGAAATTTCTATTCTCAGATTGCTAGTCTTTTCTTATAAGCGGGTGAATGGTTTGGTTGCTTTTTAAAACCCCTCTGAGTTATTCACAACAAATATCTTTATTTATTTTGGCATACAGCTTTATTACACATCAAGTCAGGATATAGTTAACACTATCAAAATGAAGGAGTCAATTAAACGCCTTTGAATGAAAGGAGGAAGGACCTTTATGATATGCCAACTCAAAATAAACAAAACAGATGCACAAACACAGTAAGTCTTAATAAACTTAAAATCTTAATACATACAGGAAGGTAGTTTAGAAACAGTAAACGTTATACACTTTTGAAATGTTTTAAGAGTTCTTGAGATATTGTCTTGAACCAAGCATCACATTTGTTTAATTGTTAACTGGTATTCACAACAAGGTTCATCAATATCTTTGAATTCTTGGAGAGTTATGTCTCCCAAAGTTACTTTCTCACCAGGTCCAGTTGTTGAGGGAAACATGATAACAGCGAGACAAAGTGAGGAGGTCTTAATGTTCTTGCTTACAAATCCATTTTGAGTCTCTCTGCTTTGTTGCTCAGAAGCTGCTGAAGTAATTCAGCACACTTTGAGTCTGGCTTTATTATCTTTCCAAGCTGCAGGTAAACCTTGCATTTTGCAATATTTCAAATTATCATCCAAGTGCGAACTAAAACAAGAGGTACAGATTGGAGTTTCTTGGCACATGACTCTGGTGCTTGGTTTCAATGTTTTTCAATGAAATAGTCATTTAAGTGCATTCAATTTCATTTACTCCATAATGGTCTCCTGGACTTGTCTCAATCTGAGGTCGGGTGATCACGGTCGCCATTTGTCAGTTATGTGTCTTTTTAAAAACCTATTTCATCTGTGAAATGTTTCAGGTATAACAACCAGAAGTTGGAAACTAAAGTTCTCTAGCTTGTCTTTACACTTCACAATCATGATATTTTAGAATTCTTTATGCCAAAGGCTGGGTCATTAAATATATTGAAAAATGTGTTGCTGGAAAAGCGCAGCAGGTCAGGCAGCATCCAAGGAGTTTATGCCCGAAACATCGATTCTCCTGCTCCTTGGATGCTGCCTGACTTGCTGCGCTTTTCCAGCAACACATTTTTCAGCTCTGATTTCCAGCATCTGCAGTCCTCACTTTCTCCTCATTAAATATATTGAAGGCATAGCGAGGCAGAATTTTGAGTGGCAAAAGGATTTCAAGATTACGGAGGAGCAGACAAGGAAATGGACGTGTCCAAAACTAAATTAGCCATTACCTTATTAATGACAAAGCAGGCTTCATGGATCAGATGGTACACTCCTGTTCCCTATTTCTAACGATCAAAAACAGTTCATTCTAAAAAGTGAATTGCATGAATTATACTTTATTCTAGAAACTGGTCAATCACAGCAAATAACAATTGTTCTAAATAAGAATCTATTTAGATTTTCCCACCAAGTGTTAGATTTGCATTTATAAAATATGGAGAACAGCTTTTTCTTGATTTCCCCGCCCCCCCCTCCCCAAAATATAATAAGCTCAAATGTCCTGTTTGGAGTTAGTGCTTGGTGAATGAGATATAGGGCACCTGTCACCATGGCTCAGAGGGACCATTCCCACATAATCTTCCACTGCACACTTCATTCAATACACATTCAGATTCTGTGGCACCCTTACGTCTTTTGAGAAGGTTCCACGCAATAGATTAGTGGGCAAAAGCTCATGCTATCAGAGGTACTGTATTGCCACGGATAGAGAACTGGTTGCCAGAACATGAAGCAGAGAGTTGGAATAAACAGGTCATTTTCAGAGTGGCAGGCAGTGACGAGTTGGACACCACAGGGTTTCAGTGCTGCGACCCGAGCTGTTTGCAATATACATGAACAATTTGGACAAAGGAGTTGAATGCAAATAACACGAACCTGACAGTATGTGCTGCGAGGAGGATGCTGAGAGGCTGCAGGGTGACTGGATATGCTGACTGAGTGGGCAAATGTAATATAATGTTGATAAATGTGAGGTTATCCACTTTGGATGCAAAACCAGGAAGGCAGATTATCATCTGAATGGTGGCAGTTTAGGAAAAGGAGGTGCAATGAGACTTGGTGTGTCATGGTGGGACAGTTGCTGAAGATTGGCACACAGGTGCAGCTGGCAGTGAGGAAAACTAATGGCATGCTGGCCTTCATAGCAAAAGGATTTGAGTACAGGAGTAGGGGCTTCTTGCTCCCATTATATTGGAGACAGTGAGGTCTGCAGATGCTGGAGTTCAGGGTTGAGAGTGTGTTGCTGAAAAGCACAGATCAGGCAGCATCCGAGGAGCAGCAGAATTGACATTTCAGGCCGGAGCCCTTCATCAGGAATAAGGCCACATCTTGAGTCCAGTGTGCAGTTTTGGTCTCCTCGTCTAAGGAAGGACACTGTTGCTATTAAGGGAGTGCGGCAAAGGTTCACCACTGATACCAAGTATGGCAGGACTGACTGGGCTTGTACTCATTCGAATTTAGTAAAATGGGAAGAGGATCTCATAGAAACATATAAAATCTTGATGAAATAGGACAGACTAGATGCAGAAAGAATGTTCCCAATGTAGGGAGAAGTCCAGAACTAAGGGTCACTGTCCAAGAATAAGGGACAAGCCGTTCATGACTGAGATGAGGAAGAATTTCTTCACTCAGTTGTGAAACTGTGGAATTCTCTCTCATAGAAGGGTGTTGGGGTCAGTTTGTTAGATATATTCAAGAGGGAGCTGGACGTGGCCCTTGTGGCTAAAGGGATCCATGGGGTTTGGAGAAAAAGTATGGATGGGACACTGAAATTGCATGATCAACCATGATCATATTGAATGGCAGTGTAGGCTTGAAGGGCTGAATGGCCTACTCCTGCACCTATTTTCTATGTTTGTTTCTCGTGGAATCATACAACAGGAGAGGTGGAAGTGTTTACCACTGTCAGGGCCTTCCAGCAAACATGCTGTTGGCACCATTTTTAAAATCTAGCTGCAAAGCACTTCATACATTTCAAGTCAGGAACATGTCCTTGTACGGTGGCATTCAACAAATGTAACTGTGGCCATAGCCCAGAAAAGAAAGCCAACACCCCACTTTGCTGTCATGGACCTGCAGGTTCTAATATATGGAGTGGAGAAGAACAGGACAATGTTTTATCCTGTTGACCAAAGGAGGCCACATCACTCAGACAGTTTGAACGGAAATAGCAGTTGAGATCAACGTGGTATGGAGGGTAAAAAAGGAGCACAGCACTACAGAAAGGCGGCGAATCATCATCTGCATGGATAAATGACATCATTTTCGCTCTGCTCCCTCACACTCATTGGGCATTCATTCATTCCAACTCTGCCACTGCATATCTCACTAAGACACTCAGACTACAACTGTCATGGTGGAGCTGAAGTTCCTCACTCCAGAGGAGGAGAAAATTATTCATTTAGATGGAAAAGAGCAATCACAATTCATTTGAGAACAGGAGTCCTCAGTGTCTAAATAACACAGTAATTTTAATCGTGCTGTGCTACACTGGTTCCTCTCACAATCAGTGCTAAATGAATCTTAACTTGTACAAGCTTCTATCCCTCTCGGACAAGCAATTCTTTTATTTCTCTAATGCAGATTCCCACAGCACCCAATGAAACACAAAACAAAAAGAAAGAAAAACGGAACTTGCTGGAGAAACTCAGCAGGTCTGGCAGCCTCTGTAGACAAGAAAGTAGAGTTAACATTTCAGATCCAGTGACCCTTCTTCAGTATTCTGTTCTGAATCTAAGTTTTTCCAGCAATTTCTGTTTATTTTTCATATTTCCAACATCTTATAGAGTCGTAGAGATGTACAGCATGGAAAACAGACCCTTCGGTCCAACCCGTCCATGCTGACCAGATATCCCAGCCCAATCTAGTCCCACCTGATAGCACCCAGCCCATATCCCTCCAAACCCTTCTTATTCATACACCCATCCAAATGCCTTTTAAATGTCGCAATTGTACCAGCCTCTGCCATTTCCTCTGGCAGCTCATTCCATATACGTACCACTGGACGGCACGGTGGCTAGCACTGCTGCTCACAGCACCAGGATCCCAGGTTCGATTTCAGCCTCGGGCGACTGTCTGTATGGAGTTTGCACATTCTCCCAGTGTCTGCGTGGGTTTCCTCCGGGTGCTCCGGTTTCCTCCCACAGTCCAAAACATGTGCAGGTCACGTAAATTGGCCATGCTAAATTGCCCATACTGTTAGGTGCGTTAGTCAGAGGGAAATGGGTCCGGGTGGGTTACTCTTCGGAAGGTCGGTGTGGACTTGTTGGGCTGAAGGGCCTGTTTCCACACTGTGGGGAATCTAATCATCTAATCTAATCTAACCATCTGCGTGAAAAAGTTGCCCCGTAGGTCTCTTTTATATCTTTCCCCTCTCACCCTAAACATATGCCCTCTAGTTCTGGACTCCCTGACCCCAGAGAAAAGACTTTGCCTATTTAACTTATCCATGCCCCTCATAATTTTGTAAACCTCTATCAGGTCACCCCTCAGCCTCCGACACTCCAGGGAAAACAGCCCCAGCCTATTCAGCCTCTCCCTATCGTTCAAATCCTCCAACCTTGGCAACATCCTTGTAAATCTTTTCTGAACTCTTTCAAGTTTCACAACATCTTTCCAATAGGAAGGAAACCAGAATTGCATGCAATATTCCAACAGTGGCCAAACTAATGTTCTGTACAGCCACAACATGAGAGATAAGCAGCCTCTTCAGAAATCCCAAGGATGAAACAAGTTACAATGATTAAGAAACTGTGACGTCATATGAGCAACTGACTTTTTTTTTAATACTAGCAATCTCTGATATCATGAATCACCAACAACTGTTTCTCCCTCTTGAAAGAGGACACACAGATCACACAGACAATTCTCCTTCTCTAAAGACCTTGAGGTCTGGTAGGATTATGGTGACTTCAGTGTTTTTACCCTAAATGTCAATCGGCCATGTTATATGTAAATAACTGAAAGCAGCATCAGCAAAGATACAAGTACAATCAGACAGATAATAAAACATTTATCCAGCAATAGAAAAATGCAAGATTCCAAAAATAATCAAGGTCCACAGGTCTTTACACTAAGCAGCAGCTGCTTGCCAAATAATCAATGGAATATTACACAATTAATAGAAGCCCAAACTCAGATTGTTAATCTTGGAAGCAAATTCCAGTTTGCTTCTCACACTCAATAATACATTGCACTTTGCTTCTCACACTCAATAATACATTGCACTATCATTCTCACTTGGACATCCCAATTTTTCAAATATCTTGATCCTCATTCTTGTTTTCATCCTCAGTGGATTCCTGTTTATCTCCCACTTCTTCTGCATCCAGAACACCCCTATTTTGTCAACTCCATTTGTGAAGAGCAGAATGCAAGAGTGATAAAGGTGACCCTTTCCAGACTGTATGAGAAGGCTCCATTGGGCTGTCCACACATCTTTTAAAAAATCCAACAATTAGCTTCAGTATAATCCTGATAGGAACATGAGGAGTGTATACCTTAATTCTGCATAACCCGAGGGTTACAAATATTTGGAGACCATCCATGTGTAGCCTGAGGACCTTGGAAAGAGGCAAGAACCCATTAATTCTCTGGTAGGCGAGTATCATGGCCTCAATGCTCACATATAATTGCAATATTAATGCAATGGAAGCCTCTTTTGTTTACTCTATCTACATGGTTGTAGATAGAGTTTTCTCAAAGCATTGTGGATGCAGCTAGTAGCACACTGACCTCAGAGAACCAGCAATGACAGTTTGTTGCAAGAGAAGAACATGAACAGCTGTGATTTGGAGAAATCTGATGCATCCGTGTCAAGGTTTGGAGATGGCACCCAGATCCCCAATTGTTCCTTTAAACAAGCAACCAGCGCAGAAATTCAGGGCAGCTGCGATATTAATGGACACTACGATGAATGGTTACCTAGTCCTTCTGGGCACAAGTTTTGCTCCAGGAGATGATATAATTCAGTTGTGTGGCCTGGAACATTTTTAAATAGGTACCTATATGTCATTTAGAGAGCTGTAGAAAATGACAGAGAAGCCTGCAAATGCAGAAACTTATCATTCTCCTTCTCCTCCTCCTCCTTAGTGGGCCTTCACTCACTGTTTCTCCCTCCGCAGATATGCAGCAGCACAAAGATGCTGTTTTGCTGGGTTTGCTGATGACATTGTAATTGCTCCTTCCTTCAACACAGTCTTCACAGTTGAATCAAAATCACAAGGACTCTAGCAACGCCTGTGACAAATGTATGAGCACGTGTTCTGTGGGCAATGTCAAAAACTAAACATTTTATTGAGAGCATTTCTGAGCCACAACAATGATAAGGATCTTAAGGTTATGCCCTGACAGTGTTGTATTGAGGTTTCTCGAGGAAGTCAATGTCACACCTCCAAGGCAGGTATTTTTCACAACTCAAAATGTTCAAGTTATACTGGAGAAATGGAATTCTGGCCATCATGAAAACTCCACAACTTTACCACCACCAAGACCTTGCACACTGCTTGTCCTTGCATATTTATAGTCATACTTCAGTTTGCAAACGTGACAGCTGTAAAGTTATAACTTCCAATGATTACTATGGCTTGCAATTCAGAAATGTCAAACCTTAGGTTAGTTTGTCTGACTACACTTGCTCAGCTGACATGACAAGGTGGTATTTACACAAGAAGTGCAATGGTCATTGTTGCTAAAGGCCATAACCTACATTCTTGGACAAGGGTAAGTGCAATGTGATGCTCAATGGGTCACAACTGATTCAATAGATACAGATTTAATGCAATTCCTCCATGCAGGGCCTCAAATTCAAACAGTTTAACCTTTTCCAAAAGAGATAAACAATAACTTAAGTCTGCCAACAGTCCAATGTGGTAGAAATCATTTTGTGCTGTTATTGCGCAGTTGACTTTGGATCAAAGGCAGAATTTCCTTAGTCTTCACTACTTGCTGCACTTGCGTGCTAACAGTTTGTATTTCACACAAAAGAACCCCCAGATTCCCATGTGTGACAGTTTTTTGCAGTCTCTCTCCAGTTAAATAAATAAGTCTGCTTTATGATTGTTTCTGCCATTGGAACACTTCGTTATATATTCCATCAGCCAATTGTTTGTCCATTAGCAACTATATACCTTTATATGCTATCTATATATCTTTGCTAATTCCTTACATCATTACCACAACATAACTTCCTATCTACTAATGCATCAGCAGCAAGTTTGGATACACTGCACTCTTTGGTAATCCTTGGTAATATCAGTAGTATGTAATTGAGGCTATTAGCACAGATCCACTAGTTACATTTTCCCAACTTGAAAAAGACCCATTAATCCTGACTGTCTTCTGCTTTAACCAACTGGCAATCCATGCTAACAAATTATCCAAATCGGTGAGCTCCGAATTTCTGCAGTAACTACTTATGTGACATGAAAGCACAAGAGTGGAGAAGGATAGTATCCACAGAGCATGAAGGAGAAGCTGGAAGAAGACATGGACAAACAAACAACTGCCAAGCTGTAGCTTGGTTTACAAATAAGGAATTTGTGCCATCTCTTACTCGGGAATGGAGAGGAGAATTAAAACTGGCACAGAAACAAGGAGAGTTGGGCTAATATTGAGATGTAAATTCATGGAAATAAGACAGTCATCATTCACTGTTGATATTCTGAAGTTGCTGTTTAAACCTCAAGGGGAACATCAGAATTTTTTTTCTCATAAATTCCCATTTCTTTGTTCTCACTTCAGCTTTCCAATGTTTTCACCATTGTCCACACCTTCTCCAGGGTATGAAAAACTCCGGCCATGGTATCCTTGTGACATCTTCCAAATTTATTGCAAACTATTATTGATGCGGTCTAGTATATCTTGAAAACAGGAGAGTAAGGCAACAAAGTGTTTGGGTTAGCATTTCACTATGAAACCATGTCAGCTGAAGAAGCTGACACAAGAAAAGGTAGAGTAGAGAAAATAAGATACAAAGGACAGCAAACTTTGAGGAGTTACAACACAGAACTGAAACATTTTGTAGAAATAGTAAGCAATTGGCATATACAAAAAACATGGAAAATGAACAATTGTCTAAAGGCTTGACATGGCCTCTTCGATGAGCACTTCCAAAATAAGTTCTGGAATATTTAGCCAATGTCCAAGTTTTGGAATCGTGTTTCTTGAAAAAAAATTCAACTCTCATTAATTGCAAAAGTACTTTTTTCACCTCTATAATCCAAACACATTGGAACAGTTGAGAGTTTAGGCCAAGAATATCTGAATTGAATATACTGTCTTTCGGCTCCTCCAGCCACCAATTTCAACACTGTCCCTTAACCAGCTCACGTGTCTTGTATAAAATGACTAACTTTGCAGAAGGATGTTGGTTTCCTCTGACTAGATAGCAGTTAAATGTTGACTCAGATAATTTTATGCACATGAATTATAATGCTTTGCAACAAACTGCTATTCAAATAGAGTTTTCACTTGTGCCCAACATGCTGGGATACTCTGCATAGTTTTGACTGGCTTATTTAGCTTTGTAAGTAAGAGCAAGAGAAAAGAGGGCAAATACAAATAACAAGACCAATACTCTTTGAAGAAAGTGGCCAACTTATTTTTATGAAACACTAAGCCACTTTTACAGCGTATAAGAGGTGATACAACACCTTGGTTTAGTTATTCGTAGTGCTACTATGAAGAGTAACTTCTGTTTGCTTTGCATAGACTTTATTAGGAAACAGATTCATAAGCAAGGAAAATATTTTTAATGCAGTTCAATATTAGTTATATTTATGTTTAGATACAACCCACAATCTATTGGGCTCAAAACAGACATCCCTGTTTTACCACAAACTGGTATTCTCATTCAGCCAAGCATTACAAACATTAACTCCCTGTATAAACCAAGTAGCACTGAACATCTGTTTTTGTGCCATAACAAGAAACCAAGTCTTGGTTCCATTGGAAATACCCGATAAAAATAACTTGTATTTGTGGAGTGCCTCCCACATTACTTCCATTGACAGTAAAGCAGTTTTGAAGATGGGCTGCCATTAGCAAAAGGCAAGGAACAATAAGCAATGAAAAAAAATTATCAGGCGATGTATTTTGCTGCCATTGATGGAGAAAAAGTGTTGAGTAGACACTGGAAACATTGTCCTACTCTACAAATATTACCATGAAATCTTCTACTTCCATTTGAATAAGGGAGTCACAACTTGAGTTCAATGACTCATATGACAGATGACAGCTCTGACAATGCATCATTGCCATCTAAACAGCGAACAATCACTAACGTTTACGCTCTCAACCAAGCGGGAGATAATGACCCCATCCCACATTACGTTTTTAAAAATATTTATTTAATGATCATGAATATCTGATGCAAACTAATTTCTTACATTACACTGTACTTAAAATGGCATTGTCAAGCAAATTATGCAACCCAAATTGAGTTGGAAAAAGGAAATTGAAGTTCAGTGATTTCAGTAAAACGGAAATGGTGAATGGATATTCAATAGGAACAGGAGGTTTTGAAACAGATTTTGAATATAATCATCCCAGTCAGCTGCAGAAATTATATAATGACTGCTGACTTTGAGGGTCAAGTGTGAGTACATCTGTGACAAAAACCTAGACTGATGGATTAAATTACTGTTCTATGATGTAGAAAGAACAAACTCCCCAGAAATGCTGATGAACAATCAAATCAAATTGAATTTATTGACACGCGTACCAAGGCACAGTGAAAAGCTGTGACTTGAGTAATATAGGCAGATCACACAGTTAAATAGCATAGATAAGTAAACAATAGGTAAACAGCGGCAAAAACAAAAACAGGTACAGGCAAATGTTAAGAGTTTCTTAGAATACTGAATGGACTTAAGAGTAAGGTAGAAACTGTTATAAAACTGAATGGTGTGTGGGGTCAAGCTTCACTACCTAGAGGTTGTAGAGATACATTGCCAGGGTGGATGGATCTTTGAGAATGCTGGCGGCCTTTCCTTGACAGCAGGACCGACAGATGGATTCTATAGATGAGAGGATGACCTTTGTGATTGCCCGGACTGAGTTCACCACTCTCTGTAACCGTCTCTGTTCTTGAATGGTACAGTTGCCATACCAGGTGGTGATACATCCAGACAGAATGCTCTCGATGGCGCACCTATGAAAGTTGGCAAGGGTACTCGCCGTCATGCCAAATTTTCTCAGCTGCCTGAGGAAGAAAAAACGTTGTTGGGCCTTTGTAACCAGTGCGACCACATGAAGAATCCAAGAAAGCTTATTGTTGATGACACTCCCAGGAGCTTGACATTCTCCACTCTTAACCACAATTTTAATAGACTCTGTGCTGTTAATGTGTAGGGGGCATGACTAACATCCTGCTGAAAGTCAATCATGAGTTATTTGGTTTTGCCGGCATTGAGAGCTAGGTTGTTCTCAGTGCACCATTTTCCAGGTCTTCCACTTCCCGTCTGTAGTCTGTTTCATTGCAATCTGAGATTCAACTGACTATGGTGGCGTCATCATCAAACTTGTAAATGGTTATATACTGGTTATTTTAAAAAGAGAAAAAGATTGCATGTAGGTGGCTTTTAATTAACAATTTCCATTTATAATGTAATTTAGGTTTATCGCAAAATGAACAGGTTATCTGGCGATTTCGTAAAATGAGATTGATTTCCTGGAAGATTAAATTTAGAGCAGAATTTAAAGTAGAATTAAGAACATACAAAAAACCACCAAATACCAATTTAAACCGAAATAGCAAAATATACAAGAACTGTACGCAAATGTCTCTCTCTTTTATAGTTTAGAAAGTTATTCCTGTTGACCTAAAATGGCAGTTTCCTTTTAAAAAACTACAAGACTTCTTGTGAAATAAAATTTAGATTTACGGCCATTTTACAATTAGTCTATTAAAATTGTGCTTAAGATCATTAGGGGGTTGAATTGACCACTTAATCACAATCAATGGGAAGAAACGTAACTATGAATGTTCAGCAGTGCATAAACATTTGGTTTCACCCAAAACTTGCCTTGACAATTTTAATTTTTCTTTGAAATTTTATTTCCTAAGTTCAGTAAAGCCTTCCTTTGATCACCTTCTGTCGTCTCCAAACAAAGAGATCCCTATAGTCATCATGCAATCAAAAATGCAAATACTGGAAATTAACAAAACGTAGATGCTGGGAATATACAAAGCATGTCGGTCAACACGTAAGACAACAAAGAAAATACTGACATTCAGGTCTTTCAGTTTATTTTCTTTGTTTCAAAGTAGGTTGAGGAAAAAAAAAACCTATCAGTAGTTCTAACAATATCAACATGTAAACTCCTGTTCGCCTTCCTTGCCCAAACACACCAAGTGATAGGAAAGGTGGTTGAGGAATACAAAATAAACATAACGTTACCAAAGTTTTATGCCAGATACCTTGTGATTCCTAGAGTCTATTTTCCACTAATCTTAAAGAACTGAAATTAAATTTTAGTAACTAAAATAATGTGCATGCTCGGTCTATTTAGTGATGTGTTCCAATATTCTCTATACACTCAGGTTACTTGAGATACAATGCACATGGCCGAAATTGGGACGGAGGCCAGTCTGCATTAACTGCTTGATACTTCTAAGCTCAGCTGATCAGCAAGCAGTCCGAATCAAATCAAAACATGGTCCTTCGAAAGAAAGTGCTACCAACCAATGCTCGACAATACAATACAAATGACTGAGATTACAACTTAATCTTGAAAAATCCTGACAAATTACAACTTGTCTGCTGAATGCGAGAGACATGTCCTTGCTGTTGGATCCAGGTCATTTTTGCAAGTTTTGTAAATTCCATCTGCAGAGTCATACCTCCTCATTCTGATTCAAAATGTTCAAGAAATCCAGCTCTTATTGCAGCAACATTTGAGCTTTTATTACAAAGCTATAATAACAAAACAAATAAGCATGATGCACAGCAAGTTCTCAATTAAAGTTGCGGTTATGATGAAAGGCACCTAACATACATTAATGCCATTGTTCGAAATCCAGGTTTCTAAAGAGGCAGGTTTTTCTGTCAAAGAAAGTCACAGAACCTATCTGGACCAGCAACTTATATCAAAAACAGACCAACATGGTGTTAAAGAAAATGTGTTTACACAGTGGGTTTATGACAGGTAGTGTTAACATGTGTTGCTCTTTCCAATCCTCCCACTTCCTCCAAACCAAAGGAGTAGCCATGGGCACCCGCATGGGCCCCAGCTATGCCTGCCTCTTCGTCGGATATGTGGAACAGTCCATCTTCCGCAGTGACACTGGCACCACCCTCCACCTTTTCCTCCGCTACATCGATGACTGTATCGGTGCTACCTCATGCTCCTACGAGGAGGTTGAACAGTTCATCCAATTTACCAACACCTTCCACCCCGACCTCAAATTTACCTGGACTGTCTCAGATTCCTCCCTCCCCTTCTTAGACACCTCCATTTCTATCTCTGGCAACCGACTCAACACGGACATTACTATAAACCGACCGACTCCCACAACTATCTAGATTACACCTCCACCCACCCCTGTAAAAACGCCATCCCATATTCCCAATTCCTTCTCCTCCACCGCATCTGCTCCAAGGAGGACCAATTCCAATACCGAACAACCCAGATGGCCGCCTCCTTCAAAAACCGCAATTTCCCCTCAGACATGGTTGACTATGCTCTCCACCGCATCTTCTCCACTTCCCGCTCCTCCGCCCTTGAACCCTGCCGCTCTAATCATCACCAGGACAGAACCCCACTGGTCCTCACCTACCACCCCACCAACCTCCAGAAACATCGTATCATCCTTCGTCATTTCCGCCACCTTCAAACAGACCCCACCACCAAGGATATATTTCCCTCCCCTCCCGTCTCCTATCAGAGTTCCGGAAAGACCACTCACTCCGCAACTCTCTCGTCAGGTCCACACCCCCACCCACCCAACCTCCACGCCCGGCACCATCCCCTGCAACCGCAAGAAGTGTAAAACTTGCGCCCACACCTC